>NC_136421.1:173084745-173397245 GCF_052625555.1 Lactuca saligna
GTTCTGCACCTGCAGAGATCGGCTCCTAGCTAAAACCCCCCTTGAAAATAAGTTATGCTTACCCTATTTTAAATTTAGTTTATATCTAAAATTAGTATTGTTATTATGAACTTATATAAGTGTCGTTATAATATCTTTTTAGCTTCTCGCGGTACAGGGAATCTGGTTTAAAGGGCCGCATAGGGTTGTTGGATTTCAGAAGTGCTATATGCCAAAATAGTACTGCCCTCCGGTGTTTTATGTCTATCTCCTGTCTGTACATAGTGATTGGAAAGTATAGTTTAAACACTTATATAATAATAATAATAAGACTAATAATTAGTCACGGTAAATATTAGACTAAAATCTAGTGGTAATAATACTAGGTTTCGTCGAAGGAAATTATTTTAAAGTAAACGAAGCGTTGTCCGAGTACCGAGTCGCTGCCTCCTCAGGTAAGTGCATACTTACTTTCATCTTACACATAGATATGAAGTATTTTATATAAATTACGTGCTACGTGTGCATATTATCTGTATACTTGCTATTTATGTTGGATGAACGATTTTATACAAGTTTTATATGATTTAACTTGGATATGTATTTATATCTACATAATATGTTGGGTAAAACATAGGTAGATGAAATATAAGTTAGAGGATGAGTTGAGAGGCGAAATAAACCATGAGGTGAGGGTGAGAGGTGGACGATGTGAGAAGCCTTTTACCCAAATGTTGGCCCCGTCATCTAGCAGAGTATGGATGACAACCACAGACTATTCTAGACAGTCCAGTGGAACACTAGCAGGCTCGCAACCTGTAGGTGTTATGAACGATGTGTTCACCGGTGTACTCTAAAAACCCATTGACCTGTATTGCGAGTGGACTCTCGAAAACGATACTATCAATAAGCGAGATAACCCTTGCAGATGCGCCTAAAGGACTCTACCGGCAGAAGCGCCTAATAGAGAATCCCATAACCCCCGCGGATGCGCCCAAAGGATTATACCGGCAGATGCGCCCCATAATGTGTAACGCCCCGATTCTCAGGTATTACTTAAATAAGATTTATTGGGTTAAGCTCTACTCGACGAGTTGGATGACCTACTCTTCGAGTAGCAGCTAGATGAGATCGGGTTTTAAGTGACCTACTCAACGAGTCCATATTGGGAACCGGCAAGTAGGAGCTAGCATATGAAACCCTAAATCCTGGGGTTTGCACCTCTATTTAAAGGAGCCTTAGCCTCCTTTTCCCTCTTTACACTCTTTGAGATCCCCTTAAAACCCTAATTTGTGTGTGTGCCTTGGTGTGGTGTTTGAAGCTTGGAAAATAGAATCTTGGAGGAAGAAAGCTAAGTGTGCAAAGGAAATTGAAGCAAGGAAGGACTGGGAAGCAGGATTTACCTCAGCTAGCATCCTTTCGAGGTATCAAAGTGCCATCCTTACTTCCCTCTTTCCCTTTTGTTGAGTTTCTAGGGTTTTTTTATGGATTTTCAAGTTGGTATGATGAGCTATGGGCTAGATCTGAAGTTGTAACTTCAGATCTGGACCCTCCTTGGATTCTAGAAGTATAAAGTCACATTCTTGGATGTGATTAAGGTCCCTCTTGAGCATAAAGTTCCATTAAGATCTTAAAATGGGCATTTTGAGACTTTATAGCCATGCATGCATGTAAAGTTTGCAACTTTACTTGATAAGTATGCCCTAGAAGCTTGGATCTATGAGTTGGAGTCGTTGCATGGCTCAAAACAAGTCTGTATGGAAAAAAGACTGAACGGACTCGGCGAGTTGCAAGGTTGACTCGGCGAGTCGCATGAAGATGGCTGTGAACTCGACGAGTTGATGAACAACTCGGCGAGTCCGATGAAGATCTTCATAAGACTCGACGAGTTGAAGAACAACTCAGCGAGTCGGATGAGTTTTATGTTGGATATGTATGAGTGTGTATCCATCGAGTTGCAAGGAGGGAACTCAACGGGTGGCCTTAAAGTTTGATCGAGAATCAAAGGAACTCGGCGAGCTGGAATGTACTTCAGGGAACTCGGCGAGTAGGCAAGGGTACTCGGCGAGTTCAGGTCAAAATGGACTGTTAACCTTGACTGAGGACTTTGTCCTTGACTAGGGGTTGACTAATGTGTTATGGAGTACCTTATAAGGTTAAGGACTTATGAGTATGATGTACTATAATGATAGGTGGTGGAGCCTATGTCAAGTGATCCGAGAGTTGGAGTTTACCTTTCATGTCGACATCCACGAGGTGAGTTATCCTCACTATATCGATAGGGTCTACGGCACCAAGGCCGGCCCGTTAGTTGTTATTGTTATGGTATGCTACATGTGGTTATGATTTGTTAGATCGGAAATCAGGGTAGACAATATGTTATGCTCTTATGATCCGTAGGGGTTGGTATGTTAGTGACCTGCTAGGTCGGTACTCTAGTTAGAGGAGAATTCTATGATTGATGATCAGTGTGACAGATATGTGTGATGTTTGTATATGCCTATATATGATAGTATGTACACATGGTTATTTGCTTGTGGTTGGGTTGATGCGGTCCTGCTTTATGCTGAAGGCCAATATACCCTATGAGCGGTCTGGGGAGACTTTAGGCTCACGTGGCTGACTAGTCATGCCTAAGGATCGGGATAGATTGATACAAACTGTAGGCCCGGTAAGGTGGTCCAGTCAGGCCGATGGCCCAGTATGCATGTTGATTGATTGATTATTATTGATATGGTATTGCCAGTGTGGTATTGGTATTTTGGGGGTAGCTCACTAAGCCCTCGAGCTTACAATTTTCAGTTTATTGTTTTAGGTACCTCAAGAGATCAGTGAAAGTCGAAGGCGTGACCGTACCGCTCCTCATCCTTATGTTATGATTTTGGGATACTCTGATGGAAAATGTTTTGAAAACATTTTGTAAACAATGCTATTTGGTTTTTATTATGATTGAAAAAGTTTAAATTTGGCGTAAAATTTATGGATGTTACAAGTTGGTATCAGAGCCTTGGTTTGAGTGAATTGGAGGAACACTTGTGTGAATCCAGTCTCAAATCAAGGAGATTTTCAGAAAATAAGTTTTAAAATGGTTTTCAAAATAAAGGATGTAGGATGTAGAAGGTATGATCAGCCAGAGCCTATAAGTAAACCCCAAAATACCATGCAGTTATTTGATATTCTGATATGTTAGAACAACATGCTAGGGCTAGGCTAGGGATCTTCAGGAATCACATGATAGATTTGCCTGATTGCATGATGCCTATTACCCTAGGGTTTCTTGTATGTGGAATTGACATCATAATTGTAGATCTTTGGTGTATGCATCACGGTTGTGCATAATAAAGACCTTATAGCCTGAGAATGTTGATTCGGCCTTCGGGTAGGATTGGATATTCGAAAGTATATTGGGTCCAACGTTATGCGCAGCTAGCATGCACTAGCACTGTAGGGGATGATGGAAGTTTCATGGATGAGTGAATCGTGATAAGTGGTGAGACTAGATGTGAGATATTTGGTATTCCCCTAGAAATGAGGGTTGAGCGCATTTCCTATGTTGATGAAATTGTTAGGGCGTTGTGGTGATACTTGAGATAGATATGGGTAGGTGTGGAAGGTAGTATGGGCCTGTACTACTGAAAGCACAGGACCCATACGCATAGCAAGGAAATCACAACCCCTAGGGTTTTTGGGTTTTGGTCTTTCGAGATTATGTTATTTATCTAATGACTTGTATATATATTTTAGTATGGTGGTAACGAGACATGTTGCTTCGGGATCGGGAGTAGGATCCGGATCAGGATCGGGGTCGGGAGACGGAGGATTGGAGGTTCCGGTAGCACCTGAGCCTGTGGTTTAGATAGGGACCGAGGAGTTGGATGCCAGGATCCAGGAGATCATGCACGACAAGATTGTTGTTGCGTTCCGATCGCAGCTACCAGACATGTTTGGGTCTATCAAGACCGCGATAGTTGAGTACTTTGATGAGCGATATGCAAGTCTAGTAGAGACAGCAGCCACTGCAGCCACTTCGGTTGTAACTGCGACATGGGTGGAGGAGGAGCCGATAGGGCTTTCCAGTACCGGGACTTTGATAATACGAAGCCCCCGACGTTTGATGGTACACAGGATGCAATTAGGGATATGAGGTGGTTATCTGACGTGGAGGATTTTTTCTTTACATGCTCATGTCCTGTTGAACAGAAGGTTAGGTGTGCCCTGAACTTGTTGAGGCTTGGGACAAAGGACTGGTGGAGGCTGACAACTAGGTCGTATACTGATGATCAGCGGGCTGCTGTTACTTGGGATCAGTTCAGAGATATGTTCCGCACCCGCTACGTTCCATGCGTTGAGTGGGAGCGGCTTGCGCAGGAGTTTTTGACATTGAGACAGCATGGGGAGTCTGTGATGGAGATTATCCGTATGTTCATGGAAAGGGCTATGTTTTGCTTGGAGTTTGCTTTAGAGCAGTCTCATATGTCTCGTTATCTGAGTATGCTCAAGACTGATATTCAATAGTTTGTGTCTACATAGCGATGTGATACCCTCCTGGATCTTTAGGAAGTCGTGAGGCGGCGTGAGTTGGAGATAGAGTTGCGGCTGAAGGAGCAGCGCCAGGCACCGGCACAGTCTCAGCCGGCGCCTAAGCGGTCTAAGACCACTAATACACGGTCTGGGGGTCAGCAGAGCCGCACTTATGGAAAGTGTGGCAGGGTTCATTCGGGAGTTTGTCGAGCAGGAGGTGGGTGCCACAAATGTGGCAAGGAGGGGCACTATGCCAGGGACTGCCGTCAGTCAGCCCCTCCAGCAGATATGAGGATTTGTTACCATTGTCATTAGGTTGGTCATGTGAAGACCAACTGTCCGCAGCTCGCCGCCAAGTCGGCGCAGGGTTCCGCGCCCGCTACTGTGAGGATTGGGGATGGGAGGCTAGTCAAGGTGGATCCTCCGAAGGCCCAGAGTCGTGCCTTCCAGCTCACGGTCGAGGAGGCCAAGTCAGCACCAGATGTGGTTGTTGGTACGTTTCTATTCTCTGTCTCAGTTATTGTATTTGTGTTATGCTTATTGATTGTACCTGTGATTAGGTACATTTTTAGTGAATTCTTTGCTTGTTGTGGTATTATTAGACTCGGGGGCGAGTCGGTCGTTTGTATCTCAAACCTTCTCTAGAGGGTTCAGTGTGCAGATAGATAATCTTGAGTGTCCGTTGCAAGTTTCGATCGCCAACGGGCACGGGGTTTCTGCTTCTTTGGTCTACCGGGGATGTGAGTTGGAGATTTTCGGAGTGTCCTTCCCGATAGATTTGATTCATATCCCCATGGGGGAAGTGTGCGTGATTGTAGGGATGGATTGGCTTAGCCGTTTTGGCACCATGATCGACTGTGAGGGGCAGCGGGTGGTGGTTCGAACCCCAACTGGGGGAGAACTTGTAGTATATGGTGAGGGCACCAGGTTGGGATCAGGTTTTTGTTCGGCAGGCAGGGCTCGGCAGTGTATTCAGCACGGGTGTGCCAGTTATTTGGCGTATGTCGTAGATACGCGGGTTAGAGAGTAGGTCTCAGTTTCTGAGGTCCCAGTGGTGAGGGAGTTTGTTGATGTGTTTCCGGAGGAGTTACCCGGAGTGCCTCCGGAGAGGCAGGCTGAGTTCATGATTGATCTAGTGCCGAGTGCAGCCCCTATCACTAAGGCATCGTACCGACTGGCACCACTAGAGATGCAGGAGTTATCATCTCAATTGCAGGAACTGCTGGGTAAGCAGTTTATTCGTCCGAGTAGTTCACCCTGGGGAGCACCGATGCTTTTCGTTAGGAAGAATGACGGTTTGCACAGGATATGCATTGAGTATAGGGAGCTGAACAAGTTAACGGTGAAGAACCGTTATCCACTCCTGAGGATAGATGATCTTTTTCGATCAGCTGTAGGGTGCATCTTGGTTTTCCAAGATTGATTTGAGATCAGGATATCACCAGGTCAGGGTGAAGGAGTAGGATGTGGAGAAGACCGTGTTTCAGACTGATTATAATCATTACGAGTTCGTCGTGATGCCGTTTGGGCTCACCAACGCGCCAACGGTGTTCATGGATCTGATGAACCGAGTATGTAGACCGATGCTCGATCGCTCGGTCATTGTGTTCATAGATGATATCTTGGTGTATTCCAAGACTCGAGAGCAGCATGAAGAGCATCTTAGGGAGCTGTTGGAGGTTCTGAGGTGAGAATGGATGTATGCCAAGTTCTTGAAATGCGAGTTTTGGTTACGAGAGGTCCAGTTCCTCGGACATCTCGTTAACCAGGAGCGGATCTTGGTCAATCCGACTAAGGTGGAGGTGCTTATGCAGTGGGAGACTCCGAAATCTCCCTCGGACATCAGGAGTTTCTTGGGTTTATCAGGGTATTATCAAACATTCATTCATGATTTCTCCAAGATTATCGTGCCCCTCACTCGTCTAACGAGGAAGGGGTGGATTTCCGATGGTGCCCTGAGCAGTACATGGCATTTGAGACCCTTCGGCAATGTTTATGCGAGGCGCCGGTGTTGACACTCCCCGAGGGAGTTGAGGATTTTGTGGTATTTTGTGATGCATCCATCACAGGCTTGGGGGCAGTCCTCATGCAGAGGGGATAAGTGATAGCCTATGCATCACGGCAGCTGAAGCTGCATGAGACGAGATACCCTACGCACGATCTTGAGTTGGGAGCGGTGGTTTTCACTCTCAAGATTTGGAGGCACTATCTGTATGGGGTCCGTTGTACTATATACACGGATCACAAAAGTTTGAAACATATCATGGATCAGCCGAACCTAAACATGATGCAGCGTAGGTGGCTGGATGTGGTCAAGGACTATAATTGTGAGATCCTTTACCATCCTGGTAAAGCGAACGTGGTTGCGGATGCTCTGAGCCGCAAGTTAGCTGGGTCTTTGACCCCAGCCAGGTGTATGAGGATAGCGGTAGATTCCCTGCTGGTGGGTTTGGTCAGGGATGCTCAGATTGAGGGCATGAGACTAGAGAACTGCAAGTTGGAGAGGACTAAGGGCGAAAGCACCCGGTTTGTTCAGGATAGCCGCAGGTTGTTGACCATTACGGTCGGGTTTGGGTTCCGCTGTCCGGAGGGGTTCGGCAGACAGTGATGGAGGAGGCTCATAAGTCTCGTTTTTTAATTCACCCGGGAGCCACCAGGATGTACCGTGATTTGAGTTCGAGTTATTGGTGGCCTGGCATGAAACGAGATATCGCTTGATTTGTCGAGAGGTGCTTGACCTGTAGGATGGTGAAGGCCGAGCACCAGAGGCCACATGGTAAGATGAAGCCTCTAGAGATTCCCATGTGGAAATGGGAACGGATCACGATGGATTTCATCACAAAGTTGCCGAAGATAGCAAGGGGGTTCAATGCTATATGGGTCATCATGGATTGATTGACCAAGAGTGCACATTTCCTAGCCATATGTGAGAGTTCGTCGGTAGAGAAGTTGGCCGACCTGTACGTCAGAGAGATTCTCTCTCACCATGGGGTTCCAGTTTCTATCATTTCCGATCGATATGTCAGGTTTACTTCACGTTTTTGGTAGAAGTTCCACGAGGAATTGGGTACGAGACTGCATTTTAGCACGACGTTCCATCCGTAGACTGATGGGCAGAGTGAGCGGACCATTCAGACCCTCGACGATACGTTGAGGGCATGCATTATTGATTTTGGTGGGAGGTGGGATTCCCACCTACCGATTGCAGAGTTCATCTACAACAACAGCTATCATTCCAGTAGCGGCGCCCCGCCTTTCGAGCTGTTGTATGGGCGGAAGTGTAGGACCCCAGTCTACTGAGGTGAGGTTGGGCACAGGGTGATGAGTCTGACAGAGGTACTTCTGCAAACTACCGAGATGATACAGTAGATTAGACAGCGAGTGCAGACCGCTCAGAGTCGGTAGAAAAGATATGCCGACCGACGCTGATCTGAGCTGGAATTTCAGGTGGGTGACATGGTTCTTCTGAAGGTCTCACCCTGGAAGGGTGTGATCCACTTCAGGAAGAGGGGAAAATTGGGTCCCCATTATATTGGGCCGTTCAGGATTGTTGCCAGGGTTGGCAGGTTGGCTGATAAGCTAGAGCTTCCGGAGGAGCTTAGCCGGATCCACAACACATTTCATGTTTCGAAATTGCGAAAATGCATTATGGACTAGGAGGCAGTGGTATCGTTGGATGATATTCAGGTCGATGAGCGCCTGAACTATGTGGAGAGGCTTGTGGCTATTTTGGAAAGGAGGAAGAAGATTCTACGGAACAAGTAAATACCTTTAGTAAAGGTACATTGGGAACATTGGAAGGGATCCGAGTGGATATGGGAGCCGGAGGCGGAGATGCGCGAGCATTACTCAGCATTTTTTATTCCAGTGGACTTCGACAATGAAGTGTAGTTCAAGTGGGGGAGAGTTGTAACACCCTGATTCTCAGGTATTACTTAAATAAGATTTATTGGGTTAAGCTCTACTCGACGAGTTGTTTGACCTACTCGTCGAGTAGCAGCTGGATGAGATTGCGTTTTAAGTGACCTACTCGACGAGTCCATATTGGGACTCGGGGAGTAGGAGCTGGCAGATGAAACCCTAAATACCGGGGTTTGCACCTCTATTTAAAGGAGCCTTATCCTCCTTTGGCCTCTTTGCAGTCTTTGAGAGCCCCTTAAAACCCTAATTCGTGTGTGTGTGCCTTGGTGTGGTGTTTGAAACTTGGAAAAGAGAATCTTGGTAGAAGAAAGCTAAGAGTGCAAAGGAAATTGAAGCAAGGAAGGAGTGGGAAGCAGGAATTACCTCAGCTAGCAACCTTTGGAGGTATCAAAGTGCCATCCTAACTTCCCTTTTTCCCTTTTTTTGAGTTTCTAGGGCTTTTTATGGATTTTCAAGTTGGTATGTGTTGGGTTTTGAGCATTCTAACACTCCTAAGTGTCTATGCAACCCTAATAAACCTTGGATCTATGTTTTCTCTAAAATACATGCAAATAATAATTTCCAAGGTTTACATCCTAACTAGCATGGCATTATGAACTAGAATCATAAAACACTAGAAGAATCACATACCTTTTGATAGTGATTGATTGCTTGGAGTTTGAGAGCCTAGCACCAATAATGTGAATGCCTCAACTGGAATCACAAATCACCACAAACTTGGAAAACTTATGAAAGTATATACTTTGCTTCAAGAAATCGGCCACTTCCTTTTACACACACTCGGGGTCCAATTTCATGCAACATAAGCTTGTTTATTAAGTGTGCATGATTAGGGTAAAACCCTAATAACCCATGTCTTATCCTTTCCAAGGATCCATGGGTTAAAAGCTCCATGGATCATCCATAGACTTCCATATTAGCTTAGCCCATTTCCAAATGAGTGTTAGCCCACACTATATAAATATAAAAGCCCATGATTTATTTAGTCTTCCTTTTAGTCACTAAATTAATTCATAATTAATTGAAGACTAAAAACTAATTAAATAAAATGACTTCATATTAATATATTATAACTTATAATATATTAATAAACCATAAGTATACAATTCTCATAATATTATCCATAAATCGATTAGGTGAAGTGCAACCCAAATGGACCATGATGGGTCAGGTCAAGTATATATCAAATAAGTTATGGACTTAGACACCTTATCCAACAGTCTCCCACTTGGATAAGTCTAATAACTGTATTTTCCTATATTACTTCAGAAACCAACCAGAAATCATAGCTCTCGAAAACTCTGTTGAACTATGAAGCGCCATTTTAGATAAGTGATCATATAATACTCTTTTCTCATGATATCAGCTGGAAAATACATGGAACAACGTCGTACTTATTGTCCAGCAGTTTGTGTCCTGATTTCTGATTTGTTTGACAAAGAACTAAATTGAACACATCAATTAGGTTCTGACCGGGCCTGGTACATAGGTCAAAACAAAATCATTGAGGGGCCCATATATCGCTTCTATTTCTAGAAGGAACAGATAAACTTCGACTCATATGTTTGTTCTACTACTTGTTGAATTGTACACAAAGGCACGTTTTACAACTTCAAGTTACTGATGCGTTTTCGAGCAATCAATGCACAACCAACTCATAGGCAACAACTCATATCTCTAGGTTTGAAGACTTATGTGATATTACCGTCTCATGATCACTTGAGATAAATTCCATGAAGTGATACAAGTGAGCGTGGGTTAATTCCAATACTCATAACTTATGAGCACTCATGAATGTTGTAGCAACCATTGATATGTCTAAACACATTTAGCCATCTACAAACTCGATTCATGACAGTCTTAATTTATACATACTTCCAACATATGAATGACTCTGGAGTGTTTAAATAACTTAGTTATTCGGAAAGAATAACCTAGCTATTCTGGAAGTCAAAACATGCAAAGTGAAACACAATAATAATCGAATCCAATATGGTCTCAGAACCCTTTTGAATATAAATAGAACCACCTTTTATTTATCACCAAATTGATTACACATTATTCATTGTATAATTTTATCAAATAATCAACTTAATACTTGAACAAAACAATAGTTGTCCCATGCTCCTAGCATGTACACTTTGTTTTCTAAACAATAGTTATGTCATACTCCAAGGATGCACACTATGTTTGTCTATGATCTTTACTTTTGTGAAATAGATCAGTTGAACATGATTCCAATGATACTCATTTCACAATCCCAAATCCTTATTGTAAATATAAGAATTCCTAATTCTCACCATTTACCGAAATCAGTTAGATTTTAAGCTTATATGCAATGTTCCTCTTGTAATGATTATGCAGAAAGTCACCAAAACCTTGTCACTAGTAATTACAGAGTATTCCAAAGAAGATCAACTCTACGGAAACGAAGTCTCATATTCAAATTACATTGCTTTGAACATCCTTCTTGCATTAAGGTTTTTTAATCTTACACAGATTGAATAACTTCCACCTATGGAGGCATTTCCATAGTCCCATTTTGACTATCACTTCGGAACAAGAGTTGCCTCTTTTCAGAAAATGTCAATATGGTCCTGCCAAAATTAACACTATACTTCCAAATGTCTTTGAGCAACCAATCTTTGGCAAACCTCAAATTGTCTTCGACAATTGCTTAATTACTTTAGTCATATCCAGTTCTAGACTTTTCCCTTCTAAATGCCCTGAGCATTTGGAAAATATAGAAATGATGAATATTATAGCACATGAAATCGATCCTATATCCGAAGCATAATGGGCACGAATCATGATGTCTCACATAAAGACATGATACTAGACCATTCTTTTGCTACAATATTTTTTATTTTCCATGTTTTCAAAATTTAACTATGAAGAGGGATGTCGTAATCATAACCGAATTTTGATAAGGCAATATATATATAGAATTTCTTTAAGTTGAACCATTCCAACATAAAATATATATATATATATATATATATATATATATATATATATACACTTGACTAAAGATGATTAAAATCTCAATCTAAGGTTTTAGAATTGAATTGAAGTATAATTTCCTCTCCCTTAATTATAGCAAAACAATTTTTCAACCCCTACAACTTCATGAATTAAAACTTTTGTTTTTCTATAATTAAAATTGCTAGCTTGCAATAATAATAATCATAATTATCATGCTCCCACTAACATGATGATTATTAGCATAAGACTTATGCTCCCACTAGCTTTGACATGTATTCAGAAATCGGTTGGACTTCTAAAATTTAGATTCATACACCTTTCCATAGATAGCTCACATATATGTCTAAGCAATTTCAAGAACTATGATAATGGATGTTGTAATCATAGTCTCAATTGTTTAGACCTTTGCCACTTCTCAAAAGTCCATGTTAGTGTGCCGGTTAACTACACACACTCCACTAACGACTTTTGAAAATGCAAATAACACAATTGCTATCTACATAAAATCTACTTAGTGAAAGCGTTTCCTCACCATCATTCTCATGAATCGGACAGAAACCTTATGACACTTAAATTTTATGGTGTATGAGTTCCTATCCATGTGAATTTGTCAAAACCATAATCACAAGACAAGGTTAGTGATAAATTCAGCCTTATATGGATTGAACTTGTTAAATCTTAATTTCTTATCACCTGGTAGCACAAGGCCCACCATTGCTTCCAAGCTGTTATGCTCACAATTGAGAACTCTCAGAACTCCTATGCAAAGCCAACTTTTAACTGGAAGGGACACAAAAATGTCAACACGATAGGTTATAAACCTCAAGTCGTGTGTTAGTGAAGAACTATAGGGTTTATCCTTGATTAGTTCTTAAAACCCTCAAGGCCTTTAAGACTCCCACTGTCCTCTTGACATATAAGACTCTCTTATCAAGAACCATTTCTTGAAAAAACAAATATTCAAGGGATAGTGCTGATTCTTAACAAGGTTAACACTTCACACAATTGGCCTAAGTTGGTCTTCGTTTTATCCAAAACATCACAACTTACCAATTTCAAATGTACAAGAGATGAAAACATTTTACACTATGTTTGATAATTGTTTTAAACCCTTTTTAAGATGTGTCACTCAAATTACAATCTTGGAGTACGACTCTAAGACTTTGTTTTGGAACGAAGTATGGCTCATCTTCTTAATTTAACCAATCCAATAATTCATGAATCAGCTTCTTATCCATAAGAATGCACTAAGATGTCCATAGAGAATCAATTCTGATATGGTATCTTAATCATTAAGATGATCATAAAACACGATACTATAGTAGTCTCCCATCTTTTCAGATTTAAGAAACTTTAATCTTTCTGCCTAATTTGATTCTTTCTCATTCGTTCTGCCACACATTGAAAACTTTCCAATGCTTCAGAATTATACTTAAACTTGTAAGTATAACCATATTTACTAATCTTTAGTAAATCATGACGAATCGATCTTTGTGGTGGACCTTGACCAGCACACACCCAGTGTACCTAATTCCTTAGTCCTTCAATTGACTCACATATGCATGTGATCAATGAATTAATCTTAATTTTACAAAGATGAAAATTCCCATTCATCATACAATACAGCTTGTATGATTCTACAATACAGCTTGTATGATTCCAAATTTTTGTCCAATTGAAACTTGGGTGATGAGAAACTTTCCTCATATGTTAAAATCAGACACTACCATAAATGAGAGAATCAAACTCATTTTTTCAATATTGCTAGAAACATACAAACATCAATTTTCCATAAGTACCATTGTAAGGGGATATAATATAAAATAAAATAAACAAAACTGTTATTTCTTTATTAAAATGCGGAAAAATATTCCTTACAATGCAACTTTGAATGACTACTATGCTATTACATATTCCCAAACCATCTATCATAACTTATAAGTAGTAGCTCAAAAATCCGATCCTCGAACCATGTGATAGAAATCAATTTTCGCGATCAGATTCAGCATACTCTTCTTTTAAGCTTCCTTCTTTTTGCTTGATCCTGCTAAACATCAAGATGCAATCTAGTCACATCATGTAATAAGAGTCAACAATTAGGAGCTTCAGCAAAGTTAGATAGTAGACTTACCTGAAGCAGAATCAACCAATTTGTCTCTTTTTGCTTTTAAATCTTTCATGTATTCAGGGCAGCTTCGCTTCCAATGTCCCCTCTTATGAAAATAAAAACATATAGACTCTTTGGGAATGGTACACGAGACAATCACAGACTTAGCCTTTCCCTTTACCTTTCGGTCAACCGGGTTAACCAAGGTCGATCCCTTTCCATTGGGAAGAGAAAGCTTTTCTGGACTTCCAATGTTATCATTATCCATGTCCATGGAAGTTTGAGAATTTGATCTTTCGCCAATACTTACTTTTCCAATGCGCCAAAACATTTCTGATTCAGCAGCAATGAACAAATAAGAAAAATCAATAAGATTCATGTCGTGATCTATCACATAGTAGTCCTTAATGAACTCACTATATGACTCCGGAAGTGTCTAAAGAACCCAGTCAGCAGCCAGCTTCCTGGAGATATCAACACCTAACATTCTCAACCTGTCAATGTGTGACTTCATTTCAAAGACATGAGTACACACATGGTTTCCATCTTTATGTTTCATTGCCAGTAGGGCTTGAGTGATCTTGAACTTTTCAAGTCTTCTAGCTTGTGGGCTAGGGAGAATAAATGGAGGAGGTGGAGGAACTAAAGCATGATGTTTAGGGACATCATCTTCAAAAGGAAAGCTTGTTCCAAGAGATTTGGGAAGATCATAGTTGTCTGAACCAGACATCTTCAATGGGAGAAAATCAAGTTAGTTGATTCAAGTCCTTAATATAACACCCAATATGAAATATTAAGGCTAGGACCCAACACAATATTTTATAACATGGAAGAGGGATGCAATAATCCAAGCTATAAAATATTTGAAGGTAGGCGAATGACGATTCACCAATTTCCACCATGAAAAACGAAATGATTTATTAGGTTTTAATTGGATTTGGAACTCCTAGATCTTTTGAGATTCATTGAACTTTTCAATGGCATGTTTCAATCTCGATTGTGCCCTCTCATGTTTTGTGACTGGGATGCCGAGGATCACAAAACAAGATGTGAATAACCATGCAAATTCACTTGGTACCCTTAATATTATCACCTAATCAATGTTCCGGTTAACCACACGCGCTCTACCGATCTATGATAAACACTAAGTCACCCTTTGTGATCCTTACTAGCCCAAGTTAGTGTGTCGGTTAACCACACACGCTCAACTAACGACTTGGTAAGGTACAAAGTGTGAATTTTATGGGTTAGCACCATGTTCACATTTTTCCTAAAGTAACTAAGATTGGGAATTAAAAAATATTTAGTTACTTTATAATAATCATTATACTTTTAATGAGAATTGAAGTCATTGTCCTACCCTTTCGTCTAACGACCCTCCACCGATTAAGGAAGCGGTGGGTGAGAGTGGACACCCATTAAGCTACTATTTTATAGGCACCAACCTTATACCCCCTTATAGACCGCCTTCGTGAATGAGGCCTACTAACGGTAAAATGACTTAATCTTGTACATATATATAAATATTAACCATTAATCTTATAATAGTATAAGGGTTGAATTTTAACTTTTAAAACTTCTAGGGTATGGTATTAAAGTTTGTGTGAGACTTTACTAATTCCAAAACTTGAGGGCAAGTTTTGAACAATTAAAAAACTTTTGGACATTCATAACTTATGAGTTTTAATTAAGTGTTTAAAACTTTTAATGAAGAGTCTCTTGGAAATCCATAACTTGAGGACAAGTTATGGAGTCCATAAAAACATTTATTAGAAAAAAAAAAACTCTTCAAAAGTGTAACTTATGACTTCTTAAAAAACATTTAAAAGAAAAACTTTTGGAATTCCATAACTTGAGGAAAAGTTATGGAGTTCATTCAATGTTATAAAGATCAAGAATTATTCTATCAAACAATTTGCAAACAATTCCTATGATCTATTGATATGGGCATATTTAGCTATAAAATCCATGCATTATCTTAATACTTTATGTTGTTGTTTTATCATTTAATGAACAAAAGGTGATTAATTAGTTTATAATTTCATTTTTCAGCAACAATTACACGCTCGGATGGAAAAGGAAGCAGAACTCGCGATTGGAGGCTTGGATCTTGGATTTTGAAGAAAGAAGGATGTTGTTGGACAGCTTGACCCCTCGTCAGTGTTTTCGCCATGTCTCATGAACTGTAACTCAGATTGATGAGATTCAAAATGTTTTGAAAACTAGACACAATTTCGGACGACTTTCGTGTTTTGAGAAAATTCTGATTCCAAATGGACTCGGCGATTAGGCCATCAACTCGACGAGTTAGTCAGAAGTTTCGCGATTCTGGACGCGCTGACTTGCCGTACACGGGTTTTAAGTGATGGACTCGCCGAGTAGGTCACTGGACTCATGGAGTAGCCCTTGTTTTATGAAAATCTATATAAAGGGACTTTCAGATCGATACCCTAGCATATAGATGAACCCTTGGAGGCCAATTGTCGACTAAAGGTGCTGCTGGAGCGTGGGAAGCAAGGGAATCAACCCTACATTCAATTTTAAGGAGAATCAAGTTTACTCTTACCTAATATCTTGTTTGAACTATTTTTTTTCCAATTTATTTCGTTTTTGATCTTGTTTCTGTTATAATCATGAGCTAAAACTCATAATTTCTGTTTAGGTAGATGAATTTGTGAACATGGATTGATTATTTGATTAGGATCAATTTTAATTGGTGATTATGTTTTATTAAGCTTGTTAAAGAACCTTATGTGTTAACAATAACTATTCTTCTGTTAATAAATTAGTAATTAAGTTGTATGAACATCTCTTAGTTGCTAATTTCATATGATTTACGTGACCACATAGTTGTATGTCTAGGAATAACGAATGTGAAACTAGAATTAACTTGAAGATAGGTAAGTTAATGTGTGAGCTTGTGTGATACACCATCAACAAGAGGTTAATTGAATCACCAATTTGATTAGCTAATTACAAGTCTTTCTAAACCCGAATCAACAAACTAGGAAATTCATTAATTTAGACAACTAGTCATTGCTTGAATTAATATGTTTTCTAAGGATTAGCTATGGCGAATGTGAATCTAATCACTTTAGTCGGTAACCAATGAAGAATTAATCCGTATATTTACCATAAAATCATCCATGGGAACAAATTATTCGAACTTAAACAGAAGGACTTTTTAATCATTGAAATTATTTGATCTTTGTTTTCTTAGCTATTAGTTGCTTAGTTTGCGTGTTAGTAAAGTATTTAAGTTTCTAGTCTTGCAAAACTAGAGAAAACTCTTTTTTTTACTTGTTTTATTTAGATAATATTAGCATTTATTTTAATTGTTTACCGTTCCCTGTGTTCGATACCCTACTTGCTTGAACTATATTACTAATCGA
The DNA here is from genome assembly GCF_052625555.1 of Lactuca saligna. Lineage (NCBI taxonomy): Eukaryota > Viridiplantae > Streptophyta > Magnoliopsida > Asterales > Asteraceae > Lactuca > Lactuca saligna. The sequence continues at coordinate 173,101,651 of NC_136421.1, forward strand.
TAGGTACACTGTCTTTCGTGTGTTTATTTTGTATCTAAGTTAGTAGGATTAAAACTAGTTTGTTTCACACACATCAAGTTTTTGGCGTCGTTGCCGGGGAACGGTTCTAAATAATTAATTTTGTTTGCTAATTGTTATTAAAAAAATTTTATTTGTTAATTAATTTTTTTTAGTTTAATTTTTATTTTTATTTTTATTTATTATGTATTTTCCAAATCTCGATGCTCTTGATGCTTTTCTTGAGGAAGTAGTGCAGGTAAATGAGCAAAAAGATGAGGACTATGACTCAGATAATGATTTGAAGAAATTTGATAGATGGTTAGATAGCATCTTGTCTAACGATCAAAAACAATTTGAGTCACAAGAGCTAAATTTACATGATGAAGAATTTAATCCAGAAAGAGATTTGGAGGAGCTGGAAAGGTTGCTAGCTGAGAGTTCAGATGAAGAACAAAAACAAGATGAATTGCAGGAACCAACTCGTGGTTTGACCATTACCACAACATGGTCCCCTGTTCTTCCGGTTTGTGTTTCGAAGCATGGGGTGACGATTCCAACTTTGGAGAAAGTTCTAAATCACGATTCATTTATGATTTGTATCCAACCGGTTCCAACCCTTGTCAATATTCTTGGGTTTTATGAATTCAAGCTTGTTTGGCCAATTTTTGAAGCAAAGAGTCGAATTTTACAAATTGGTCAAAAGAAAATATTTAATGCAATGGATGGATGGGCATCCAATTTATTAGAAGTTTATTAAGTTAGGAGTCCAGCTAAAGACTCGCACAAAAAGAAGCGCTTGCGGGAGGCAACCGTCATTAGAGTTTGCTTTTCTTTTTCTTTTAAACTTCTAGTATTTAGGGATAATATAGGAATTTTTATTTTGATGTTTTTTTTTCCTTTTTTATTACGTGGTTTTGTCTTTGATCTTTTCAGAAGCTAGGGTGATATTAGAGCGAATTCTTAAAGCGTGAGGGCATTAAAGTGAGATGTCGAGTCGTTTACGAGAAGATTAGAAGACTTTGAGCGATATGTTGAGTCCGATGTTTATATTTGATTAAAAAGAGTCTCGTCCCTGAAGAAAATGAGGAGTAGTATTACCTTGATACTCTCCTTGAACACAAAATAAAAGCTGAGGTAGAAAGAAGAAAAGACCTGATCAGAGTCAAGAACTCGTCGAGTGCATAATACTAACTCGACGAGTCCAAGCGAAAAATCACGATTTCTGCAAGTATAGCGATTCAACTTGGCAAGTTTACTATTAACTCAACGAGTTACTCTTTCTCTTACCTTCAAGATTGGCGAGTTGATTCCATTCGACATGGGTAGTGTCTATATTTTTGAAGTTCATTTCCGAGCATTTCCAAAAGTTTTTCCCTTATGTTTGGAGCTTTTATAAAGACTGTACCACACGAGATTTTGACACCCAAGACATGGATGAGTTGTTCCCATGTCTAAAGTCAATTCAAGATGGAGCTGAAGAGAATAGATATCAACCTCGCCACTACTATCCCAGGGGAGTTTGTTCCAATTCTCTCCTTATTTTTATTGTTCCTTATCATGCATGATATGTAATGGGGAAATTGCATAAATTAAGTGTAGGGTAGGGGGTTGGTTGGTTACACTAGTTATTTTTTAAAGTTTTGCATAAAATTTGCTAGGATTAATTTAGAAAATTTTGGTAAAACAATTAGGGATCATGCTAGTATTATATTTGATGATTGCATGAAAACCCAAATGTTTAGTTGAGCGTATATATGTTCTAGTGCATTTGTGGCTTCCTTATTCCAGTGAAATCATGGGACAAAAACACGACCTCACTTAGTTTGAAGGATGCAATATGTTTAGCATTGTGTACCAAAAATGTATCCAGGAAAATTTTATCTTTAACCAATAAAGGTTGAAGTTGAGCGCCCCTGCTTAAGCATGTAGGGTTTTGAGTGGAAAAAGTGAGTTACATGAGAGAGAGAGAGAGAGAGAGAGAGAATTACAAGAAAAAGTTTGAAGAACTTTTGGAGCATCAAAGTTAAAGTGTGAAGTTCAAAGATCAAAGTTCTGAAAAAAAAAGTTGAAGATACCAAAAATCAAACAAAAAGGTGGTGAATTCAAAGAAATCAAAGATCAAATGTCAAAGAAGTGAAGAATTCCAACAGAGCTCCATAGTGGTAACATAAATTATAATTTTCTAGATTATGTATGCTTGGGTTGCTCAACCAAAAATACCTTGAGGTTAAGAGGTTTTCTGAGGATGGATTCGGAGGGATGAATAAAATGAGCATTGTTCGGAAAAAGTGGGCGAATGTTTATGAGGATTGTGAGTATTTGAAATATGGGGGGTTACTAGGAAAATTTTAGACACAAATGCATGCGTTGCGGTCTTCGCATAATGGCTGGGTTCGATTAGAGTTGTCTTATGTGATTCTAATGTGTTAAAATTCAGTTTTGCTTGGGGGCAAGCAAAAGTCAAGTGTGGGGTATTTTGATATGGGCATATTTAGCTATAAAATCCATGCATTATCTTAATATTTTATGTTGTTTTTGTCTCATTTAATGAACAAAAGGTTCTTAATTAGTTTATAATTTCATTTTTCAGCAACAATTACATGCTCGGATGGAAAAGGAAGCAGAACTAGCGATTGGAGGCTTGGATCTTGGATTTTGAAGAAAGAAGGATGTTGCTAGACAGCTTGACCCCTCGTCAGTGTTTAGGCCATATCTCATGAACCGTAACTCCGATTGACGAAATTCAAAATGTTTTGAAAACTAAACACAATTTCGGACGACTGTCGTGTTTTGAGAAAATGTTGATTCCAAATGGACTCGGCGAGTAGGCCATCAACTCGACGAGTTGGTCAGAAGTTTCGCGATTATGGACGCGCTGAGTTGTCATACACGGGTTTTAAGTGATGGACTCACCGAGTAGGTCACTGGACTCGCCGAGTAGCCCCTGTTTTGTGAAAATCTATATAAAGGGACTTTCAGATCGATACCCTAGCATATAGATGAACCCTTGGAGGCCAATTGTCGACTAAAGGTGTTGCTGGAGCGTGGGAAGCAAGGGAATCAACCCTACATTCAATTTTAAGGAGAATCAAGTTTACTCTTACCTAATATCTTGTTTGAACTATTTTTTTTACCAATTTATTTCGTTTTTGAGCTTGTTTCTGTTGTAATCATGAGCTAAAACTCATAACTTCTGTTTAGGTAGATGAATTTGTGAACGTGGATTGATTATTTGATTAAGATTAATTTTAATTGGTGATTATGTTTTATTATGCTTGTTAAAGAACCTTATGTGTTAACAATAACTATTCTTCTGTTAATAAATCAGTAATTAAGTTGTATGAACATCTCTTAGTTGCTAATTTCATATGATTTACGTGACCACATAGTTGTATGTCTAGGAATAATGAATGTGTAACTAGAATTAAGTTGAAGATAGGTAAGTTAATGTATATTTTCGGCCAGTTCCATGAAGGACTCAGCGAGTCAGCTGTGCAGAATGCATATTTTCGACATTTTTCAGCAATTTGCACCAAGTATTTAAGAAAACAAGCCTAGGCTTTGATACCACTGTTGGGTTTTGAGCATTCTAACACTCCTAAGTGTACATGCATCCCTAATAAACCTTGGATCTATGTTTTCTCTAAAATACATGCAAATAATAATTTCCAAGGTTTACATCCTAACTAGCATGGCATGATGAACTAGAATCATAAAACACTTGAAGAATGACATACCTTTTGTTAATGATTGATTGCTTGGAGTTTGAGATCCTAGCACCAATAATGTGAATGCCTCAAGTAGAATCACAAATCCCCACAAACTTGGAAAACTTATGAAAGTATATACTTTGCTTCAAGAAATCGCCCACTCCCTTTTACATACACTCGGGGTCCAATTTCATGCAACATAAGCTTGTTTATATAGTATGCATGATTAGGGTAAAACCTTAATAACCCATGTATTTTTCTTTCCAAGGATCCATGGGTTAAAAGCTCCATGGATCATCCATGGACTTCCATATTAGCTTAGCCCATTTCCAAATGAGTGTTAGGCCACACTATATAAATATAATAGCCCATGATTTAATTAGTCTTCCTTTTAATCACTAAATTAATTCATAATTAATTTAAGCCTAAACCTACTTAAATAACATGACTTCATATTAATATATTATAACTTATAATATATTAATAAACCATAAGTATACAATTCTCATAATATTATCCTTGAATCGTTTGGATGAAGTGCAACCCAAATGGACCATGCCGGGTCGGGCTAACTATATACCAAATAAGTTATGGACTTAGACACCTTATCCAACAGTATGATGAGCTACGGGCTAGATCTGTCACACCCCCAAACCGGAATGGCGGAAACGTTCGGGGGCGGATGACTTCAAGTGGTAATGTAACAAATGAATACATAGTAAAGAAAGCAATACAACCATCATATATATAATTGAAAGTTTACATTGTTTAAAAGAGTACATGTTCAAAACCAATTACAATATGATGACAAAAATATGACTTTAAACTGGTGTCGCAGCGTTCCTTCTGCAAAAAGCTGTTCAGTACCTGCAATTACTGAGTCCCTAGGACATACAAGTAGTTTTGAAAGAGTAGATCAGCATTTAAGCTGGTGAGTTTCATAAGTATTTAAATGATAGTATTTGTATGAACTAAAATGAAATGGTTTGTTTTTGTTTGTTAGTTTCTAGAAAATCCAATATATCCTACTAGTATAAATGTAGCCTTAAATCAAATCCAATGTTTGTTAGAAAGTTGATGTTTTCCCATCTGTGAGTAGTGGTTTAGAACTTCCAAACATGTATCAAAATTAGGTTTTTCATGCCAAAAGTATTTAATTTATGTACATATAAAACCTCCAATACGTCTGAAAAACCCCGTAAATCAATGTGTTTTTAATACTCTATGTGAGTTTTATAACAATGATGTTGACTAGGAATGCCTATACACAACGTTCTTCAGGCGTTGGAATGTTCTAACGTTTGTCACCCCAAATGGTGTACTGTAGCTAACAGTCAGGGTGCGGGGTTGTCAATCCCGTATAGATCTATACACAAACACCATGCTCCCCCTCCAAGCGATTCTGGTACATAATATAGGACTTGAAATGTGTACTCGAGCGTACGTGAAGTTTAATGTCTCACAAAACTTAGTATAAAACAGATTAATGTATGAAAATGTTTGTTTGTTATTGTATATGAAAGCAATTTCTTGAAATAGTATTTCCAATATGTAAAAGTTCATAGATTTCTCGTAAAACTATACCTATTATAGTTTCCTAAAAGTGTGTTTCATTTTTATAATAATCCCTAGTGAAAATGCTAACTTGTTTTGAAAAGTATAATTTTTGTAGTGCCAAAACTGAACACATATACCTGTAGTATAAACAGAGTGTTTGATTTACATAAATAAATAAATCATTTCTTATTTTAAAAGATAAGATGTTATCGTGGTAAAATTTGCATACGAAAGTTTCCCTATAATAGTTATAAATCACATATGATTCCATTGATAAAACGTGTATAATGAAACTTTATTATATAACACACCATAATAATCGAGTGTTTTACTTGTATTCTCCCCCCCCCCCCCCTTAAAATCATATAAAAGTATTTATAAAACATTTAAAAGTGTGAATTATAGGGGTATGAACTCACTTGAAAGATCGAAAAAGGCGAGATGAAAACCGGGCAGAATTTCGTCTCGAGAAAGCGGATTTTCTCGGGATTCTCGGGAATCTCGGGAGCACAAACGACCTTTGGGACTTGAGCAAGGTAACCAAAACTTCGGGATAGCACGTGCATGGAAAACAAGGCAAAAACTCAAGAAAGATAAGAGGAAATGTCTCTTCTCTTCGGAACCCTCGCATCCCTTTTATAGGGGGTGGGAACCGCCTCTGTACGCGGGGCGTACGCGAGTATGCTGGGCGTACTCGTGCGTCATGTATGAGCGCATCCTCGACTGCTTCAGACTCTAGATGGGACTAGACATAGGCTCGCATAGGGCGCGACGTGGACGATCCGAGGCCTAGGCCTTGAGTACGTTGGGCGTACGCGTGTACGCTGGGCGTACTCGTGCATGACTCAACCTTCGGATAATACCAAAATTTCAATTAAAATTTATATTTTTAATATTTAATAAACTTCAAAAATTCATATCTTCTTCATACGAACGCCGTTTTCGACGTTCTTTATATCCACGCGTAGGTGAGACTATACTCTACAACTTTCATTTAGATTCCGTCGGTAAATTTTGAAATTATTTTTATTATTTATTTTTAAAAGGTCGTGGTAAGAAAATTATATTAGAAATTCATAACTTCAGTATCTGACGTCTGTTTTTGCCAGACTTTTTTCCATTGAAAAACCATTGTCGAGACCTTCGATTCTCATTTAGGTCATTCCGGTCAAAAGTCGCTCGATCTCTGATTCGAGTTTTTAGTTGTCCGTTGCTAAGCCGAACTTGGAAAATTCATAACTTCCTTATACGAAGTTAGATTTGGGCGTTCCTTTTACGTACGATCACAGTTTAATGACATCTAACATAATAGGTAATTTAATTAGTGATTTTTGGATATTTTATTTTCGAAGTTAATTTCATTATAACGAACGTAGTTACAATACTTGACTTTTTAGGTCATTTACATAGAGTTGAAATATTGGGTTGTCACAAGATATGAAGTTGTAACTTAAGATCTGGACCCTCCTTGGATTCTAGAAGCATAAAGTCACAGTCTTGGTTGTGATTAAGGTCCCTCTTGAGCATGAAGTTCCACTAAGAACTCAAAATAGGCATTTATAGGCTTTATAGTCATGCATGCATGTAAAGTTTGCAACGTTACGTGATAAGCATGCCCTAGAAGCTTGGATCTATGAGTTGGAGCCGTTGCATGGCTCAAAACAAGTCTGTATGGAAAAAGGACTGAATGGACTCAACGAGTCGCAAGGTTGATTCGGTGAGTCACATGAAGATGGCCGTGAACTCGACGAGTTGATGAACAACTCGGCGAGTCCGATGAAAATCGTCATAAGACTCGACGAGTTGAAGAACAAACCGGCGAGTTGGATGAGTTTTCTCTTGGATATGTATGAGTGTGTATCCTTCGAGTTGCAAGGAGAGAATTCAACGGGTGGCCTTAAAGTTTGATCGAGAATCAAAGGAACTCGACGAGTCACGCCGATGACTCGGCGAGCTGGAATGTACATCAAGAATCCTAAATATAGTCTGACTAAATCCCTGCTACGACAACCAGCTCTACCCGAATCCTAAATGTCAAAACATTTCCCATTCTAAATATATAAAAAATTTCCTAAATTACCCATGGTCAAAAGTGGTCAAAGTCCACTGAGTCAACCCAACCGACTTAACCCAGTTGAGTCAACTCAGGCCTCTTTCACGGTGCATATTTTGAGTGTACGTGTGGTGTACTCACGTCCGATGCATCAGGGCTCAACCTGCGTATGCATAGCATACCATTTGGTACGCCTAACGTATGCACATATTTTCTACTTAACCCCTTCAGAGCTTTATAGTTCGACTTTTTATATCCAAATGCAGATCCAAGGCCAAAATACCACTGAGAGTCATAAATTTTCCAACTTTATGATTTTGCATGCCAATTAAATGCTTAATCCAAACAATCCCAACTTCTTAACACCTTAATACCTTCTAGAGCATGCATGGGAAATAACTAAGCATCAAGATCACATTTTTATGACTCAAGACCTCCCATTGGGTCTGAAAGCACAACTTATTTGTTCAAGAGTATGCCATGCTCAAGAATCATAAAGGTTAGGACCAAGAATGCCCTAAATGGAGGAATATTTAGATCTACATGAAAGGATGATCAAGCTAGGAGCTTTTTACCTCCCGGAGGTTACTAGCAAGAAGAGAATCCTAGATCCAAACTTCTTCAAGCTCCAATGTTCTTCTCCAACCTTCTTTTTCTTCTTCAAGAACATCACCAAAACACACAAATGAGCTCAAAATGCAATCTTCTCACTTAGGGTTAGATAGAGGGACATTTTTCAGATGGAGGCTGATGAGCGTGAAGGTCTTGGGGCCATAAAGATGTTTAAATAGGTTCTAAACCCTAAAATTTAGTGTGTTAAACCCTCACATGTACGCCCCACGTACACAATGTACGCCCCACGAAATGTACGCCCAGCGTACTAAGTCTTTGGTCAAAATTACCAAAACACCACTATGGGTGGTTTTGCAACCCTCCTCATACATAGGGGCCAAAATGCAATATTCTTCATATAAAGGGGTAAAATTTGAAATTACCTCATCATTGGGATGTTACATAATTAGTATGAAACCATATATCTATAGGTTGCATGTACACTTAGGTATATCGTAGTTTCTATTTTTCCGTTACCTAGTTTAGAGTGTATTTGATGCGTAGAAAGCCTAACATTGGCATCAGAGCCATTGGTTCGTGATTACATTCACCCTAGCTCCATATTTTTGTAGGACTTGTTTAAAATTGAATGGAAGAAGAATTATTGAAAATTCGAAATTGATAAAACACTTTAATCCAGCTTAGGATATGAGATCTTGCTGCTCACGATATGAGCTTGTTGGATTAGGGTTTCCCTAATTTTTCATTTTTCAAACTTGAAGATTTATTAGATATGGATAAATGCCAAATTCAAAATGTTTTAAGTCTGGAAAACTCGTAAATATTATATAAATAGGATTGTATAAATTTGAATATTTATTTTTTATTTAAATAATGAATTTAAAGGTTTTAAATTGTTTATAATAAAGATTTATGAATTTGAATATTAACCTCTCATGTTATATTAATTATTACATTGCGTCCTCGCAATTAATTGGAATTAATATTAGCCAAATAAATTTAAAGAGTTTTAAATTTACCCCTTATATATATTAGAATTGTGTGTGTGTCTATATATATATATATATATATATATATATATATATATATATATATATATATATATATATATATATATATATATATATATATATATATATATATATATATATATATATATATATATATATATATATATATAAAACAAAGTTACAACTTACATCCTTGGATGTTTTAAATATTGACATTGTCAGTCTTACCATGACTAGGCTCACCCATTCTGATGTAGGGGTTTAAGGAGGTTTATTTGATTCCTAATGAGGTCGGTTTTTAATATGCTTCGTGCTTACCACCCTCACCACCTTATTTCATTTGGAGAATAGAGCTACTGAAAGGGTTTAATAGTGAGGTTAACCGAGACATCAGTTTGAGAGTATCAGTAGAGAATCATGTGAGACTCGCAAATCTCAAGCGTAACTTGAGCCGAGTACCATGCAATCTTTTAAGGGTGATTCACCATTTTTTCAATGATCTGCGACATCCTCATCATTGAATTTTAAATGAACATAAACCAAGATTAATATACCATTGACAGTCAATGAATCTCAAAGATAAAGGAGTTACGTAGTGATCGAAATTGACAAAGGTTTTTGTCTACCTAAATAACTTTATGGTATGTCTACGGCATCCCTTTACACATCATGAAGCCAAATATGGAACCTAGCCTTAATTTAATAATTTAATTTAGGGTGATTATTTATTAAGGATTTTATATATCGAACTAATTGGGATCTTATCTTTTGTAGATTCCGATCCCAATCAACAACAAAAACAACAATCCTCCTCCTCCTACTCCTCCAACTCAAAACTCTAAAATTTCCTGCAATCGTCTCAGTATCAGAATTGAAAAGTTTGAGACACCCAAATCTCTTTTGTATTGTAAATACAAATTTATGGAATCTATAAGTGTTCATTTTCATAAGATGAAAACATACTTTGATAGACTAACTGATCTGGGTGTTGTGATTACGAAGGAGCACATCATGGATTAGATCTTGTGCTCTCTTCCCACTTTATTTGTTAAGTTCCTTATGGACACAATCTATGGTCCCAATATGACCCTCATGGAGCTTCACGACTTGTTAATAGTAGTTGAAGCTAGTATACAAGAGATTGTTCACCTCATCGACCCCACGATGGCCATTGATCATGGAGATGCTAAAAGGAAGAGGTTTTCTCTTCCAAAAGTAAAGGGAAAGGGTAAGGTCTGACAGTCCGACCACGGCTCTAAGAAAAAGGTCCAAGCTAAGATAGCTCCTTCTGCTAATCCAAGTGATGTCGTTTGTTTTTAATGCCAGTCAAATGGACATTGGAAGCCTAGTTGCCGTAAATACCTAGAGGACCTTAAGAAGGGAAATGTCAAGGTGACTGGCACCTCAGGTATGTTTATCATAGAACTCCATAGCACATCTACTTCTAAATCTTGGATTCTTGATATATAATGTGGTACTTACATTCTCTCTGATATGCAGGGACTAAGATAAACTAGGAAGTGACGCATGGTGATTTCAACATGATCATGGGAAACAATCACAAGTCAGCTATTACAAGGATTGGGAACTATGAGCTCATGCTTGGTGGTGGTGTTTAGCTTAGTTTATTAAATTTTTTCTTTTCACTTGATATTGCTCGAAACATTATTTCTTTTCATGTACTTTATAAGGATGGTTGTCATTTTTCTTTTGATAATGATAATGGTGACATTTTGGTTTACAAAAATGGTTGTGTTATTTTCAAAGTTAGTCCTTGTAAAGATGTGTATGAAAGTGTTTTTTGTGTAGGTGAAGTTGATAAACTATTAATGAATGTTGGTTCTTCTAATAGTGAATTAGATTAATCATGTTTTTGGCATTGTCGACTTGGCCATATAAAAAAGAAGCGCATCGCCAAGCTCCAATCATATGAGATCTTGGAATTAGTTGACCTCAAGTCAGATGATGTATGTGAATCTTTCTTACTTAGCAAGATGACAAATGCGCCATTCATAGGCCAATATGAAAGAGGAAAGGATTTGTTGGATCTCATCCACACAGATGTTTGTGTACCATCAAATCTGCCACAAGACATAGAGAAAGATACTTCATGACTTTACTGAAGATTTTAGCAGATATGGATATATCTATATAATCAAGAATAAGTAGGAAACCTTTGAGGTATTCAAAGAGTTTGAAAACGAATTAGAGAACCAATTTGGCTGAAAGATCAAGATGCTCCGATCCAATACGGGTGCAGAATATTTAAGTTTTGAATTCTACAATCATCTTAAGAATTGTGGAATACTTTCCTGATTGTCTCCTCCCAGAACACCATTGTTGAATGGTGTGGCTGATAGAAGAAATCGAACGATTTAGACATGGTTCAATCTATGATGAGCCGAGCTACACTTCTAATATCTTTTTGGGGGTATGACTTAGGGACAGCCACCCACATCCTAAACCTCTTACCTACTAGTAAGGTTGCTAAAACACTCTCTGAGACTTGTAGTGGGACACGTCCTTCTCTAGCACATATAAAAGTTTAGGGATGCAAGTCTTTCGTTCGTCGCAAGGATAACGATAAACTTGAGCCCAGATCAGATAAGTGACACTAGGGTCTCATATAGTCACTAACTGTCACTCACAGTCGATCACAGCTCCAAACCAACTCAACCAGTCCATGCCCACTATGACACAGACATCACCCATCGTGATTGGTACCATGTCTATCAGGAACTCAACACCAAAAATCTCTAGTACACACCCTCGGATCACATCAGTATAAAAAACCGCATGCTTGCCAGCTATAGAAACCCTCAGAGGTCGACTCAACACCATACGCCGGATACTGATGTGACGACTAAAAGCTAGAGATACGAAGGATCAACTTGCACCCGAGTCAAATAATACCAGAGAAGATATAGAATTCACAAGAAAAGTACCTATACACAACACAATATAAGCACAACATATCTCAAAAGAATATAAATAAGGAATACGTACCGGCCACGACATCACGTGTTGCGCGGACCTCCTCCGTTGTCAGCTGAAAGGCTTTTCCCCAAACCCTCGGTGTCTCGACCTTCACTGGCCGACTCTCAGTAGCACGTAAAGCAACAGGTGCAGAACCCTATGTTGATCCCTGAATGAGATGAGGGCACTCGGTTTTCCGATGGTCGGTCTGGTTGCAGTGAAAGCAAACTACAAACCCCTTGGGGAAATCCTTCGCAATGTGCCCCTCTTTGCCACATTTGTAGCAAATACACGCTCAACTTGATCCCTCATGACTCTTGCCATAAGTTTGGCCCTTCTGGGCCTCAACTCTCGTATCAGCGGGCTTATCCCACTTCGTTTCCGGCTACGACTGTGTTGGTCTCTAGTCCTTACCCTGAGACTCTGCCTCCTCCCTAACCTGTAACTCTAGCTCAATCTCCCTCCGTATGGCATTGGTCTGAAGCTCGGCCAATTTCCAGTATGATGATTTCACCACGAACTCTCATATATCCCTCCTCAGTATGCTCAGATATCAACTCACACATGCCTGCTCAATGGACACGTGCTCAGGGCAGAACAACGTCCTCTTGTGGAACATCCTAGTAATCTCAGTCACTGACTCTTTCTTCTGATTGAGAGATAGAAACTACTTTGCCAAACGTTCCCTCTCTACCAGGGGAACATACTCATCTTGAAATAACTGAGTGAACCTCTCCCATGTCACTGCAACATGGTCTGTATGAGTAAAACCGGTAGTCACAAACTTCCACCAGTCCTTCGCCCCCACACGAAGCTGGTTCAGCGTAAATCGAACTCTCAAATGATTAGGGAATGAAAAAGTATAAGAACATCGATCGATATCAGAGATCTATCTCATAGCAGTAATCAGGTCCTGTATCCCATCAAACTCTGGCGGATTCGTGTTGGTGAACTCCCAAAACAATAGTCACCTCCCTGTAGCCTGGCACCGGTGACAACTAAGGTGGCTACAGCAGCAGCCGCCTCAATAGCAGCAACATATCTCTCATCAAATGTCTCAATCAGTGTGGTCTTACTAGACCCAAACATCTCAGGAATCGCCTCTCGAATGACTACGGCCACCTCTTTATGAATCATCCTGTGAATCTCATCATCACTAGTCCCACTACTCCCGGGGTTGTGGTGTGTACCCACCATGATGTCTCTGAAACACAACACAAAAATCATCAAAGACTTGCTCGAGCATACTCACACTCGATCACCCATCCCTACTTGTTACTTAGCATCCTAAGTAATCTTACTTGGGTTACATACAGATCCAGTGCTTTCAATAGTACGTGCCCAATACTACCTTCCATACCAACCTGTAGTCACCCCAAGTCCTCCTCCTAGGATCCAGTTCACAACTACACTATCTCTCATGAATAACAAACTACCCTCTCAGTAGACCTCTCATAAGCTCATACAGGTATCTCTTCCTAGATTATCCCACAACTCTGAACCCTATTTAAGTGATTCCTGCTAAATACTCCTACTCAGCATATACTCAAGGAAAATATTAGATAGTTGTAACTCCGAGGCTAAGGCATCACAAATTAGGCCACTCTATCCCTAACATGAAATACCTAGCCTATTCTCTAGCATGCATCTCGAACATCACACAAATATCTCATAACATAAATAAGTAAGGGTATTTTGGGAAATCACTGTTCGGGATCTGGCTGATTGTACACACTACTCCAAATAGTTTTTCTCTTAAAACTCTTTCTCATTTTTAGAAAAAAAATTATTTATTTTGAAATTTTTTCTCAAATCCTCAATTTGATTCGAGACACACCCAAAGATATATACGAATCCCTCAAACCAAGGCCCTGATACCCACTTGTAACACCGTAAATTTTCAAACAAAATTTTCATTTTAAAAATCACATAATTCTCATAACATAGTTCACAAAACGCCAAATGACAATGTTTTCAGAAACAGATATTCAGAAAACTGATTTAAACACAATCCAGGATCCTCAAAATGTGACTCCGCCTCATGTGTACAATCAAGTCGGTGCCTTCCTGTGATCGTGAGAAGTACCTGAAACACATAACACATAACACGCTACGCACGAAGCTTAGTGAGGCCCCCAAAATACCATAAATATCTCTTATTAGCCTCTCACGGCTATACTCGAATAAGACCCTCCAGTCCATGTGTCTTAGTGGGACCCTCTAGTCCCACAACTCGGGTGGACCCTCCGATCCTAACTCAGTAAGCTTAGAATAATACACAACATAAATCACAAAGACATAATTTAGGATATCACAATACTCAATATAAGCACATAAGACCCTCCGGTCACATAAAGACTACCACTCTAGATAAGTATAGTGAGAAGACTCACCTCGTAAGAAATCAGAAAACCTCGAACTCAAATCACCAGTCTAGCCTCCGCCTAACACATATGATAATTATCTCTAATTAATAACGAATCTCAAAAAAGCTAGACTAACCCTTCTACAAACTCACAGAAGGATAAAAGACCATTTTACCCTTCCATGGCCTTAAGAGTCCAAAAATTGACCAAACCCTAAAAGTCAACAGCAGTACGTACGTTGTGCGTACAAGCCCTCTACTATGGGCGTACTCCTTCGCCATGCATGCATCGGGGATGCTCGACCATACGTTGTGGGTATCGGGATTACACTCAGCGTACACTACAGTTTTGCTATTTCTGTTTGTTTGGTCTTAATTCGTTAAGACCTTAGCTCAAATATCATATTTGGACTCCCTAAAGGCTCATACTCCATAAAGTTTGTGACTTTAAGCCTTTGCATGGTTGATAAAGTCAAAAACACCAAAACTCTCACTCTTTATTCTCAAGAATGCTCATATATCATGCATTGGTCGGTTTAAGCATCCAAGTCTTGATTTTTATGACTCTACACCACTGAAAACACTCAAAGGAGATGATAATAAACTCTGGAGCTCAATATCTCATAAAGCATCCAACTTTGGGACCAAAACCCTAAAATAAACTAAAATGATGCACAAAACAAAAGGGTGAGAAAGCTTTGAGCTTTATACCTCTAACTGAAGCTCCAACCACAGATAAGCTCAGATCTAAGATCTCGACTCCCACTCCTTCCTCTTCAAAGCTCCTTCTTCACTCCAAAGAAATCACAAGAACACTTAATAGCTCAAAAATGGACACACAAGCTCAAGGGACGAGAAATTAGGGTTTGAGAGGGTTGATGTCTAGGAATGGTGTCCAAAAATGAGGCCATCATGTCCTTTAAATAGGGATACACCCTAAATTAAGGTTTTCACTCTAGGCCTAGTACGGCCAGCGTACTAGGTGGATTCCGCGTCAAAAACACGCACATGAGTACATTGAGCGTACAAATGCGTACGCCCCGCATACTCATTTACCACCTTTTCTCAAATAAGGGACAAACTTGACAATTATCAAAAGAACAAGGGTTTATAAGGTATACCTGGTATTGGGATGTTACAAATGAAAATAAGAGTCACTCGAGTAATTATTCTGTTGACGGAGCAGGTGTAGCCAATCGACATGTCAACATAAGGATAATTTTGCATCGAGGTTCGAGTGGTTTTCAATTGCTGATTCACGATCTATATAATGGTACATGATATCCCCATCAAAATTTGTGATGATCAAAATTGATTTTAACATGCCATTGAATGTCAATGAATTTCAAACAGTCTAGGAGTTTCAAGAATTTGAAACTGGAAAATTGCATTGCCTACCTAAATAACTTTTTTGTGTGTTTACAACATCCATGTACACATTGCAAATGTAACATCCCGACAATGAGGTATTCCTAAAAACAACTCTTAAGTATGAAGGTTTGTGGTTTTAGCCCTTGGAATGAGTTTTGTTTGCAAATTGCTCCCATAGGGCATTTTCATCAAATCATGGTAAGTCTTAGTATGCAACCCATACATGCACGAGCATTAGTACATTAGGCGTACACCCTTTACGTTGGGCGTACATGAAGGATCCTTAAACCCTAAGTTTTACGATTTAGTCCACAAATAATCATCAATAATTCCTTATTTCATATTCCCTCATCAGCCTCCACTTGCCAAAATGTCCCTCTAGCTAACCCTAAGTGAGAAGAGTGCATATTGAGTTCATCTTTGTGTTTTGGTGGTACTCTTGAAGAATAAGAAGAAAGTGGTGGTAAGACTTTAGAGCTTATAAGAAACATGGATATAGGATTCTCTCCTTGCAAGTAACCTCCATCAGGTAAAAAGCTCATAACTTGGTCATCTTATCTTTTAGATCTAGCAATTTCTTTATTTAGGGCATTTTGATCCCCAACTAAGATGATTGTTGAGCATGGCATGCTCTTAATCGAATAAGTCATCCTTTCAGACCTAATGAGGTGTCTTGAGTCATAAAAATGTGTCCTTGATGCTTAGTTTTTCTCCGTGCATGCACTAGAAGGTCTTAAAGTGTTAATAGGATAGGATTGTTTGTATTAAGAACTTAATGGGCATGTAAAGTCATAAAGTTGGAAACTTTATGACTCTTAGTGGTATTTGGCCTTGGATCTGAAATTAGGATGTGAGAGCTTAATACATTAACCTCTTATTGAGGAAAAAGAGGTTCTAAGTGTACGTCGTGCGTAACCCAGCATCGTCCAACTCCAGTCAAAGCCTTAGTATGCCCTGTATACTCAGCTGAGTGGACTAGTTGACCCGTTGACCTTGACCTTTGACTAGGGTTTTGACCAAGTTAACCTAGCAGTATTTTAGGTATTTTAAGCTAATTAATTGAGATTAGGACCATGGTTTTGTTTGGGTGATCGTTGAGCCGATTTTTGGGACCGAGATTTATTTAGCTGTCATTCAGACCGAGAGATGAGTTTTCGTTACTGTACCCGTGGTACGATGGCACCAATGTGGGACCACTACATTATTTATCCTAGTTAGGATAGTGATATGATATTTTGTAGTTGTTCGGTAGATCCATATGATTATTTGTATTTGTTGGCTCTATGTTTACATTTATTTGTTGCATATGTTGACTTGTTTTGTTGGGTGGAGGCAGTTCAGCTTTGTGATGTAGGCCAAGATGGGGACAACTGGATAGGCTGTAGGCCCTACGATGTGGTCCAGTCAGGCTGGTCTATGCTTCTTTTTTATGTGTACTTGAGGGGAACTCGCTAAGCTTTGGCTTACAATTTTTAGTTTATCATTTCAGGTAATTCAGAGGATTGTGGGAAGGAAAAGGTGTGATTCTAATCAGCTTCCTGTTTTTATGTCTCTGTATCTTGGGAAAATTATGATTTGAAATAATGCTTTGAAACAATGATTCTTTTTGTAAACAATATTGATTAATGGTTAGCTTTGAAAATTTTAAATTTTTTGTGATTTTTGGAGTGTTACAGCAAAGCAAAATATAGGTCCTAGCCTTGTTAATAATTCATTTAGAGTTAAAAATTATTATAATGTTAAATTTGAACTACTAAAATTCATTTCACACAAGATGAAGAATAATAACAACAACTATCCTCCTACTCCCTTTATATACTCGAACTTCTCTCCTCTCGATACTACACAATGTGAAACTCACCAGAAAAAACTATTTGGATTGGATTCAAAACATAAGGATTTCCTTGAGGTATGGGGCAAAGATTATGTCCTCAATGAGAATATCCCTTATATGGATGAAAAGTCCTCTGAAGAAGATATAGTTGCTTAAAAATAAACATGAACATGAATATACAAAAGTTGCTTGCATTATGTTGTCGACCATGTCTCCCGAGATCCAAATAAGTTTTGAGAGTCTTGGGGTGGTTGAAATACACGGGAATGTAAAGGAAATGTTGTAATAAAAATCTTGGAAAGAAATATTCAAGATTGTCAAATCCTTGATGGTTTCCAAACATCAAGATGGGGACTATGTGTGCGCACGTTTAAAATATGAAGTCGTACATTTACAGATTGGGGAATTTGGGAGTCGAAATTCCAAAGGAGGTGGCCATTGACATGGTCCTGAGCTCGCTTTCTTATTCATATCCTCAGTTTGTCATGAACTATAATATGAACAATCTTGATAAGACCGTTTATGGAGCTTCATGGTATGTTAAAAACTATGAAAGCTAGTTTAGCTAAGAGAAAACGTTCAACCATGTTGCTCCTATCTTGGCCATTGGGCATGGTATAAACAAAAAGAAGAAGTTTTATCATGTTAATAGCAAAGCCAAGGTTGGATCTTCCAATCAATTCCTTAAGAGAATAGAAGAATATTAAAGCATGCATAACATTGACTCAAAGGAGGTCAGTTGTTTTTAGTACTAAGAAAAGGGTCACTAGAGGAGTAGCCACCAAAAATACCTATAAGACATGAAGAAGAAAAAAATCAAGGGTCTTGGCTTGTTAGGGACTAAAAGTAAGTAGAATATTGAAGCATGAGGAGTTTAAGCTGATCATGTGTAACCGAGGGATCTTCTTATAATTTTCTCCATATATAGCACAACAACTAAATGTTATTGTCGAGAGAAAAAATCCAACACTAATTGATATGATTCAAGTGATGATGACTCGAGTGATGCTTCCAATAACATTCTGGGTTACACCTTAAAGATAAATGCTAATATCTTAAACCTCCTACCAACTAAGAATGTCCCTAAGACACTATCTGAAATATGGAATAGGAAACCTCCAGATCTTGCACATTTGAAGATATAGGGTTGCGAAGTTTTCATGTGTCACGGTGCGAGTGATAACTAAAACCTAGATCAGAAAAGTGTTACTTCTTCGGTTATCCTTAAAAGTTATTTGGGTATATTTTCTACAATGCTTATGAGAAAAAATTCTTTGTTGCTCAAAGAGGATTCTACCTTGAGAGGAAGCTCGTGACTAAAGAAGCTAGTGAGAGCCTAATTGTCATTGAATAGATTCAAGAGAAAATGAAGATGAACCTATAGTTCAACTATCACTCCAGCAAAGGTTGATAAACCAATTAAGCAAAATAACATTTGTTCCAACTCCTCCCCTTTGCAGATCCAATAGAACTTGTCTCCCTCATGAGTTATATGGTTTCCATATAGAAACTGAAAGTGAAATATTGATCAGTGATCGTATATTGATTGGCGTGGATGAACCTTCCAACTATCTAGAACTGATGGCAGGCTCCAAAGCTACTAAATGGAAGGAGAGTATGGATAGTGAAATTCAATCAATATATGGTAACCAAGTTTGGAATTTGGTTTATCCTCCGTTGTGCCTTAAAATCGTAGGGTACAAGTGGATCTTTAAGATGAAGGACATGGATGGTAATATGCACACATATAATGTTAGGCTAGTTGCAAAGGATTACACTCAGATCAAGTTATTAACTATGAGCAAACCTTCTCAATAGTAGCCAAGCCAAATTATATTAGAATATTACTTTCCATAACAGCTTTTTATGAATATGAAATATGGAAAATGGATGTGAATACTACTTTCCTTGATGGTAAATTGGCAGATGACGTCTATATAGCATAACATCAGGGCTTCATTGATCCACAATATCCGAATAGAGTGTGAAATCTTGAAACTTGAATCTTTTCATTCATTAAAATGTCAAAGAGTTTGGATTTTCTAGAATTGAGGATGAGTCTTGTGTATATGTCATATTCAGTGGGAAGTGAGGATGAGTCTTGTATATGTCAAATTCAGTTCGAGTAATGTGGTCTTCCTAGTAGTGTATGTTGATGATATACACCTTATAGGAAACAATATTCCAACCTTGCAGAGTGTCAAAACGTGGCTTAGAAAATCTTTCGCTATGAAGAATTAGGAAAGGAAGCTTATATACTAGGAATTAGGATATGTGGAGATAGATCTAAATGTCTAATTAGACTAAGCCAAAGTTCATACTTAGATAAGGTTTTGAAAAGATTTAACATGCAAGATTCTAAGAAAGGGACTTTACTCATGCAACGTGGCATAAGATTGAGTAAGGATCAATCACCCAGTACACTTGAGGATCTAGAAAGGATGAAACGAGTCACATATGCTTCTGCCATAGGATTGATCATGTATACCATGACATGTACTAGACCTGATATCTTATATGCTCTGAGAATGGTGAGTCAATATTAAGAAAATCATAGCGATTTCCATTAGACTATTATAAAGAATATCCTCAAGTATCTAAAAAGAACTTAGGATATGTTCTTGGTATATAGTGAAAGAGAAGAGTTGAGAATTACAGGATATTTAGATGCAAGTTTCCATAATATCATGGACAACTCGTGCTCACAATGAGGTTAGGTGTTTTTTGTTGAACAGAGGAGATGTTATGTGAAAAAGTTCCAAATGGAAGACAATGGAAGATTCGAAATGTGTTTTGGAGTATATTGCAACATGTGAAGCAGTAAAGGAGGCAACATGGTTAAAGAACTTCATCAGTGATGTTGAAGTTCTACGCAACATCAAAAAGCCTATGGAGATCTATTGTGATAATGAGGATGCAGTCCCATTTAATAAAGAGCCTAAGAATGATGTTAATTCGAGACACATACTTAGAAAGTATGATTACATTCGACATAGGGTGAAAGATGGCGACATCAACATGAATATGGTCTCATATGAGGAGAATCCTGTTGATCCATTCACAGAGCCACTATCAAGAGAGAACCATGATGCTAATGCGAGGACCATTGACATGAGACATGATAGTTATTTGATGTAATAGTTTAGTTGTTAGTTTTAATTATTATGAAATGTATAACAATATGAATTGTAACCGAAAGTCGGCCATAGTGATCCGGGAGTCCCGTGTGGAAGGGCTCTCACTCAACGGATCAAAGGTACACCGGTATTCATATATATATATATATATATATATATATATATATATATATATATATATATATATATATATATATATATATATATATATCATTATCTTTAGTATAATATAAAACATATTATACTTTTCTTAAAATTTAAAAGGTACAAAAATAAATACATGTTATACACACACGTTATGCTTATTACTTAATTAACATCGTATACCTTTTTTTCCTTTTGTGAAAACCTATAAATTCATTTACACTTCATCTTTCATTTCTCATATTTCCCTTCTGTCCCCTGTATACTCTCTTCAATCTCCGGCAAGTGAATGTAACCGCCAGCCTCCTGAAGCCGTTGCTACCTACACTCTCCTGACACAGTCACTACCTCCACCCTCCAGTAGCCTCCGCTACCATCACCCATCTTACGTCACTACAACCTAGAAGAGGGTCCCCCATTAACCCTTACATACTCACCCAAGTGTTATTCACTTTCACCTGTTTAATCAATTCCGTGGAAGTCCACCTGTACTGCCACTAGGATCTGCCATCCCCAATGCCACCACACTTCACCTCTCTGTTTATATATTTTCCACTTGATCCAACCTATAAGCTTCTCAGTTGTTCTATGTGTTTTTCCGTCGATTCATGCGTGTAGTTTCAAAATAATTTTTGATTTGATTTAGGCAGCAAAGGTTTTACAGTAGCAATATAAACATCAACTTCATGTTGAACCTAGGGCTCAAAAGAAATCCATAAGTGTTTGTTTGATCCCCATTTGGTATTGATTTGTATTAATGACTGTTGGCATAGGATTGCATGTGTATATGGATAGGTCGAAAATGAAGGTAGATATTTTAATTGATGTCTTATTTTTGAGATTTTCTTTGTTTGAATTTCAATTTCTCAGGATACTCTGTAAGAATAAGCCCTAATTTAGTTCATGATTTATCATGCATTTCCACTCTTGCCTACTTGAAAGCCCCGATTACAATTTTAAATCAAAGTAATTAGATAGTTCATTTTGGCTATTTTATGCAATTGTTTGGAATGATTAAGTATACAATATACTTGCTTTCCTATGATACCCTATAATGCTTTAACATATCATCATTCTAAGACATGGCTCTTCATGTCTAAATGAGCACTACATCTCCCTTCCTATCTATAACTATAAGTTATGTAATGTGTACCATGAGTGGCATAATAAGTCCTGATATAATGGATATTCTTTTTCATCTCTAATCTTTCTGCAAACCATATTATGGACTATGACTGCAAGAATTTCTTTCCATTTCTTTTGGCATTAACAACTCTTCTAATTTCCAAATATTCAAAATTATTTATCCACAACATTTGTGTATATGGGGCTGACAGCTAACTTCCATTGATTTTTAGCAAGCTTTAGTCTGTGTAACCTTAACATAGGCAATCAACATTTGACTGTTTATTAAACATGATGTTTTGTTTTTAGTCACAACTAAGACTTTCAAGGAAGTTATTCTAATGTTTTTTTCCTTATCAATTTCTTCTTGGTAATGCATGTTCAAGAAGCCGATGCTTTTATATATTTTTATATGCAGAAAAGATTAATGTATATATGTCAAGCATTATAGCCAATTATATAAACTCAACTTGTGAAAATATATACTTTTTTCAACTTTTGGCAAAGGATCCAGCATTATAGTGCTTCACAACATATATAAAAGGTGCCTCACACATCAGAAGATTTGGAGATTACCTCACAATTACAGGTGTAGCTGGTATGTTAAAATCCAAGTTTGAAAAAAAAAAGAAAAAAAATTAAATGGTTTTGATTATTTTATCCTATATGGAATTGTTTAGGTAAGTTTAACAGATGTAAAGTTGTTCTAAAGAAAATAGATTTCAGGCATGTAAAGTTTTTTTAAATATGTCTATAACCTGATTTATTCTGGGATGCTATTGTTTTTAAGAAGATACATTCTATACTTGGAGGAGACATTCGTTTCATGCTATGTATTGGTGCTCCTTTAGTTGTAGACACGCAGCGCTTTATCAATGTTGGTATTGGGTAAGTATTACTACTTCATTACTAATATATTAATATACATATTGTGTGTAAATGGTATTTTTTTATTTCAGGATGCCAGTTGGGCAAGGATATGGGCTGAGAGAAACATGTGTTGGAGTTGCTTTCTTTGAGTTTGATGATCCATCGTATTTTTAGTCCAAAATTCATGTGAAAGCCATCAATCGTCAAGGATTTAAAGGCAATACCATCAAGAACATGTATGATTCGAAACTCTACAATCTAGATTTAAATATAGTTCTTCTCTTATTTCCTATTTCTTACTGATTTGGTTTTCTAGGTTATGTGATAGCCCATAATTTGTAAACTAAATCAATAGTCACCCAATTACATTCATGAATCATAAATTCTTTCAAATCCAAATGTAGATTTACTTTATCATCATAAAATACTACATAATATACATAAATCAATATACAAAAGCAAGTGCTTATTAAACCAACATAAGCATAGTTACAAAAACTTTATCTAATCACATGGCTATTAATGTATATACACACGTGAATGCTTTCTAAAACAGACTTATTAATGCTATTTTGCATTGATACTCACAAATATTTGTATCTTCTTCATCATGTTCTTTATGAAATAGAATGTGATAGTGGAATAATTACACCATTTATATGTTTTGCAGTCGACACTTGCAGCTGCTAGGCAGATAATTTTTACTACCCTCCAGAATGGGAACCAAATAAGGTATGTTGTTTGAATACATATAATTACATATCTATTAAACATTAAAGTTATTAATCAACAATTATGGTGTATAACAATAATCATCTATCTTCTTTTTCAGGGTGGATTGAACAAGTTCAATGCACAACATGCCTTGAGAGAAAGAGCAAGGAAATTAGACCAAGGAATCTTAATCATAAGAACAAACATGCATGATTGTAGATTTGATATTTATAAGGAAGTAACATGTAAATTTATTTATCAACGTTTAATTGTAGAAACAAAAGAATTATCAATATTTTGTAGCTTGTTTAATATTTAACTATTTTTATGGTTTGATCAAATTGCCGCAAGGAAACTATTCAACAAAATGAGTTAATTACCGCCCAAAAACTATTTGTCGCAGCCCCACTTTACGGGGATACACCACTAGTTATATATAAAAACCTTTTTATTTCGGTGTCGTCTACATTAATTTCAGGCGGTCTAATGTGTGCCAGGTAACCTACTTCTTGAACGACGTCGTGCATAGAAACATCGATTCAGACCTCCTCATCTTTCCATGTATCGTGTCTGCTTGAGATACTCTAGATTAATACGCTCTTCTGCTCCACGCTTCTCCATTCATCCACTGATTCTCCTTCATCATCAACCTCCAACCGGTCACATCCCAGAAAAAAACCTACGTTAAAAAATCATCGACCACCGATACCGACCCTGGTAAATTTTCTAGATGAGTTCATTTACTCAAGAATTTGTTGGGTTTTGAGCACTATAACACTCCTATGGTGCACATGCAGTCCTAGATGCTTTGGATCTATGTTTTCTCTAATTATAAATGCAATTTAAATTTTCCAAAGCATACACCCTAACCTGCATACAATTGAATATATACAACATAAAACCAAGTTAGATTAATACCTCTTAGTGTAGCTTGTAGTTCTTAGCCTTCAAAAGCTTTAGCACCTCAAATATGATGCCTCTAATGTGTCAGAAACACCAAGGGAAAGAGGAGGCTTATGAGAAGTGGGTAGATAGCACCAAATCAGTTATGATTCTTCTTTAGAAAGCATGGGGTCGATTTTAGGGGTTAAGGGGTTGCTTTTATAGTGTGGCAAAGACTAGGGTTTCATCCATGCAAACCCTAATTCACCATGACCCTTCATATTTCTTAGGTTACATGGGTTAAACCTTCATGGAATATCATATAGGTTTATCCCATCCTAATCAACCATGGATCATTAGCCCATGCTATAAATATTGTTGATTTACTTAATCAGTCCCCGTAAATTTAATCAGTCTCTTTTGATCACTAAATTAATTCCAAATTAATTCTTGATCAGTACTATTTAAATAATATGATTTCTCAATTAATATATTATACGTATAATATATTAATAAATCACAAATAACCTCTTCTCAAAAGTCCATCCTATCAAATTGCTCCGGTGAACGCAAACCAAAAGTAGGGATGGCAATGGGGCGGGTTTGGGATGGGTTTTGGTAATCCCGCCCCCATCCCTGAATATGAAAAATGATCCCATCACCGACCCTATTCCCAAAGGGTACTCGTTTACAAAACACTAGTGGGTTCGCGGGTATCCCAATGGGGTAACGGGGATCCCCGTTTAACATTCAAATTATGAATAATTTTGATGCAATGAGAATACAAAACCATTAGACTCAGTGATTCAAGCATAAACTCATATCACAAATAATTTTGATAATTTACAAACCCATTAAGAGCAGACATATTTGTTCTGATACATAAACCAGGAAGCTATCTCAAGAAATTATCAACACACTAGCCCTACAAATAAACAGAAAGCTATCTCGAGAAATTATCTTTAAATTTTTCAAAACAAAGAAGATAACCCAAGAAAATTATATATATATATATATATATATATATATATATATATATATATATATATATATATATATATATATATATATATATAATCATATGAACGGTTTTAGGTAACATGTTTCGGTTTCGGTTTTGGTTTCGGGTAATCAGGAAGCGTATTTTGTTTACCATCCCCGTAACCAAACCCGCAAAAATTTTCTAAAAGCATGCCAAACCCGATCCCAACCGCGATTAACTAACCCCAAACCCGACCCTAGTATGTCGGTTTTCGGTTTTCACCATCGGTTTCGGTTTCTTTTGCCATCCCTACCCAAAAGGACCATGCTACTATTAGGTCAAGTATATACCAATTATAGTTATGAGCTTAGACACCTAATCCAACATAATTAATTTGTGGTTTCTTATTCTGTTTCTAATCCCTAGCACCAAAGAGTAAATTTCATCCCCTTCGTTAGATTTTTAGAGGATGAACACCCACAATTAAAGGCTTTGATATCACTTTCTCTTCACGTTATGCCCATATCTACAATTTCTTTCACTATATGGATCTTACCTACACCCCTTCATGTAGTTTATTATAATATTTAGACTTATTCTGTTTAAAAAAAAATTGTAACATTTGCTTAATTTCATTGGTTAGGGTTTAAGAGATGAACGAATTCATTGGGGAGTTTACTCTGATTTTTATTTTCTTTATTTGTTTTTTCTTAAATCATATCATTTTGTTAAATTTTTCTTATTTTGATTTGCTATAATTTGATGTTTCGGGGGTTTTGTTAATTTTGGTTGATAACTAACATCGATAGTACTTTAGGGGGTGTTTGGAAGATAACTATAAACTTCATCTAAGATAGTGATTTTCTATCTCTTTGAAAAACTGAAATGGAGAATAAGGAGGGTGGTATTTGGTCAGAAATAAAGGACATGAGAATGGATACCTGCAATTCGATGGTGACAATTTATTGATTGAAATTCAATTGTTCTCACATCTTTAATATCATTACGTAACTTCATATGTAGTAGCTTCTAAAGTTCGAATCATGTTCATAATCGAATAGGTGTTACCTTATATATTTTGGCTTAATTTCTAGATTAGTTAAGGTCTATATATAATCATTAAAAAATCATGGGTTCTGATTTGGTCAAGGTGGTTGTTCACAACAGGAAGAACGAGTGCTATCTTACTAGCTATCTTGTGAAAAAGCATCTGGTTCTCATGTTAATAATTTAGTTTTAGCATAAATGGCAAGAAAATTTTCCGACAATAGCAATCTTCATGTATTTGTTGTTATATGTTATTCAAAAACAATGTTTATTATAGAAGTAGATACATATCTACTTATGTAATCCCATTTTAGAACTATAAATGGGATTATAAAAGTATGTGCATACCTTGCTAAAGTATAATATCATGTGGTCTGTCCTAGAAATGCATATCTATATCAAGATCACATGTAATTTTAAGTGAAACAAAATGAACATGATACACAAAAAAGAGAAGAAGAAAAGAATAATATACCCCTAAAAATATGTTACAAAATATGAAAGACAGCTACGTGTCATGGATTATGTGGTTGAATATTGTGGTTTTTCGACAAAGAGTGATGGAGTCTAACACACACAATTTGTTTTGTAGATAGTTTTTTTGGCCCTAAAGTCAACACTGCCTTTCAATGGAAGCGTTGATGGTCACCATGTTCTCTCGATTTTACAATAAATGGAAACATCTTAAGCCTTGGCCCTCGATTCGTTTTGATTTATTATTTGCCTTTTTTTATTCATAATTCAGTTTCTCATTTCTCTTTGACATTTTATTTATGTTTGATTTTAGATTTTGAGAATGTGTCTACCAAATGTTCAAGAAGTTATGTTAGGGAACAAGTTCTTTGTTCTTTTCTTCTTGTTCATAATAGTTTCACCATGTCTTATTTTGGTTGCCATGTATTATTGTTATATACTATTCTTGAATATATGGCTCACTCTAGACTTTAGTTTCTTGTTACAAAATTGCTCTCTTCAAGTCTTGTTAATACTGATTCAGTTATGTGGTTTTGTTGTTTGTTTTTATAGTTACAACTAAATAGGAAGAGATAAACTTGTTATATGGTGGGTGTGAGTTTTTTATGGATGCCCCCATGTTCTTGGGTAATATACGATAACATCAATCCACATGTGTGTAATGAACTTGCATGTCCCATTCATATACATGTATCAGGCATCTAATAATGTTTGAGTAAAGGTTGTTTTTCTTTTTGGCAATTTTATAGTATATTGTTGAAAACTAAGGTAATATTTGTTATGTTGTTATTTGTAAAAGGGTTGCTTTGATGCATGTGCGAAGGAAACAATGTCTTCTTTGGAGGACGAGGGAACAAAGGAATCAGACACGGGACATAGATTGGGGTTAAGGGATTAGATTCATGATTAACACCACAAATTATGTATCATGTTTTAAAAGTATATTTTTATATATAGAGTGAGTGATCATGTTGTTACTTTAGTTGATAGTTGATGCAATGGTGGTATAGAATATATGATGTTCCTTTTACTTGGTAATTGGTTTTCGTAGATTGTAAAGTGATTTTAAGGTGTTATAATAAGTTTTTAACTATTTACCAGGTAATTTTGATTGCAGATATTGACTACACAAGTGGCAATAAGGGGTGGACCTACACTAGAGCCAGTGGTAGCACTTGCCCCCATGAAAAAAAAATTATGTCTTTGTTCAAAAATAATATATTTTGATGCCCTTCAAAAGAATATATCTTAACTCTTCAAAATTATTTTTCTCCCATAATTTTTTTTGGGGTCCAACCCATGGAGGGTCACGTTGCTAATACACCTGATAAGAGTAACAAAAGGCATATTTTGGGAAAAATATAGAAGTAAAAAACGAGGTAATGCTTAATGATTGCAAGAGCTCTTATATAGAAGTTAGCTGATCGGATATCAGAGTTTTTTTACATGTGGTGAGTTTTTACTTTAGATAGAAATGTCCTTTTATTATTTTTAGCAATAAAGGCCATATATTTTAGTTTTTATCTTTAATAACAATATGTTTTAAAAGTTTCTAATCAGTGCTCTATGATATTACAAACTTTGATTTCAAAGATAGTTCAAGTCTTACATTTATTGTAATGTTCCACAGTTTGAGCTCCCTTAATGGTTTCTAAAGGGCAAGTTACACAATAATGGCAACATACTTTACTCTTGCGAGTAGTATATGTTTTACATATAATAGCAACATACATATAATTATTACTTACTGATAATAGATATACGTAATCTGCAGTTGCAATTTTAAAATCAAAAACTTTGTAATCAGGTAGGTTAGCTCTTTGTTATTCAGTTCAAGATGTATCATTATTAGAATGCTTTTTAACAAGCCCTTTGTTATGTAGCACCAGATGTATCCATATCAGGGAGCTTTATAATAATTTTTGCATGGGAAACTGTGAAATACTTGCATTCTAATAAGGTTATTGTATGGTGGGTTTCATTGATATTTGGACACATTGCAATAAATTTGATTAAGCATAAAAAGGTTCTAATTCACACAAGAAGTATCAATTTACTTTCAATTGTTTGTGTGTTATAATTTTATAACATTCTACTCTCACTGTTTTCCTGTTATAGCATACAACTTCATTTTCTTCTATTAAGTCATTATACTATGTAAAATCCACCCACTTATAGCATTATTATTTCCAAACTGAAGCTGAGATCAACATTTTATGTAATGATAAGGATACATTGTTTGCTATATATTCTCCATAATAACATTATTGCACCATGCATGATAATTGATTGTGGCTCGTGCTTAGTACGGGCCTTAGTATTGTAATAAATTAATTGTTAACTACTTTTAAATGTTATGACTTTATGTTTAAGTATCTTTTTTATTTGTTTAAGATTAATTAACCAATTAATACCATTATCATAAAGAAATTGAAAATTCATGAGATTTTCAAATGAATCTGGTGAAAGGAAAAATTCTTTATATATAGTATCGTATGATTCTTTCCACAACAATATCCCGAGGCCTGACCTCACCAAATACATAAGCAGCAACATCAAAAGCTCATTTATTCCTCTCTACAAAGATAAAGGAAATAAAATTAAAAGTGGGGTATTTAGTTTTTATAAAATAGTTTACAAGTGAAAACACCAAATCTAGAAAGAGGACCACATTTGAGGCCGCCCACCTGCAGAACTAACTGTTTCATCATGGGATTTCCAGATTAAACTCATGCTACAAATGGCAAGTAAGACCTTAGGAAAGTGGCATTTCTCGACACATTAATGGCTAAAATTGAGTAGAAACTTATATACCATGAGCTAATGAAGGACCATCATTGATGTTTGATAAAGCCCAAGAATGAGGGAAGACAGACGCTAGACGAATCCACCCAACAAAATCCCATTTTCCACCCACCATTAGCACCGAGAAGATCTACAAATATTGGAAATTAACAACTACTAAAAGAGTATTGGTCGCCATATTTTTTTTAAATGGAGAAAATATTGAAAAAGATATACATCTAAAGGAATCTGAAGATTGGCACAAAATTCTTTAAAAGCAATGTCTTTTGATACAATGTTAGGGAATAACTATATCAAATGAAGACTGTAAGAACAAAGAATTTCAAGAAAACAAGCACTTAGAGGAATCCTTAATATATAATCAAGATGCCTCAAGTAAAATCCTACTTTATCCACCGGAGGCTTAAGGAGCAAAGTGGAAGAAGGGGAACAGAAAACCATATAAGTCAGACAGATGATAGTTAGAAACATATATGTCCATGATGAACTTGTCCATGTCAAAATGAACTGATGATATATATTAGCCATGGTGGAAAAATAACTTTAAAAAGTACAAGAAGTACAAGGTGATGAATGTTCTATACCATCAATATTTGATATGTAAAAAGAAGGACCAACTAAGCATTAATTAAGAAATCTAATCAAAAAGGCGACGTGGCTAACCAAAGGCTAGCAACATTTAATGCATTTGTAACTAGCAGAAAAAATATGTGCCATTTTTACCATTTACATTGGGGGACTTAATGGTGTACCCGGGTCGGCAACACCATAAATACCGACCCGGATAACCAAAAAACAATAATTTGAATCATTTCTTATCTGCTAAGAAATGCAAACAGGGGAACGTGGCAATATACATTAAACAATAACCCTGAGATAAAATATCCCATAAAGTATGCGATGCGACCTCAATCTAAGAATCCAAAAGGTAGATGTTTTCTAGTCCCATGTAGTCAGCAAGATCACAATAGGAAACAAGGCCAACAACCGTTCTCCAGGAGGTGATCCTAAGAAAATGCTCCAATCAGCAAGTTAGTGTATTATCTGAGAGTGTGTGTGTGTATGTGTGTGTATGAGTCTGAGAGAGATAGCTTACTTTCCAAGGTTGTGGATGAGACCTTTTATACTAAGGTCTCCTGCTAGTCCATACATGGGATAAGGGCATCAGACCCAATATGATCATACGCACTGATTGGCTAATAGTGCTCCTCGTTCTATCAAAGCTAACGATTGATTCAGGTCGTAATGCTCTAAGATTACTCATTGTCGCCTGAAGCTATCATATTTGTCGTGGAGCAAAGAGTATTAAGGACTCAATTCTTGCGTATGCACAATACTTTGTTGGCGGCCAGCTGGGAAGGTCCCGACCGTGAAGCCTACCTGGTGGTGTCTCTGTTGTGACTTGTGGCTCATGCCAGGGGGCATGCTATCAAATCTAGTAAAGTAGTCATGGTGTTTGCAGTAGGCTAGCTATGATGTTCTGGACTTAACTGCTTGATATGTGTATTTTTATATATATTTATGTATAACATATTTTAATATTTTAGCATTTATTATTATTATTTAGAACTAAAATAAACTTAATATGCTTTGAAATATTTAATTACAGTTGAAGTGGGAGATGGAATGCAAAAGAAAGAGAATGGAGCTGAAAAGATGCAAAAAGGATATTGCTGGCAGATTGACCCCTCTTTAGTGTTTCGGGTATATCTAATGACTCATAAGTCCAATTGACGAGGTTCAATCTATTCTGAAAACTAGACGAAATTTCCTACGACTTATGTGAGAGGGACTTTTGGCTAATTCGACACTTATCTTATCCAAAATCGGCCTTGAAGATGAAGCATAAAAGCTGGACGGAAATTCCCTCCAAGTTACTTATTCCCCAAGCTCCACTTATCTTATTTTTATTTGCTTAATCCCTGAGCCACCATTAGTTTCCTTATTCCAATCCAACTCTAATATTCCATATAAATTCCATCTCCATCAACTATAAATACCCCATATCATTCCACCAATTTGAATAATCTATGATATTCCACTTCGACTTGTGCAACAAGAAAACTTCATATCAAAATACCCCACACTTAGCCTTTGCTTGCCCCCAAGCAAATTTACTTTTATTTTACCAATATTGCACTAAACAATCCATTTAAAACTCAGCCATTATGCCAAGACCTCAACGCATGCATTTGTGTCTAAAATTTTCCTAAAATACCCCCCATACTTTAAATACTCACAATCTTCATAAACACTTGCCCACTTTTTCCGAACAATGCTCATTTTATGCAACCCTCCGAATCCATCCGCAGAAAACCTCCTAACCTCAAGGTATTTTTAGTTGAGCAACCTAAGCATACATAATCTAGAATTACAATTTATGATACCACTATGGAGCTTTTTAGGAATTCTTCACTTTCTTAACAATTTGATCTTTGATTTCTTTGAATTCACCACCTTATTTGATTTGATTTCTTGGTATCTTCAACTTTTTGAATTTCTTGGAATTTTGATCTTTTGATCTTCACTTTATTTGCTCCAAAATTCTTCAAACTTTTTCGTAATTCTCTCTTCTTTTTTTTTACATGTACCTCTCTTTTTTCACTCAAAACCTACATGCTTAAGCAGAGGCGCTCAACCTCAACCTTTATTGGTTAATGATAATAATTTTCCTAGATACATTTCAGGTTTAGGCTGCTAAACATATTGCATCCTTCAAACCGAGCGGGGTTATGTTTTTGTTCCATGATTTCACTCAAATAAGGGAAGCCACAAATGCACTATAACGTATATTGGCTCAACTAAACATTTGGGTTTTCATGCAATCATTACTGCTCATACACGTGTCGCTCTAGGGTATGCTAGACATTTCATTTTTTACGGCGACATCATTTTCTACTATGCCTGCCAGTTATGTCATTCGTGTCAAGGATTTTGAATATCCCACCCCTTTTCTTTTGCTATAAAACTTTTCCTCTTTTATTTTATCTCCCACATGTTTTCAAAACCCTTCTGGTTTTCTCTCTGTAACTTTTCTTGTTCTCATGGCTAATCGCTCCGGCATTGTTCCCACTATAGCTAAGTTCGAAACTCCTCAAAAATCCTATGTCTTTTCATTAATTAATGGGGTGGAGTTCCTAGCTTTTGACACGATGATCTTGTTTCCCCTTCCCAGGAAGGTTTGTGTTTACCGGAAAACCTTCACTGTTGGACTCCGCCTTCCACTTACTGACTTCAAGGATGAACTTCTGCAGAAGCATGGTTGTAGTATCCAGATTCTCACTCCAAACTCTTTAAACAATATGGTGGCGTTTGAGATGATCTATCGTGCTAATGATATCCTTCCTGACTATTTCGTCTTTTTGTTTTCTTCCACTTTAGCGCCACCGGAGATAAGCACACGTTATGTGCCCATCGTGGTGGTCATGTTCTTGTCCCATATGGTAAAACGCCAAAGAATTAGCAGGACAAATGGCTATGGGTTCATTAGGAGCGAGTTGGTTGTGAGTAATGTCGAGCGGTCAACTTCTTGGATATCACTCCCAAGCTGTTCTCACACAACTGAGTTGCTGCCGACCTCTTAAAGTCTCTCCAGATTATGTCTGATGAGTTTCCGTAGTATGTTCTTACCGGTGGTGGTATGAGCCCAAGTTGATGTGCACAGGGAAAGATGCATGTCTTCTTCACCGTTACTGACGGTACTATTGCTTGTCCTACTTCCCCTTCCCTTTTTTTTATTTCATATGGTGGTGGGTCTTAAAAAAGAATTCTCTTGTTTTCACAGGCGTAGAGGCTCCCTTGTCTTTGGAATTTGTTCTCACGAAATGGTATCGGGGGAAGCTTGAATGCCGAGAAGTTGACATTCATGAGACTCTCCTTGCACCTTGCATGGTTGGTCATTTGGTTGTCACTTTCCCTCTAGTGGTATAGCTTGTAGAGGGCTCATCTGCGAGTGGTGGTGAACGTCCTGTGGATGCTCAACCGATATTTGTGATGTTTGGTCCTATCCCTGCTAAATCCCCTTTGACTAAAGTGGTGGAAAATAGCAAGGACGGTATCATCTCCAACGTTCAACGTGCTATTGAGAAGAGCAAAGTTATCTTGGCCATGGAGGAGTCTCCTTCTGACACTAGTGGTAGCCAATCAGAAGGCGTGTGTAGCAACGGCATGGTTTTCCCACCTATTGAGTTTAATTTCCTCCGATCTAGAGGGAATTATGGTGATCCCTAATGACTAGGGATGAGATTTAGAACCGGAACCGGAACCGTTAGAACCAGAATATGTAGAACCAGTCTAGGTCCTGGGTTTAAAGAATGGAATTATCTGAGTTCCAAGTAATCTGAGTTGTGGGTCCTTCGGGTCCGTCTAAATTGGGTTTAAGTATCAAAATTGTGTTAGGAACCGGAACCGGTTTTAGGGGCTGGAACCGATTTTTATGAAAAGATTAAAACATAAATATCTCATTCGTTTGAAGTCGGATTGGCATGGGGTTTTTTTCCAGAGTGTAGTTTATAGTTTGCACATGATTTTAGACTATAATTTAGTCATTTTTGAGTTAATATTCATTGACTTGTAGTCCCCCAAATTTGGGATATCAAAGTTGTGAATTTTCTGTTTTTCAGTTTTATTTTTATATTTTGTGAAATTTTAAAAATGCATATCTAATTCGTTTGAAGTCGGATTAACATGGGGTTTTTTTGCAACGTGTAGTTTATATTTTTTAAATGATTTTTACTATAATTTTTGTCATTTTCGGTCTCATATTCATTGACTTACAGTCCCCCAAAGTCGGGATATCAGTGCTGTGAAATTTCTGTTTTTCAGCTTTACTTTTTGTTTTGTGAAATTTTAAAAATGCATATCCAATTCGTTTGAAGTCGGATTATCATGAGGTTTTTTGCAACGTGTAGTTTAGAGTTTATATATGATTTTAAACTATAATTTTTAATTTTTGGTTTCATATTCATTGACTTACAATCCTCCACAAGTTAGGATATCAATGTTGTGAATTTTTTTGTAACAGCCCGAAATTCAGGTACAACCATTTAGCCTTCATCTTTTCATAATTGTCATTTTGGCTCTTTGTGTTGGGCGAGTACGCTGCGCATACTCGCGCGCTTAATTGAACGAGTTGTCACCCTGGTACGCTGGGCGTACCTAAGGTTACGTCGGGCGTAACCGGTCCACACCCAAAACCCTAATATGGCTTGAGGGCTATAAAAGGAATGAGGTGGCCTTGTCCCTCAGCCACCATCCTTCAGAAAGAAACCCTAAGAGAGCATTTCCTTTGTTTTTAGCTTGGGTGTGAGTGTTCTAAACTTCAAAGTGTCATTTCAAGGTAGCCAAAGAGAAGAGGAGTCCATTGTGGAGGCTAGAAGTTGGTGGACAAGTGTAGATCCGAGGACAACAAAGGTTAGAGCTTCTTCCTGAGGTAAAAAGTTTAGATCTTGCCTTGTAGTTCTTATGGTATGCTTCTTTGACCAATTTCTAGGGTTTTTGGTCCCAAGATGGAGACTTTATGAGCAAATAGCCTCCATTGGCCTAGATCTATCATATTCCAAGACTATTTGAGTTGTATGTTCATAAAAATGTAATCTTGGACGTAAATATTGAGCCATGCATGAGATCTAGATCTTTGGAGGAGAAAGGAAAGGTGTTAGAGGGTAAAGGAACCTTTACAACCATGCCAAGGCTTAAAGGTTCTGACTTTATGGGATAACAGGCTTAAGGAGAGCCAGATCTAGAAGTTAAAGGAGTGTCTTAACCGTTTAAGACCAAAATCCTGTGAATGGCTGAAACTGACACTTACGCTGGGCGTAACTCTCATTACGCGCAGCGTAAGGGGTTGATACCCCTGATTGTAATTCATCGACGTACGCCCCACGTACTGTTGGCTGTTGACTTTCGTTGACTTTTAGGGTTTTGGTCAACATGTTGACTTTGAGTCAAGGAGGGGTGAAATGGTCTTTTACTCCTCTGTGAGATAATGAAAAGGGTGTAGCTTAGTCTTGGAAGCCTATATTAATTAGAATGATATTTCGTTGTGATTAGGCAGGGTTGGTTTGTCGTTTTGAGATTCGGAGATATCGAGCACGTGAGATTCTAGACTTCCTACGAGGTGAGTCTTCTCACTATACTTTACCCGGAAGGGTATCTATGTGTGACCGGAAGGTCGGATATATTATAAGTTGTATGCATTATATGTAACTAAGTTAACCGTTTGCATGTGTTGTGTATGCTATGCTTGATATGGGCCGGAAGGCATTATGTTATGGGCTGGAAGGCATTATGTTATGGGCCGGAAGGCCTTGTGATGTGGGCCGGAAGGTCGATGCGGGTAGGACCGGAAGGTTTACCGGGTCGGGACTGAAGTCCCCTGAGACACATGGACCGGAAGGTCATGGCCTGGAAAGGCGTATGTGTGTAAGTAGTATTTTAGGGAACTCACTAAGCATTTATGCTTACAGTTGTTGTGTTATGTGTTTCAGGTACTAACGACGACCGTGGGAAGGCGCCAGCGTGATCTATACATACTGACGGAAGATTTATTTTATGATCTTGGGATATGACATGTTTTGTATTATGATTATGATGCATTGGATTTTATGGCTTGTTTTGGTTGGAAACATGTTTTTAGAATTGAAAATTTTGTTTTGAAAATTCACGTTGTTACATTTTTGTTTTTCAATTTTATTGTTATACTTTGTGAAATTTTAAAAATGCATATCTAATTTGTTTAATGTCAGATTATCATAAGGTTTTTTTCAAACGTGTATTTTAGAGTTTGTACATGATTTAAACGATAATTTTGTCATTTTTGGTTTAATATTTAATGGCTTACAGCCCCCTAAAGTTGGGATATCAAAGTTTTTCGAAGTTCAACCACTAAGTAATTACCAAAAAATTCTAGATTCTCGGGTTTTCTAGTTCTAGACCCACTCAACCCAGTTCCACCCAACCCACTTTAATGTTTCTGGGTTTTCTGGTTCTAGAACCACTTTACCAGGTACGTTACCCGGAACCGGTTCTTATATACTGATCTGGTTTTCGGTCATACAAAATCTCGTTAACCAGTTCCCAGGTTTTCTGGGCCCAGGTCTACTGGTTCGGGTTTGGACCCACTCTCATCCCTATTGATGACGATGCACAACACTTTGAGGGGGATCAGGGGGCGTCTAAGCAACCCGTACTTCCGACGAAGGTTGTTCCTGAGCCAAGTGTTGAAAATGTTGCTCTTGAAACGATTGATGAGTCAATTTTTTTATAGGGTGACTTTGGGGGTCCGCATCGCGAAACTCCTACTGGGGGTGGTTTGCATGGCCTTACAAGCCTGGTGTGGCTCCCATCGTTTCTCGTTGAAATCTTAATATTGAATCTTATTTGTCTGTTCGTAGGAATGCCCTTGCATTTTTGCATCATGCCTTTCCGCCAGCTACACTTGTCAATATGGACGTTATGGGCATCTTTCCTCTTCCTAATAACATGTCATATGATGCAGCGCAAGTGATGTTTTACTTAGTTGCTATTTCCCATCACATTCAACGTATAAATCAGATGGAGGAGGGTCATCTTGTCTTATTAGCGAGTGAAGTTGAGCTTAGGCATCAGGTTATAGAACTTGAACATGATGCTCGTGGATTTAAACAAAAGTATGATCTATTAACAGCAAAAAAAAAAAATAAGGCCTTGGATGAAGTTTATCGATATTGGAAGGCAAGGTGGATGCTCTCACTAGTCCAATTAGGGCCTAAAGAATGAGAGCATGTAGCATCATGTTGTTGACCGAGACAGGCCCATTGAGGATGTTAGGGCTGAATTGGATGTGGTGCGTAGAGATCTGTATTGGCTGCTTCATGTTGGTGTTGTGCATATTAAGGAAAAATAAATTGAGCATCCTAAATTTACTGGTAGTGCTCATCGGTTTCGCCATGCAATGTTTTTAGCTGGGGAAGAGGTTAGTCGGGTTGGTCTGAAAACCAAGATTGTGTTGAGTTTTGAGCAATCTAACACTTCCTAAGTGTGCATGCAACCCTAATAAACCTTGGATCTATGTTTGTCTAAATACATGCAAAATAATAATTTTCCAAGGTTTATAACCTATCTAACATGGCATGGGGAACATTTCAACATAAAAGAGTTAGAAGAGATTACATACCTTTTGGTGAGTTTGGTTCTAAGGAGTTTGAGGGCCAAGCACCAATAGTGTGAATGCCTCAAATGGAATCACAAACACCACAAACTCTTGGAAAACTTTGAGAGAGTATACACCTTGTATAAAATCGGCCACACACATGCACACACACACACTAGTTCACTAGTTTTCTCTTAGGCTCCATTTCATGCTCCATAAGCATGCTTATACAGTGTGCATGGTTAGGGTGAAACCCTAATAACCCATGTCTTTTTCTTTTCCAAGGATCCATGCGTTAAAAGCTCCATGGATCATCCATGGACTTCCACGTAAGCCTAGCCCATTAACAAATGAGTATTAGCCCACACTATATAAAACAAATAGCCCATAATTTAATTAGTATTCCTTTTAATCTCTAAATTAATTCATAATTAATTTAAGACTAAAACTAATTAAATAACGTAACTTCATATTAATATATTATAACTCATAATATATTAATAAACATATGTGTATAACTCTCATAAAATTATCCATAATAGTTTGGATGAGATGCAACCCAAATGGACCATACCGGTCAGGTCAAGTATATACCAAATAAGTTATGGACTTAGACACCTTATCCAACAGACTCCCACTTGGATAAGTCTAATAACTATATTTGCCTATAACTTCAGGAACCAACCAACAATCGTAGCTCTCGAAAACTCCCTCGAACAATGAAGACTCTGTCGAACTATGAAGCGCCATTTTAGATAAGTGATCACATAATCCTCTGTTCTCATGATATCAGCCGGACAAACACATGGAACTATGTCTTGCTTATTGTCAAGCAGTTGTTTCTCGATTTTCCGATTTGTTTGACGAAGAACTTCACTGAACACATCGGTTTAGTTCTGACCAGGCCTGGTACATGGGTCAACACAAAATCATCGAGGGGCCTAGATATCGCTTCTATTTCTAGAAGGAACAGATAAACTTCGACTGATATGCTTGTTCTACTACTTATTGAATTGTACACAAAGGCACGTTTTATAACATCAAGTTACTGATGCGTTTACGTGCAATCAATGCACAACCAACTCATAGGTAACAACTCATATCTCTAGGTTTAAAGATTTATATGATGTTATCGTCTCACGATCACTCGAGATAAATTCCATGAAGTGATACAAGTGAGCGTGGGTTTATACCAATACTCATAACTTATGAGTACTCATGAATGTTGCAGCAACCATTGCCATGTCTAAACACCTTTAAGGCATCTACAAACCCAATTCATGACAATCTTGATTCATACCTACTTCCGACGTATGATCGATTGTGGAGGTTTGAATAAATTAATTATTCTGGAAGTCAAAACATGCAAAACTGAAACAATAGTAAATAATTGACAATGACAGTAACACTTTACTCATAAATAAATCACAAATTTTATTCATCATCAAACGTCAATTACATTTTACAAGTTTCAGGAAAACTATCTAATCTGTAAAACTAATATCGTCCCTCAGCCCGATGCGTATCGCATGCTGAAAATGCTTAACCCTCGTCAGTCCCTTCGTAAGGGGATCTGCAGGATTCTCATCCGACGATATCCTCCTTGTCACAAGGAGTCCTTCTTCAATCTTGTGTCTTATGAAGTGATATTTTCTGTCAATGTGTCGGGATCTGCCATGATCCCTTGGTTCCTTGGCTAAGGTAACCGCACTATTGTTGTCACAGAAAATCTCTATAGGTTCCTTAATAGCTGGTACAACTCCAAGGTCTCCGATGAAGTTCTTTAGCCATATCGCCTCCTTCGCTGCTTCACTCGCTGCTATATACTCTGATTCACAAGTCGAATCAGCCACCGTCTCCTGCTTGGAACTCTTCCAAGAAATTGCCCCTCCATTTAAGGTAAAGATCCAGCCCGACTGAGAGCGGAAATTATCCCTATCAGTCTGAAAACCAGCATCATTATACCCTAATATTCTCAAGTCATCACTGCCACCAAGGGTAAGGATCCAATCCTTAGTCCTCCGCAGGTACTTGAGAATGTTCTTTACCGCGGTCCAATGAGCCTTGCCAGGGTTCCCCTGATACCTGCTGACCATGCTCAAAGCAAATGCCACATCAGGACGGGTACAAGTCATAGCATACATGATCGAGCCAACTGCGGAAGCATATGGTAATTGGCTCATCTCAACTATCTCTGCCTCTGTACTCGGACTCTGAGTCTTACTCAGTTTGGTATTGCTTTGGATCGGTAAATCTCCTTTCTTGGAATTCTCCATGTTGAACCTTTTCAACACCTTATCCAAGTAGATACTCTGACTAAGTCCAATTAGTCTTCTACTCCTTTCTCTTAATATCCTTATCCCTAGGATATAGGTAGCCTCCCCTAGGTCCTTCATAGCAAAGCACTTCCCAAGCCAGGACTTAACCTCCTGCAAGGTTGGGATGTCATTTCCTATGAGTAGTATGTCATCCACATACAGTACCAAGAAGCTAACTATACTCCCACTAGCTCTGACATACACGCAAGACTCATCTTCGCTTCTCAAGAAGCCAAACTCTTTTACCTTCTCATCAAAACAAAGATTCCAGCTACGAGATGCTTGTTTTAATCCATAAATGGATTTCTCAAGCTTGCATACTCTATTAGGGTACTCTGCATTGACAAAACCCTCTGGCTGATTCATGTACACATCCTCATCCAACTTTCCATTAAGGAAAGCGGTTTTGACATCCATTTGCCATATTTCATAATCATGAAATGCTGCAATGGCTAACATAACCCTAATAGACTTAATCTTTGCTACCGGCGAAAAGGTTTCATCATAATCAACACCTTGAGTTTGAGTAAAACCCTTTGCAATCAGTCGAGCCTTATAAGTATGCACTTTTCCTCCCATGTCTGTCTTCTTCTTGAAGATCCATTTGCACCCGACTGTTTTACGGCCTGGTATATTGTCAACCAAGTTCCAAACTTGATTGTCATACATGGATTGTATCTCGCTATCCATAGCCTCCTTCCATTTAGCAGACTCCGGACCTGCCATGGCTTCCTTAACACTGCTAGGTTCATCCAAATTTACTAGTATACTATCACTAATAAACGTATCACCTTCCGTAGTAATATGTAAACCATAATAAAACGAAGGTGTGTTCCTAACCCGTGTGGAACGCCTCGGAGGTACAGACTCGTCGGCTAGATCAACAGGAGTTTCCTCCTCAGGTTGATTGCTAGTGTCTGAGGTTCCTTCACCAATTGATTCTTGAATTTCTTCAAGATCAATCTGCCTCCCACTGTCTCCTTGGCTTATAAATTCTTTCTCGCGAAAGATCCCTCTTCGTGCTACAAAGACCACATTCTCACTGGGTCTGTAGAAGAGGTAACCGAAGGATTTCTGTGGGTAGCCGATGAAAATACACCTTTCACTTCGGGGTTCAAGCTTATCATGAGTTTCGCGCCTCACGAAGACTTCGCAACCCCAAATTTTGATGTGGTCCAAATTGGGAACCTTCCCAGTCCACATCTCATGGGGTGTTTTGGTAACCTTTTTTGTAGGGACTAGATTAAGGATATGGGCGGCAGTCTCTAAGGCATACCCCCAAAAAGAGATTGGTAACGAAACTCGACTCATCATAGAGCGAACCATGTCCAACAAGGTTCGATTACGCCTCTCAGCTACACCATTAAGCTGTGGTGTCTTGGGAGGAGTCAATTGTGAGACAATCCCACACTCCTTAAGGTAGTCAAGGAACTCGGTACTAAGATACTCACCACCTCGATCGGATCGAAGCATCTTAATGTTCCTGCCCAATTGATTTTCTACTTCCTGCTTGAATTCCTTAAACCTTTCAAAGGTTTTGGACTTATTTTTGATTAAGTAGACATACCCATATCTACTAAAATCATCAATAAAAGTCACATAATACCGATTAGCATCCCTTGTGGCGGTTTTGAATGGCCCACATACATCAGTATGTATTAGGTCCAACAAACCTTCACCCCTCTCACAAGTTCCAGTGAAGGGTGATTTTGTCATTTTTCCAAGTAGACCAGATTCACAACTATCATCTGATTTGAGGTCAAATGATTCCAAGACTCCACTCTTTTGGAGTTGGCCTATGCGTTTCTTGTTTACATGTCCAAGACGACAATGCCACAATGATGCTTTATCTAGGCTAGTAGAAGAATCAATATACAACACATTATTTCCTAAGTTGTCCACAATCGACACAGTTTCATACACACCATCACAAGGTAATGCTTTAAAATAAAACACATTATTAAAGAAAGCATTAATACCACCACATTCATTATCAAACGAAAAGGGAAAACCTTGTTTGTACAAAGCATGAAAAGAAATAATATTCCTCGCCATTTCAGACGAGTACACACATTTATTCAAATCTAATTTTAACCCATTATTAAGCAACAAAGTATAAACTCCAATCTTGGAAACAGGTGAAGCCTTCCTATTCCCCATGATTAAGTTTATCTTCCCGTGCTCCACATCCTCACTTCTTCTTAGGCCCTGCAAATCAGAACATATGTGAATACCACATCCTGTATCAAGCACCCAAGAGTTAGAATATGTTGAGTAATTAGACAATATAGTGTAAATACCTGCATAGGTGGGTTTCACTTTCCCATCCTTTAGATCCTGCAAGTACTTAGGGCAGTTTCACTTCCAGTGTGCCTTTTCATTGCAATAAAAGCATTCAGCATCCTTGGGAATGGCAGAAGGAGTGACAGAACCGTTCTTAGTCTTTGATGAGGAGCCTTCAAGAGACTTTCCCTTGGTACCCTTCGAAGGGTGCTTCCTCTTTTTCCCTTTGCCTTGCCCAATAGCTAAAACAGGGGTAGAAGTTGGAGTAGGAGTAGTAGAGGTAACAACCGCTTTACCCTTAAGACCGGTTTCAGCGGTCTTCAAGAGTCCTTGAAGCTTGCTGAGGGTAACTTCCTCCTTGTTCATATGATATGTCATTCGAAAATGATCATAACAAGAAGGCAAGGAGTGCAAAATGATGTCAATTGCCAACTCCTCGGGGATGTTAACATTCAGCTTCAGCAAACGGTCCACATACCTTTGCATCTTTTGCATGTGGCCCGTGACGGATTCACCATCCTTCATGCGGGTAGTTATTATGGAGGAGATTATTTCATACCGCTCCTGACGAGCACTCTGATGGTACCTTTCCATCAGGTCTTGGTGCATCTCAAAAGGGTAGAAATCTTCATACGACTTTTGGAGCTCGGCTGTCATCGTGGCCATCATGATACATGCCACCTTAGTAGCATCTCTCTCATGAGTCCTGAATTCAGCGATCTCCTCAGGAGTAGCAGTAGACTCATCAAGTTCTTTTAACTCCTTATCGAGGACATATTCCTTGTCCTCGTAACGAGTAACCATCCTGATGTTCCTAATCCAATCCATGAAGTTGGAACCATCAAAGATGACCCTCCCACAAAGATTCATGAGAGAGAAAGAACCAGTTGGGTTAGAGCCTGAAGCATTAGTGTTGAAAGACATCTGAAAGAAGAAAGTAAGTTTAGATTAGATATTTAGGATCCTTAATAAGACACCCAAATGTAATATTAAGGCTAGGATCCAATCACAATATATTACATTTAGAAGAGGGATGCCGTAATCTAAGTAATAATATATTTGAAAGGTAGGTGAATGACGATTCACCAATTTCCACCATGAAAACGAAATGATTTATTAGGTTTAATCGGATTTGAAATTCCTAGATTCTTTTGAGATTCATTGAACTTTTCAATGGCATGTTTCAATCTCGATTGTGCCCTTCAAGTTTTGTGACTAGGATGCCGAGGATCACAAAACAAGGTGTGAATAACCATGCTAATTCACTTGGTACTCTTAATATTATCACCTAATCAATGTGCCGGTTAACCACACACGCTCCATTGATCTATGACAAACATTAAGTCACCCTTCGTGATCCTTACTAGTCCTAGTTAGTGTGTCGGTTAACCACACACGCTCCACCAACGACTTGGTAAGGTACAAAGTGTGAATTCCATGGACTAGCACCATGTTCACATTTTTCTAAAATAACTAAGATTGGGAATTAAAAGAGTTTAGTTACTTTATAATATTCATTATACTTTTAATGAGGATGTAAAGTCATTGTTCTACCCGATCGGCTAATGACCCTCCACCGATCAAGCAAGCGGTGGGTGAGAGTATACACCCATTAAGTCGCCATTTTATAGGCAACAACCTTGTACCCACCTTATAGACCGGCTTCGTGAATGAGACCTACTAACGGTAAAACGACTTATTCTTATACATATATATATATATATATATATATATATATATATATATATATATATATATATAATAATTAACCATTAATGTTATAAATAGTATAAGGGTTGAATTTTAACTATTAAAACTCTAAGGTTTGGAATTAAAGTTTATTAAAGTGTGTGAAACTTTACAAATTCCAAAACTTGAGGGCAAGTTTTGTAACTTTGCAAAACTCTTCATTTCATAACTTATGAATTAAAGGTTCATAAAAATGAAGACTCTTCGTTTTCATGTAACTTATGTGTTTTAAGTGTGTGTTAAATGAAAGTGACCTTTGGTAATCCATAACTTGAGGACAAATTATGGACTCCATTAAAACACATAAATGATAAAGAATTAATCCTAAACAATTCAGCAAATAATTCCTATCATTTTCTAAATTCATAAGAACATGAACATGATCATCAAAAATTCAAGAATTATATGAACACATAAAATCATGGAATTTTGATATATGCTATTGCAAATGGATTAGAACAACCATTACACCAACTAAAATAAGTTTTATAACACCAAAACAGTTTAGGGTAATGTTTCTAGTCCATTTCCAGCAGCAAAAGTCGAGAATCTGCACTCTTTCGATCCTACTCGTCGAGTGCATGAACTTACTCGCCGAGTAGGTTGAAGTTTGCCTTGGACTTGTCGAGTCCCCCCAATGGACTCGGCGAGTCCACCATGCTGACAGCAACGATTTCGACTTTTTTTCACTATTTTGCATCAAGTATCAAACAAGCAAGCCTAGGCTCTGATACCACTGTTGGGTTTTGAGCAATCTAACACTTCCTAAGTGTGCATGCAACCCTAATAAACCTTGGATCTATGTTTGTCTAAATACATGCAAAATAATAATTTTCCAAGGTTTAT
Source organism: Lactuca saligna (assembly GCF_052625555.1). Classification (NCBI taxonomy): domain Eukaryota; kingdom Viridiplantae; phylum Streptophyta; class Magnoliopsida; order Asterales; family Asteraceae; genus Lactuca; species Lactuca saligna. The sequence goes on from NC_136421.1 coordinate 173,146,607, forward strand.
AACCTATCTAACATGGCATGGGGAACATTTCAACATAAAAGAGTTAGAAGAGATTACATACCTTTTGGTGAGTTTGGTTCTAAGGAGTTTGAGGGCCAAGCACCAATAGTGTGAATGCCTCAAATGGAATCACAAACACCACAAACTCTTGGAAAACTTTGAGAGAGTATACACCTTGTATAAAATCGGCCACACACATGCACACACACACTAGTTCACTAGTTTTCTCTTAGGCTCCATTTCATGCTCCATAAGCATGCTTATATAGTGTGCATGGTTAGGGTAAAACCCTAATAACCCATGTCTTTTCCTTTTCCAAGGATCCATGGGTTAAAAGCTCCATGGATCATCCATGGACTTCCACATAAGCCTAGCCCATTAACAAATGAGTATTAGCCCACACTATATAAAACAAATAGCCCATAATTTAATTAGTATTCCTTTTAATCTCTAAATTAATTCATAATTAATTTAAGACTAAAACTAATTAAATAACGTAACTTCATATTAATATATTATAACTCATAATATATTAATAAACATATGTGTATAACTCTCATAAAATTATCCATAATAGTTTGGATGAGATGCAACCCAAATGGACCATGTCGGTCAGGTCAAGTATATACCAAATAAGTTATGGACTTAGACACCTTATCCAACAGATTGATGTTGGGACTTATGACCCAAAGATGAGTGACTCTCACTCCAGCCATACCACTAGGTTGGACGATGCACTTGTGAGTTTTTCCTAATTGGACTATGCAGCTTTACTTGGTCTGGGTCGCCTTGACATTGCGACTAATTATTATTCTAGATTCATATTGATGTTCATGATAAACTACGAATATGAACTACTAAGCGAGTTCAAGACCATGTCAATGGTCAACTACTTAGGTAGCTCGACACCTAGATTCCTAAGTTTCTCTATGTATGACTTCATCTTTTGGAGGTGCGCACACACAGAAGCTCCCTCTTGTTGTTTACATGCCATGAGGGACTTAACGATCTTGGATCGTGCTTACCTAACCTGCTCTTGGAACATGTCCTAGAGCTGATGGTTTATGTCAAACGCGCCCCGATTTTGAAAGTTCTTCTGGAGACTAGAAGCCATGGTCGCTAACATAAGGCAAGCCACTTTGGTCAATTCATCGTAATGCTTGTTGTAGGAAATAACTTCTTATGGGGTAGCATTCTCTCCAAGTATGGGAACATCTTCTTCGAGAACATACTCTTTGTTCTCATATCTCAACATGAATATCAAGTTCTTGATCCAATCAAGATAGTTGGATCATCCTCATTGAGTCGTTCCCTATTTAAAACTAACATCAGAGAGAAGCTTGAGTTTTAAGTTAGAGGAGGAGGTGGAGGAGGAAGATTGTTGCTGTTGTTGACTGGGATCGACATCTACAAAAGATAAGATTCCAACTAGTTTGATGTATAAAATTCATTAATAAATAATCACCCTAAATCAAATTATTAGATTAAGGCTAGGACCCATATTTAGCTTCATGATGTGTAAAGGGATGCCGTAAACACACCATAAAGTTATTTAGGTAGAAAAAACTCTTTGTCAATCTCAATCACTATGAAATTCCTAGATCTTTGAGATTCTTTTACTATCAAAGTTATGTTAATCTCGAATTATGTTAATCTCAAATTCAATGACGGGGATGTCGTGGATCATTGACCAGGTGGTGAATCACCCATACAAAATTGCATGGTCCCCGACTCAAGTTACGCTTGAGATTCGCGAGTCTTACATCATTCTCTACCTATACTCTCAAATTGACATGTCGGTTAACCATGCAAGCTCCATCAACAACTTATAAAAGGAATGTGTAATTTTTATGGATAACATAAGATTCACTTTTAATTAATAAAACGGGATTTTGTTTTATACTTGTATTTAAAATACTTTTAGATTGACCATTATCACTATCAAACCCTTTTGGTAACTCCATTCTCAAAATGCAATAGGGCGGTACGCGCGAAACATATTAAAAACCGATCTCATTAGGAATCATCGAGACCTCCTTAAACCCCTACATTAAAACAGGTAAGCCTGGTTGCGGTAAGACTGACAATGTCAATATTTAAATATGTGAGGACGCATATTGTAATTCTCTTATACATAGAATAGATATGGATCACACACACACACACATATATATAAGGGGTAAATTTAAAACTCTTTAATTTTAATTGTCTATTTATCAATTCTAATTAATTACAATGATGCAATGTAACAATTAATAAAACATGAGGAATTAATATTCAAATTTATAAATCTCTATTATAAAAAATTAATAAAACATGAGGAATTAATATTCAAATTTATAAATCTCTATTATAAAAAAATATTAAATATTCACTATTAAATAATAAATGAATATTCAAATTTAAATAAACACATTTAAATAATATTCATCAATTTTCCAGATTTAAAACATTTTAAATTTGGTATTTATTCATATTTAATAAACCTTCATATTTGAAAAAAAAAGGAAGAAAATCCGAAATCCTAATTCTGTCGAGCTCACGTCGTCAGCTGCCACTAGGGTTTTATCAATTACGAAAATTTCAATTATTCTTCTACCATAAAAATTCAAACAATTATTTTCAAAAAACATGGATCTAGGATGAATGTAACCATGAACCAATGGCTCTGATACCACTGTTAGGTAATATAAGCATCAAATACACTGAAACAAGGTAGTAGAAAAATCAAAACAACAACGATATACCTAAGTGTATATGCAACCTATGGATATATGGTTTCCTACTATTATATACCCTATGAAAAATGAAAATACAAAGAAGAATCATTTAACTCTTTAGCAGCCAAAGATCTTCGCGCTTGACTCCTTGTATGTGCAACCTTTTTTGGATGATAAGGACCCAAACCAAAATCCCTCTCTTGATTCACATCCAATGAAATCAAAAGAGTAGAATAAAAATAACTAGGAGGGGATAAACTATAAGGATAGTTCTTCCATAAGGAGGGAGAAAGAAGGTGGCAAAAAATCAAGCCAAGAATGAGCGAGGAATGAATCCTTAAGACCCTATTTATAGCCTTGGATACCTCCTAGGGTTTTATCCTCAAGCCCATGTGGTATGGGATACCCTACCAAATTTCCCTTATCCAAAGGGAATTTTTGTCCACCACCCTCCTTCCTAGGGTTCTAGGATATTCCTGATTAACCAACTATTGATTAACTAATATTCAACCCCTCTATTAATTAAACTATTAATTAATTCCCATATGTTTTCCTATTAATTTCTGATTAATTATTAAATCATAATAATTAATAAACTAATTCCTCCTTTACTTATTCTACTTAATGTGAGTCTTGAGGGAAACCCAAGAGGACCCTGCTATTATTAGAAATATCACTAATAGTTAATGACCTTGGACACACTTCCAACAGTGTCAAGGGTGCGCTTTATGCCGAGGACAAAGCTTAACACTCTGCACATGTTCTTGTTGGCATCATCACATCTTTGAGGATGTCGGGCCAGTAGATTCCTACTTGTATTACTTTCCCCGTTAGGACCCTCGCTCTTTCATGCGCACCTGCTGAACCTGCATGGATTTCCTAGAGCTCTCTCCTACTATAATCCTCATCCACGCACTTCAACTATTTCATTGTGAATCTCGTCTTGTATAGTATCCCTCCAAGAATCGCATATTGCAAAGCTTTTATCCTTACTTTTTTGGCTTTATAATGGTTGTCCGGTAAGATGTCATGTTAGAGGTAATCTATGAAGGGTATCATCCAATTGGGTTATGTTGGTGACAATGTGTTTAGTTGTCATTCATAAATACTCCTTTCTTTTAGCACTGTTAGAACAAAGTTCTTTTAGGATCGTATGATTCTAAACAAAATATTAAATAATGACGTAATAAAGAACACAAGTATGGCGCTGAATATGTCGAATGATTAATGCAATAACACCTCAGAAGAGCTCGATAAAGAACTTCAATCTGTAGAAGTATTTAGGGTTACAAGAATCAATGTAATTAACAACTATTTAATATACGCATACATGCATGCATATATATACTGAAACCCTAAAAGGTAATCTAGATAACAATGAAACTAATCTAGATAGACACGGATGGACAGGCCCAATCCGGATACAAAATATATAGCCCAAGACGCAACACAAATGGACTCAAAAATCTCCCCCTTTGCATCCTTGGAGCCGAAACCTCATTCCTTTTTAACAGCAGGAGGCTTCTTCAAAGTTTTAAACACCTTCGGTATAATGGCTAATATATGATGGCGAAAATTAATATACCACCGAAGCATGTCAGTAAAGTTCTTCTTATCAGCCGTTGAGTTCTGCTTGCATCGGTGTATGATATTGATGATATGCTCCAAACAGTCTGTTGAAAACAGATGCTTATCAACCAGAGCAAACAGAAACTTGTGTCCTCCTCCTTTTGTGAACATGACAGTTAGATTTGCTGAATCTATCTGTCCTAATTTCATCTTGTTAACATCACCAGGTTTAGGAGTTGGCTTCATAGTCGGCTTTCTATTCATTACCTTTGCTATCTCCTGATCCATAGTTGCAAGCTCATAGATGTAGGAGGCCAACATTCTTTTAAGATGTTCTAAAATCAGCTCATACTCCTTAAGATTAGAGAGTAGAATGTTGTATAGCTGAATCCAGTCATGTGGATTAAGGTTAGGAAGATCTGCTAGAGAGATTAAAGACACCGTGTTCACTGAACCACAAGTGATTTTGAAATTGACATTTACAAATTTCCCAGTAGGTGAAGGTTTTAGTACCTTGACTTTTATAAACTTCTGTGCACTCCAAGTCAAGTACTGCGGTTGACCATTCTTCAAATAAAAATCAATTAATTCCCTGTCAACCTTCGGATGTGGATGTGGAACCTTAACAGTCGCCTCAAAGCAGTGAAATGTAAAAGCTTTTTTGGTAATAGGCATGTCAAACTGCAAGTCCTTAGAGTTATCACAATCAAACGAAGCAACTGGTTCCAACCAATAAACAGAAGGAAACTCAATCGCCTGATTGATAAGTGTGTCTCTGTTCCGTAACACAATGATACATAGTTTTAGGAATCGTTCCATAATGAGGAAACTTGCACGGATCAGAGAGAATTATCTTCTTTGTATGGAATGTGGCAATAGAAGCAATGAGAGCATCCTGCATGATCGGAATCTCTAAAGAATCAATTGCCTTCCTTGTAATTAGGGTCCAAAAATGCCCACATGAAATTTCTGAATGTCGTGTCGATGTATTGAGACTCTGCACCACCTGATACCAGATTATAGAGCCATAATCAAGATTGATCCCGTTGTAGAGGCCGTAAAGAATAGCGAGAAAACCCTTGCTTGTAGTATCAGAACCACCACTTCGTTCTGCTAAACCCTTAATCAGTAGAGTGAGCAAGCCATTCCATTGCAAGGGTAAACAAGATTTCTTCACCTTTATAATAGTTGTTAGCACATCGGTATACCCCATCTCGTACATCATTGAAAATAACTGAGATGTGGTGATAAAGTCTGGCGAGATGATAGAAGAATCTACTGCAACACCCAAAATCGAACAGAACTTCACCTTTGAAATCGAAGTCTTCTTGTCGTGGATGGTAAAATAGATACAATCTTTGTTTTTGTCATAAGTCGTCGTGGAATAAACCTTTGATAACAGCGACATTGGAACTGCTTCAACCTGGGTTAGGGCTAAAACCAGGGGGAATATTTTAAACATTCCATAACCTGCAGCATAAATGAGTCATACAAGAACGGATTAAGTTCAATGATCATATTTTGGTTAGGTTTAATGGTGAGCAAGGATGATGATGCCGTCTGATCATGTGTTAATGAGGAAGTCGCCATTGATAAATGGAGAAGAAGATGAACAGTGTTTACTTGTCATTTACGTTTGAGAGAATTGAGTACTGGTAAAAGACAAATAAAACGTTCAACCCTTTATATACCATTTCCTGGAGAGAGAAAACTGTGATGATAATGATGAGATCACTAAAACGTCGCCTGAAAAAGCACGATGTGACAGTGTGGTTACTCCCAGGTATACATCAGCACGCGTGGGTTTAGAAACCGATCAAATTCACGCGCCTAAATCTTATCTTTAATCGGCGTTTGAAATTCCACAATAGCCCCTTGTTTGGTTGCAATAGATAACCAAAAATCATACCAAACAGTAACTAGGATGTTGGAAAATAAAATTTTTTGTGCATAAGTGTGACAAATATAAAGAAACAAATCAAATGTGTATGGGATGTGAGTGATGTCTTATTATTAGACAGAAAGCAGAGGATTCCGGGCAAGAATCACTTCCTTCAAAGTCAAGAGAGACTTAAAGTGCTTGTGTGGTTTCCCGAAAAACACGATCAACTGTTTGTTAATAAATATTGAAAGGCTTCTTTTAATCATAGGCTTAGGGTAGCTTGTCTTCAACCGAACTTCGAGTTTTAACATAAAACCGAACGTTGGAAGAAGTACCTGTGAGACTGATGTGGTCTGTAGAACAAGTAGGTGGGATATATTATTTTAGTGACTATAGAGGAATCAGAAATCTCAAAAAAAAAAAAAAAAATTGGATCTCTTTGGGAAGAAATGCCTTGGTAGTAGACAATTTCATAAAAGATCACACAAAAATAAAAAAGAGAGATTTCCTTAGGTAACCAGTAAGTTCTTGAATATTTAATTCACCATCAATTCCTTTTTGGTGTTGGGTAAACGTATCGAAGATCACAAACATAGATGTTGTTTAACCATAAACCTCAGTGGTAAAGACCGAGAGTCTCAAGGGTTACGTTGGTGAACCGAAAGTAGATGGAGAATATAAGGAGGTGGCTTAAGAACCAAATGTACCTTCTACTAGATCATCCTGACAGAGCAAAGAAACTCTTAACTCATATGAGAAGAGTAAGGTAGCTCTAGACCGACTAGTATAAATTAGCCTGCTTTGGAAGAAACGATAGGTGTTGATCGAGTCATTAAGGCCTGCTCAAGATCGTAGAGGCTTAAGACAGTCGGTTATACAAGTATTCATATCACCTAAGAAGAATAAAGAAACACACCAAACAAACCAAACAGACAAACAAACGAGACAAATAAAACTTAGTGAAAGTTTTGAATTTTTCTGAAAAATAATAAAAACATAAACATAAAATATTTTTGGATTTTTTGAAATTTTCTGAAAAAGAATAAAAACAGAAAGATAAAATATTTTTGGATTTTTGAAATTTTCTGAAAAAGAATAAAAACATAAAAATAAAATAATTAAGTTCAAATTAAAAGAAAGATATGCACAAAATATACAACCGAAACCTTGTCTTTAAATGAGTAAAGCGAAATAGACCGAGCATTCGGTTCATTTCGGTTCCAGAAAATTACGGAGCCGAGATAGACCGAGCGGTCTATCCATTTCGGTTCCCTAAAAGTCTAGAGCCGAAATAGATCGAGCGGTCTGTCCATTTCGGTTGTCTAATTTTTAATGAGAGATTTGAGGATTCGGTACCGACTCTCCTTCCATCATGCCCAAGCCTAGTAAGATTTTTTTGAAGGTTGCTTCTGGTAAGGCTTTAGTAAAGATGTCAGCTAGTTGATCAGCAGATCGAACAAAGTCTACTTCCACGTTCCCATCTTCTACATGATCCTTGATGAAATGACACATATGTGCAATGTGCTTGGTTATTGAGTGTTGCACTGGATTATGACAAATCCTAATTGCACTTTCAGAGTCGCAATAGAGAGGAATCTTCTTCATACTCTGCCCATAATCTCTTAGTTAACTTTGAATCCAAACCACTTGAGAGGTGCAAGATGCCGCAGCAATATATTCAGCTTCGGCTGTGGATAACGAAACACAGGTTCGTTTCTTGGACTGCCAACTAACAAGTTTCCCGTCAAGAAATTGGCATCCACCTGTAGTACTCTTTATGTCCAGTCCACATCCTCCTAGATCAGCATCAGAAAAGGCTTGGATGAAGAATCCAGATCTTGAAGGATACCAGAGACCGAGAGATGAAGTTTTCTTCAGATATCGAAAAATGTTCTTCACAGCAAGCATGTGAGGTTCTCTTGGATTGGCTTGAAACCTGGCACAGTAACAAATAGAAAACATAATATCTGGTCTACTAGCTATTAGATACATAAGGGACCCTATCATTTGACGATAAAGTGTTATATCCACAGTAGGTTTCTCCAGAGATGGGGTTAGCTTAGTGCCAAATGCCATAGGAACCTTCACTTTTGAATCACCTTTCATTCCAAATTTTGTCAGTAAGTTCTTGGTGTATGCCTCCTGGTTTATAAAGATACCTTCTAGTCCCTGTCTAATATTCAAACCAAGGAAAAAGTTAATTGGACGCATTGTGCTCATTTCAAATTTAGTCTCCATCAACCTCCTGAATTCAGCTGTTAAGCTAGGATTCGTGGAGCCGAAGATGATATCATCAACATAAATCTGAACAATCATCAAATGTTCGCCTTCCTTCTTATGAAATAAGGTTGGCTCAACCGAACTTTGTTTAAATTTTGACATTTTCAAGAAGCGAGTTAGCGTTTCATACCAGGCTCTCGGTGCTTGTTTTAGCTCATAGACAGCTTTATTTAGCACATAGCAATGATCAAGGTATTTTTCATTCACAAAACCAGGCGGTTGCTCAACATAGACGGTTTCTTCTAATTCTCCATTCAAGAAAGCGCATTTGACATCCATTTGGAAAACTTTGAAGTTCTTGTGAGCAACATATGCAAGGAAGATTCTGACAGATTCCAACCTTGCCACTGGAGCAAAGGTTTCATCATAATCTATCCCTTCTTCTTAACAATAACCTTTTACTACCAACCGAGCCTTGTTACGAATGATATTCCCCCCTTTGTCCAACTTATTTCTAAACACCCATTTCAGGCCGACAACAGAAGCATCTTTCGGTGTAGGAATCAACCTCCAAACTCTGCTGCGTTCGAACTCATGGAGCTCATCCTGCATTGCTTGAACCCAATCTGAATGATCCAGTGCAGCATTTATAGTTTTCGGCTCAATTTTGGAAATAAACGAATTAAACATACAAAATTCCACTTTAGAGAATAATGCAGTTTGTTTCGCCTTCAGTTGAGATCGAGTGAGAACAATTTCAGAAGTTTCACCAATAATTTGCTCTTTGAGATGGTCCTTTGTCAATTTCACTAATGGAGGATAACTTGGATCATATTCTGGATTCAATTCAGCTTCGACTTCTAATTCAACATCTGAAAAATCACCCTCACCTTCGTCAGTAGAACTATCACTTTCTTTCTCCTTCTCCCCCCCGACCGGCGAAGTGAAATCTCTGTTAGCATCAGAGTCTGCATTTCTTGTGGAAGTTGGTTTCTCCCCTTCGATTTGACTATCACTTGTTAGTTTTGGATCAGTGTTTTCCCTATCATCTAAATCTTTAGATGTTGGGGATGAACTTGGATTCTCCCCCTCAACAGAAACTTCAGTTGTCTTTGAAGTTGTAGAGCTCTCCCCCTGGAACGTTGAATCTTTGTTTGGAGAGCCGGTTGATGACTTAGGACTTGGTGGTTCGCTTTACATCTCTTTAGTAGCTTCGTCTATGACCTTATTGAGATTATCGATTTTGTTGTCTGTTGCTGTTGCCTCTGAGTGAATTGCTTTTTCTGGTTCATCGAATAGCCAAATGTATTCCTCAAACAGGTTGTATATTGGAACCGAGACCTGTCCAGATTCTGGGAATATGTCTCCTAAGGGACTTTCAGTCCTTTGAACCTTCTTCATATAATTGTCATCAAAGGTGACATAATAAGTCTCTTCAATTTTTCTGGAACGCTTATTCAACACCCTATATGCTTTTGATGACAGAGAGTAACCCAGAAATATGCCCTCATCGGCTTTAACATCAAACTTATTTCAGCTCTCTTTAGAATTTAAAATACAACATCTTGAACCGAAAATATGGAAAAATTTGACATTCGGTTTCCTGTTGTTTAAGATCTCATAAGGAGTTATGGAGAATCTCTTGTTGAGCAAGGACCGATTATGAGTATAGCATGTAGCGACAATTACATCAGCCCAGAAGTATAAAGGTAGGGAAGCGTAACTGAGCATGGTTCTGGCTGCTTCACATAACGAGCGGTTTCGTCTTTCAACAATCCCATTCTGCTGTGGTGTATAATTGGCTGAAAAATTGTGAGTTATCCCCTTATCAGCCAAAAAGTCCTCAAAATCCTTGTTCTTGAATTCCAGACCATTGTCACTTCTGATGTTTTTGACCGTCTTCTTTAGTTGTACTTCCACTTGCTTGATGAATGCCTTCAGCTTGGGAGTAGCATCTGATTTCTGCTTAAGAAAGAAAACCCAAGTGAAGCGTGAAAAATCATCTATAATGACAAGAATGTACCTACTTCCACCGATACTCTCTATAGCAGAAGTTCCACACAAATCAATGTGTAACAGTTCAAGTGCTTCCGCTATCTTAGTATTGATGCGTGTAGGGTGGCTTCTTCTGCTCTGCTTACCCATCTCACATGCTGCACATAAATGCTCCTTATCGAACTTGAGAAGAGAAAGGCCTCGAACGTAATCACCAATCACTAATTTGTTGATGTCTTTGAAATTTAGGTGTGATAGACACTGATGACATAACCAGCTTTCATTGGTGTTTGCTTTTGACAGTAGACAGATAGTTGGTGTCCCTCGAATTGGATTAAGATTCAGAGGGTACATCTCTCCCTTTCGTGCAGATTTCAGCAGAACCTTCTTGGATTGTTTTTCCATTATCTCAGACCCCTCATCATCGAATGATACCTTCAAACCTGTGCCCACAACTAATTGCGACACGCTGATGAGATTGTGCTGCAGTCCCTCTACATAAGCCACCTTTCTGATCGAGAAGTCTCCATTAGTTATCATGTTGTATCCTTTGATTGTTCCATAGGAGTTGTTTCCAAACTTCACATACCCACCATCTTTCAGGGATCGAAACTCCCTTATCTCCTCCTTCCTCCCTGTTATGTAACGCGAACATCCACTGTTTATATACCATTCGTCGTCAAACTGTTCGTCACCGACTACCTGCAAATTCAAGCAGATTTAGGAACCCAAAGTTTCTTGGGTCCTGGTGAGTTTTTCACAGAGAAACGAATAACTACAGAAGCATCAACTAAATAAGTTCGTTTAATAAGAGTGGTTTGATCTTTTCTTTTAATGGTATACACCTTGATTTTTGTTTTATCTTCTTTAAATTTTAGTGTATCAGTTGGGGTTGCTTTTGATGGTTTAGGATTTTTCGTTTGATTCCTAGGTTTAGTGGAGGATTTCTTATTTTCCTTCTCAGAGTCTGATGCCAGCTTTCCTTTTCCTTTGATGTCCTCTAAAGAATTTGTTTCAACTTGGGACTTGGAGGAACCATAACTAGGATTGGGACCGAATCTGGGTTCAGGACTGAATCTGGGTCGAGGACCGAAACTAGGTCGAGGACCGAAACTAGGTTCAGGACCGAGACATGACTTTCGGTTCTGGGATTTGGAATAATAGGAATTTGGACTGAAATTTTCCTTCAACTTTTCCTTTCCCTTGTCCATGGATTCTTTCCTGGGAGGCTCATAGTTGGGATTTTGAAAATTCCAATGCCTTTTCCGTTCATTCAGATTCGTGGCATATCTTTGATTTCTCAAGCGTTTCTGTTCAGCTAGCTCCTTCTGAGATTTGTGAACATTGAAACTAGCCTTTGGTTTCTCCTTCTAAGTTACAGTTGTCTTACCTTCCATTTTAGATTCTATACTCTTCTTAGTTTGAACTTTCGGTGCTTCTTCTCTCTTGAGTAGAACTTTCAGTTCTTCCCTCTTGATTGGAACATCAGGTTCAACCATTGGTTCCTCAGGAACATCTTTGGTTCCACTTGTGCTTGGAATGTCGAAACTGGAGGGTTTGTTGTTGGGTTCTGGTATGTATCTACCTTTGACTCTCCATGTGGTTTTCTCAGATAGTCTCACAGTCTCGTCTACGTTGTCAATAGGAGCAAACCAGAAATAGTGTTCGCATCCTTCAGTGTTATCTTCGTCAACTATGGTTCTTAATTCTACCGTTTGCCATTAAGTGACACCAGTCACAGCATAAACCTAATTTGGCACGGTTTGAACTTTTTGATAGACCAAGGCCTTTTCCTTGAGTTTTGGTTTCTGTTCTTTTGACAGACGAGCAAACTCAACCGAGTTTTCTGATATAAGAGGTTTTTCATTCTCAGTTTCATTTTTCATAAACGTAGAGCAATCAACTTCATCCTCTACTGAGATTTCACTCATCTCGCTTTCCGCATCAAATTTAGGCGAATTATCTAAGTTTATTTTATTATCTTTAACAATTTTGGCATTTGACAGATCGAATGTTTGTATAGTTTCAGTTTTAATCTTTAGCATATCATTTTGATCTAAGATATCTTTTAACAGACTTTTATGTTCCTTAGAATCGATGAAGGTTTCTATCTTATCCAAACCTAGCCTATACGACATTGATGTTTCTTCAGAGGACACTTCTGATTCACATTCTGCTATAACTTCATCTTCCTTAAATTCAAGTAAGGGCAAAATCATTTTATGAATTTTCTTTCCAATTTCACAACTTAAATGTAATTGAGAAATATTAGTATAAAGATGCTTAGCAATTAAACAGAAAACATTTCTTTGTTTTAATAACTTTAAATTGTCTCTTTGCAAATAAATACTTTCATCCCTAGCTCTAACTAACTCCGCTTCCTTCAGCTCAATCTAGATTCTCCTTTCCTCACTTTTTGAAGACACCCTGCCGAGTTGGTCAGTTAGGTTAGAATTCGCTAAGCGGGTTTGCATGAGGCTACTACTTAGGTTAGAAAATTTAAAGTTTAATTCATTTAATTCTTCTTGATAATCAGTTTTTGAAATTTTAAGAGACTCAAGAATAGAATGTACCTTTTTGATCAATCGATCGCAGTCGTTGATCTTCTCACTCACCGGCTTGGCTGCAAAACACTTATTTTCTGTCAGATTCGGTTCTGTATCTGCACTTTCGGTTGATGAACCAGAAGTGATGATAAAGCACTTTCCACCCGAACCTTCATTCTTTGCCACATACGCCTTTCCATGAGTGGGCCTACTAACTGTTGGATTAATGTCTAAGTCCATAACTATAATTGGTAAGACTTGACCCGACCCGGCATGGTCCATTTGGGTTGCATGGCATCATGCACTTGGATAGACTATAATGAGAGAAATAAGACACTTACGGTTATTAATATATTATAAGTTCTAGTATATTAATAATAAGAATAATGAGATTATTTAATTAGTATTGATCAAGAATTAATCTAGAATTAATTAAGTGATCAAAAGAAGACTAATTAAATATATGGGTTGATTGTGTAAATCATTCATTCTTATATATGTGGGCTTGTGATCCAAGATTCCTTATGTTGGACTAAGTCCATGGGGTGACCCATGGATACTCCATGGAGGTTAAAATCCATGGAGCATAAGGAATGGGTAAAGTCATGAGTTACATGGTGTAACCCTAATAGCCACCATATAAAAGAAACCCATGGCTCAAGAAATCGTTACTAACACTATGTGTGTGTATGAGGGCTAGACGATTTCATGAAGTGTTCTAATTTCTCTCTAAGTTATTCCAAGTGCTTATGGTGTTGTGCGAACCATTTGAGGTGTCACACTTGGGGCACTAGGCACTCAAGCTTCATGAAGACAAGCACTATCAAAGAGGTATGTATTCTATCTTGTTATATCCATTATTTTGTATGCTAGATTAGGATAATACCTTGGATATTCATATTTGCATGTATAATAGAGAAAACATAGATCCAAGGTATTTAGGGTTGCATGTACACTTAGGAGTGTTAGAATGCTCATAACCCAACAGTGGTATCAGAGCTTAGGCTTGTTTTCTTGTTATACCTGCAATAGAAGCTGAAAAATCGAGTTTTGATGCTGTCAGCCGAGCTGACTCGCCGAGTCCATGAAGGGACTCGACGAGTCCAAGGCAAAATGCATCAAACTCGCCGAGTTGTGTTCATGCACTCGACGAGTTGGACCCCAGACAGCATATCTTCGAGGTTTTTGGCTAGAAATGGACTAGGAACATTACCCTAAGTTGTTTTGAACTTATAAACTTGTTTTTTAATGTGGTAATGTTCATGCTAATCCATTTTCAAAGATAATTGTCAATAGATTCATGTTTTGTATTAGTTTAACGGTTAGACTAATTACATGAAAAAGTTTGATTTGAATTATCTTGTTCTTATGAGTTGCTTGGATTAATAGAAAAGTTGAGTGAAAAAATTGTTTTCAATCCAAATTAATCTAAGAGTTGAGTATAAAATGTGTTTGTGTAACTTATCCTTAAGTTACATGAAGAGTCACATTAAAGACTCATAAAACTCATAAAGTTGGCAAAGGTTACAAAAAAGATGAAGAGTCTTGTCCTTAAGTTATGGAGGTTCAAGAGTCACTTCATTAATAAATAAAATATGTAACCTTAATTAATTCCATAAGTTATAAAATAAAGAAAAGATTAATTCTTTATTAATTTAAAGTCTTCCATAATTTGTCCACAAGTTATGGAACTTGAAGAGTTTTTGGATTAAAACTACTTTAAATACATAAGTTATGGAATTAATTAGTTTTGAATAGTTTCAAAACTTGCCCTCAAGTTTTGGAATTTGTAAAGTTTTCTCTTATGAATACTTTAATTCCAAGTTAGCCCTTAGAATTTTAAAAGTTAAAATTCAACCCTTATACTTTATAATATTATAAGTTAATAATATATATATGTATAAGAGTAAAGTCGGTCTTACCGCTAGTACGCCTCATTCACGAAGCCGATCTATAAGGTGGGTATAAGGTTGTTGCCTATAAAATGGCAACTTAATGGGTGTCCACTCTCACCCACCGCTTGCTTGACTGGTGGAGGGTCGTTAGCCGAACGGGTTTGACATGACTATAATTCTCCCTTCATTAAAAGTATTAATGATAAATACTAAGTAACTAAACTCTTAATAATTCCCAATCTTAGTTACTTAGGAAAATGTGAATAAGGTGCTAATCCATGAAATTACACTTTGCACTTTGTTTAAGTCGGTTAGTGGAGCGTGTGTGGTTAACCGGCACACTAACTCGTATTTAACAAGGTAGGCAAAGGGTAACTTAATGTTTATCATAGTATCGATGGAGCGTGTGTGGTTAACCGGCACATCGATTGAGGGGTAAACACTTAAGGGTACCAAGTAATTTGCATGGTTACTTCACACTTTGTTTTGTGATCCTCGGCATCCCAGTCACAAAACCTGAAGGGCACACTCGAGATTGAAACATGCCATTGAACAGTTCAATGAATCTCAAAAGATCTAGGAGTTTCAAATCCAATTAAAACCTAATAATACATTTCGTTTATCTTGGTGGAAATTGGTGAATCGTCATTCACCTACCTTCAAATTGTTTTATAGCTTGGATTACGGCATACCTCTTCTAAGTTATAAAATAGTTTGTTGGGTCCTAGCCTTAATATTTCATATTGGGTGTCATATTAAGGACTTTAAAATCAACTATCTTGAATATCTCCCAAAAAGATGTCTGGTTTAGACATTTATGATCTTCCCAAATCTCTTGAAACAAGCTTTCCTAAATGAAGATGATGTCCCATGGAAATCATACTTCTGTCACCTCCTCCAAATTATTCTCCCTACCCCACAAGTTCTTTAAAAGTTTAAAGTCACTCGAGCCCTATTGGCAAGTAAAGGTCTTGGTGTGGTCACATCTTGGAGATGTAGTCACATGTTGACAAGCCGGGAGAGAAGGGTGTCAAAGTCTTGAGAAAGTTGGTGGTTCAATCACTTTCTAAGTCACATAGTGAGTTCCTTTGGGACACCTATGAAATAGACTATGACAAGACCCTTAATGATCTTATCTATTGTTAAGATCAACTTCCTGAAACTTTATGGACATTGACAATGGTGACACTGGAAATACAGAAAAAGCATTCTCTTCCCAATGGAAAGGGATCGGCCATAGTCAACTCGGTTGAACAAATGGTAAAGAGAAAAGCTAAGTCTGTGATAGTCCCGTGTACCATTATCAAAGGGTCCATATGTTTATATTGCCAAAGAAAGGGTCATTATTTGCGAAGCTGCCAAATTTACCTAAGGGTGTTAAAGTCAATAAGGTTGACTCTACTTCAGGTAAAGTCCACTACTCTAACTCTGTTAAGTTTCTATTATGAGATTCTTGATGCATGATGTGACTGGGTCACATGGTAATGTTTTAAGAATCAAAGAAAAGTAAAGGAACTTAAAGAAAGAATATGCTCAATCTGATCGCATAGATGGATTTCTATCGCGTAGTTTGAAAAACGGATTCTTGAGCTACTTCTTAGGAGTTATGAGATATTGCTAAGGAATAGATAACAACAAGTTTTCATATGGATTGTAAGGATAAGTTTTCCGCATAGTTTTAAAATAAAAGAAAATTTTTGATTTTATTTATTTTAAAATATCCTTACAATGGCATTTGAGGAAAAATTGTTGCTTATATGATTCCATTAATAGCAAGAGTGGAAGTATGAAATTGATTCTTTCATTTGTGGTAATGTCTAAATTTATCAAATAAAGGAAACATTCTCATCACCCAAGTCTCAATTGGACCGGGACTTGGAATCATGCAAGTTGTATAGCATGATGAATGAGAACTTTTCAAGTATTGGAAAAATTAAGACTAATTACTTATTCACATGGATGTGTGAGTCAAGTAATGGACTAAGGGATCGAGTACATAGTCATGTGCACTGATTAAGTCCACCACAAAAGATATAAGGCTATTTGTCATATTTTACTAGAGTTCAGTAAATATGATTATACTTACAAGCTTAAGTGTAACTCTGAGACATTGGAAAAGGTTCCAATGTAAGGCAGAGCGAATAAGGAGAATCAAGTTAGGCAAAAGGATAAAAGTTTCTCAAATCTGAAAAGATGGGAGAGTACTTTAGTGTCAGTTTTGTGATCATCTTAATGATTAAGAAACCATATCAAAATTAGTTCTCTAAGAAAGTCTTAGTGCATTCTTATGACTAAGAAGAAGGGATCTTGAATTGTTGAAATGGTTAAATCAAGAAGATGAGTCATACTTCGTTCCAATACAAGTTTTAGAGTCATACTCCAAGATTGTAATTTGAGTGACATGTCTTTAAGAAGGTTTAAAACACTTGACAAATGTAAGAGTAAAAGTTTTCTACTCTTGTACATTTGAAATTGGTAAGTTGTGATGTTTTGGATAAAACAAAGACCAACTAAGGCCAATTGTGTGAAGTGTTTGTCTTGATTAGAATCCACACTATCTCTTGGATGTTTGACAAGGGAGTCTTATAGGTCAAGAGGACAGTGGGAGTCTTAAAGGTCTTGAAATTCTCAAGAACTAATCAAGAATGAAACCTGAAGTTCTTCAGTAGCACACGACTTGAGGTTTATAACCTATCGTGTTGACATATTCTGTGCCCATTCTAGTGAAAGTTGGCTTTGCATATGAGTTCTTAGAGTTCTCAATGTGTTGCACAACAACTTGGAAGCAATGGTAGGCCCTTGAGCTGCCAGGTGGCAAGAAATTAAGATTGAGTTCACTCCATATGAGTTTGGATTTGTCATAATTCTTGTCTTGTGACTATGGTTATGACGATTCACATGGATAAGAACTCATACACCATTAAATCTAAGTGTCATAAAGTTCTCTCCGATTCATGAAAATGATGGTGAGGAAACACTTTCACTAAGTAGATTTTAGTTAGATAGCAAATGTGATATTTTGCATTCTCAAAGTCGTTAGTGGAGCGTGTGTGGTTTACCGGCACACTAACTTGGACTTGTGAGAAATGGCAAAGGTCAAAACGATCAAGACTATGATTACGGCATCCCTTTTCATAGTTCTTAAAATTGTTTTGACACACCCATGAGCTATCTAAGGGAAGGTGTATGTTTTTGATAAAGTCTTATCAAAACAATCTAGTATCAGAAATCTGAACGTTGGTCAGAAAGTCAATAAAGTGTTGATTTCTAGAAGTCGAGCTTTCTGAGTACATGTCAAAGCTAGTGGGAGCATAAGTGTTATGCTAATAATCATCATGTTAGTGGGAGCATGATAATTACGATAAGTATTGCAAGCTAGCAATGTTAATTATAGAAAACAAAAGGTTTCAATTGGGAAAAAGTTGTTTTGCTATAATTAAGGGAGAGGAAATTATACTGAAATTATACTTCATCTCAAATCTATAAGCTTAGATCGTGAGGTTTTAATCATTTAGTCAAGGATATATATGAATTTCTTGTTAGAATGGCTCAACATAAGGAAATTCTGTATATGGGTCCATTATTTGCGTTCTTAAATTCGATTATGATTACGGCATCCCTTTTCATAATCTGAATTATGAGAACTTGGCAAATTGAAATGGAAATGTTATAGCAAAAGACTGGTTTAGTCTTTATGTGAGACATCATGAATCGTGTCCCATATGCTTCGGATATAGGATCGATTACATGTGCTATATTCATCCTTTCTAAAATTTTCCAAATGCCTAGGGCATTAAGAAGGGAAAAGGTTTAGAACTGGATATGACTAAAAGGATTAAACAATTGTCGAGGACAATCTAAGGTTTACCAAAGATTGGTTGCTCAAGGACAGTTGGAAGTATAGTGATAATTCTGGAAGGACCATATTGACATAATCTGTAAGGAGGCAACTCTTGTTCAGAAGTGATAGTCAAAATGGAATCTGGAAATGTTTCAAAGTTAGAATTTTCAATCTGTGTAAGATTAAGGAAATTTAATGCAAGAAGGATGTTTCCAAGGAGTTGATCTCCTTTGGAATACTCTGTAATGATTGTTGCCAAGTCTTTGTGAATTTGTGCATAATCGTTACAAGAGGATCAATGCATATAAGTTTAGAATCTAACAGATTTCAGTAAATGACATGAATTTGGAATTCTTGCATTTGCAGTAAGGATTTGGGAGTGTGAAAAGAGAATCATTGAAGTTATGTTCAATTGATCTAGTTCACAAAATAAAGATCATAGACAAACATATTATGCATACTTGGTGTATGGCATGACTAGTGTTTAGAAAACATAGTGTACATGCTTGGAGCATGGGATAACTATTGTTTTAAATTCAAGAATAAAAGTTGATAGCTGAAACAGTATACAATGAATAATGTGTAATCATATGGTGATAAATAAAAGGTGTTTTATTTATGTTCATAGGTTTTGATACCATATTGGATTCAATTATTATTGTGTTTCACTTTGCATGTTTTGACTTCCCGAATAAACTAGGTTATTCTTCCGGAATGACTAAGTTATTCAAACCATCCACAGCCGGTCATATGTTGGAAGTAGATATGAATTAAGACTGTCATGGGTTGGCTTGTAGAGGTCTAAGATGTTGGACAAAGGGCTACAACACTCATGAGTGCTCATAAGTTCTTAGTATTGGATTCAACCCGCGCTCATTGGAATCACTTCATGGATTTTATCACAAGTGATCATGAGACGATAATATCTTATATTCTTCAAACCTAGAGATATGAGTTGTTACTATGAGTTGATAGTACATTGATTACACGAAACGCATTGGTAACTCGATGTTATAAAACGTGGCTTTGTGTATGATTCAACAAGTAGTAGAACAAGCCATATGAGTCGAAGTTTATCCATTCCTTTTACCTTCGGGATGAAAGCGATATCTGTGGGCCCCTCGATGATTTGATGATGACAAATGGAAGTGCTCGGCCGGGCCAGGACTGATTTGATTTGTTCAATTAGTCAGTCGTCATAAATCGGAAATCGGGAAACAACTAATGGACAGAGAGAATGATTATAATCCATGTCTCAGTCCATATGATATCTAGAATGGAGGAATATATGATCCCTTATCTAATGGACAAGTCATTGACAAGATCAAAGTTCATCTACAAGGTCAGAGTTCGACAGAAGCTTTTGAGAGCTACGATTGCCAGTTGGTTCCTGAAGTCATACGCAATAATAGTTTTAGACTTATCCAAGTGGGAGACTGTTGGATTAATGTCTAAGTCCATAACTATAATTGGTAAGACTTGACCCGACCCGGCATGGTCCATTTGGGTTGCATGGCATCATGCACTTGGATAGACTATAATGAGAGAAATAAGACACTTACGGTTATTAATATATTATAAGTTCTAGTATATTAATAATAAGAATAATGAGATTATTTAATTAGTATTGATCAAGAATTAATCTAGAATTAATTAAGTGATCAAAAGAAGACTAATTAAATATATGGGTTGATTGTGTAAATCATTCATTCTTATATATGTGGGCTTGTGATCCAAGATTCCTTATGTTGGACTAAGTCCATGGGGTGACCCATGGATACTCCATGGAGGTTAAAATCCATGGAGCATAAGGAATGGGTAAAGTCATGAGTTACATGGTGTAACCCTAATAGCCACCATATAAAAGAAACCCATGGCTCAAGAAATCGTTACTAACACTATGTGTGTGTATGAGGGCTAGACGATTTCATGAAGTGTTCTAATTTCTCTCTAAGTTATTCCAAGTGCTTATGGTGTTGTGCGAACCATTTGAGGTGTCACACTTGGGGCACTAGGCACTCAAGCTTCATGAAGACAAGCACTATCAAAGAGGTATGTATTCTATCTTGTTATATCCATTATTTTGTATGCTAGATTAGGATAATACCTTGGATATTCATATTTGCATGTATAATAGAGAAAACATAGATCCAAGGTATTTAGGGTTGCATGTACACTTAGGAGTGTTAGAATGCTCATAACCCAACACTAACATCTTCGTCTTCAGAGTCGGTTGACCAGACTTCTACGCCACCGAACTCATCTTCCCCAGCATTCTCCTGTACGATTAAGGCATTCATCGAGCTGTTGGATGCCTTTTTCTTCTTGACTTCTTCTAATTTGCGCATATAATACGCCTCATCATCTTCACCTTCTCTTTTCTCAACCATCTTTCTTAACATGCAATCTTTGGCAAAATGGTTCTTGTCGTGACAGTAGTTGCAGTCGTATCCAGAGTCTCCTGCAAGCTTGCTCTCCTTTTTCTCTTCATCCTTTTGAGAGGAGACTTTCGATTCATCCTTCATCTTCTCAGAACTATAACTTCCCTGCCAGTTTCGGTTCTTGCTGACGGGAAATTTTCTTCTTGCAAATTTCTTTGGATTTGTGATCATCAAGGCATACTCCTCACTTGTAAGGTCGCACTCTGACATGTCTGACTCTTCTTCTTCTTCAGCAGTACTTTTTCCTTTAGAAACAAGAGCCAACGATCCCACACCAGAGACCACTTTCGCTTCCTTGGTTACAACACTTTCATGGGACTTTAGTATCCCTACAAGTTTTGCCAGCGAGTACGATTTGAATTGTTCATGCGCCTTCACAGTGGAAACCACAGGCATCCATTCTGGTCTCAGCTCGTTCATGAACGTTACTTTCTGCTCGATCAGCTTCCTCTTTATCCCATGCTTGATCATCTTACTTAAGAGATGATTGAACCGATCAAAGGTCTGTACAAGCTTCTCTTCAGGTTTCTGTTTGAAAACTCCAAATTTTAACAGTAACAGAGTTTCAATGGAGTGTTCCAGATCTTCATCAGTTGAGTAAAGTTCCTTCAACCTATCCCAGATCTCTTTAGCGGTTCTGCATGAACCTACTAACCGAAAGGTGTCAGATTGTAGGGAAAATCTTATCATTCGCAAGGCTTTAACGTTACACAAGATCTTGTCCTTCTCATCCTATGGCATCTTCTCAACATCTGTCACCAACTTGTTGTAATCCTTTTGCGCCTTAACAATTGTGTTTGTCCCCGAATGTACAAATGGTCCAAGAGTGATAGCTTCCCAGATGAGATAGCCATTGTCTTCAGATCCAACCACGTAATCTTCAAAGTGACGAGGCGATACTTCGTAGTCTTGACTATAGAGCATGGGTACTCTGGTTGTTGATCTGATGTTGTTTGAGATGTTAATGGGGTTTGTATGCGAATCATCGTGAGACATGGTGAGCTGCTAGAATCAAACCTGTAAACTTGAGATTAGGATTTTATCAAAAATAGAGTTGTCGTCGATATGTAGATGACGACTTCTATTTATACGATAAAAGCGGAAACCCTAAAGTATTATGAATACAGAAGGAATGTGTATTGATCACACAGTCTCCTGCTCTGATACCAATTGTTAGAACAAAGTTCTTTTAGGATCGTATGATTCTAAGCAGAATATCAAATAATGACGTAATAAAGAACACAAGTATGACACTAAATATGTCAAATGATTAATGCAATAACACCTCAGAAGAGCTCGATAAAGAACTTCAATCTGTAGAGGTATTTAGGGTTACAAGAATCAACGTAATTAACAACTATTTAATATACGCATACATGCATGCATATATATATATATATACTGAAACCCTAACAGCTAATCTAGGTAACAATGAAACTAATCTAGATAGACACGGATGGACAAGCCCAATTCGGATACAAAATACATAGCCCAAGATGCAACACAAATGGACTCAACAAGCACTTTTACTAAGATCTCCGTGGAAAGGTGGTCGAAGCAGGTCAGCCTAAGTTTACAGAGGATGTTTGCTCTTCATTTACTGCCCTATTTTCTTGATCGAGAAGCTCTTAAATTGACTTAACAACTTCTTGACGACTTTCACATATTTCTCCATCCATTTATCTTTTGTTTCGAATTCCCTATTAACTTGATTAGATTCTAATCTTGACTTTTTTAATGTTGTTACCCTTTCTGCCCCCATCTTACTTACTAATCTCAAACCTGCCAGTAGGGATTTGTATTCAACTTCATTATTGGAGGTGTTAAAGTTGAAACAAAGTGCATACATGATCTATTCTTGTAACACCTCATTCCTGGTACGAGTTGGAAGCCCCATACTCGTCGAGTAGAAGCGGGATTGGACGCGGGTTTTAAGCCATCTACTCGACGAGTTGAGATCCATCAACGCGACGAGTATGCTTGCCCGAATGAAACCCTAATTTTGGGGTTTTTGCACCCAATTTAAGCAACTTAATCCCCACCTTATGGCCTCATTTCCAGCCCCAAGTCCCAAACCCTAATCCACGAAACCCTAGATCATTTTGTGAGTGTGTGAGCCATTTGTGAGAAATCTTGTGTGTTTTTGATGCTTGAATAAGAAAAAGGAGTTAGAAGGCTGTGGCATCCCTATTTTCACGACCAGAAAAGACTGATTTGTTTATGCTTTATTTTGAAAATCAGAGTATCTTTTAAAGAAATATGTTGAGGAATTTGTTCTTAGAAAAACATGATAAATACGTTATCAAAGCATTTCCGAAGAAATGTATTTTTATTCATTTTTTGAACATTGGGATGTCATTGTCAATACATAAACATTAGCATAAACAAAACTTACATTCATTTACACTAATGATCTACATCTCTTTTAAATCTCTCAGTGTAAAGTAGCTTCATATCGACACATGTGATACAAATAAACTTGAGTGAGTTAGGTTTGGAAACCTGGTGAGTACATAGGGTTTTCAACCCACAATAATATAGTTATTATGTTTAAACATCAAACAGTCAACCCAATTACCCATCCCCATTATTTTCTTTACTCTTAAGGATATACCCTAAGAATCAGATATTCTTTATTCATTCATTCCTAAGGATTGTCCCGAGGAATAGGCACGAATTCCATCATTGCTAATGACACAACTATCAATGTTATCTATTAAGCACAACTGCCAATATTACCATGTAGGCACAACTGCCAGAATTGTGATATTCTCTATGAGGCACAGTTGCCGATATTATCCTTTAAGCGCAACTGCCAGGGTTGTGATGTTCTTTATTAGGCATAGCTGCCAATACAATCTTTAGAGCGTAGCTGCTAGGATGTTTAGAGTACATCGTAGATCAAAAACATCTATAGGTTGTGACACAGGTGCCAATGCTCGTCTATAGGGTTCTAAGTCCATTGTTGCCAATGTTCACCTATAGGGCACTATGTCCATAACTGCCAATGTTCCTCTATATCAGCTTTGATCCCTTATCATTCATCTACCCATGTTTTACCCAACATATTTTGTAGATATAAAATACATATACAGTTTAAATCATCTAAAACATGTATAAGATTGTTCATCTAGCACATATATCAATTAAACAGATAATACACACATATAGCACATAATTTATATAAAATACTCCATATCTATGTGTAAGATGAAAGTAACTATGCACTCAGTTGTTAAAGTGGCGATTCCAAACTCGGGCAGCGCTTTGCTTTTAGCGATTCTATTTTCCTTCGACGAAACCTAGCATTATTATCGCTAAGTTTTAGTCTAATCTTTATTGTGACTAATTATTAGTCTAGATTCATCATTAACTCAAAGTCTACTTTATGATCTATCATTTAAAGAACAACCAAGTAGGATCATATCGAAGGTAGGATCCGTTTGGTATACAAAGTATACTATTTGGAAATACCACTTTAAACACCTCACTAAATCACAGCATATACATCATCCCCGTAAGTAGATCAATCAGTATAATGACTTTGAATCACTGATAAATTTTATTTATAGGTTCATAATAACAATACTATATTTAAATATAAGCTATACTTAAAGTAGGTTAAGCATATCATACCTACGATGGGGTTTGGCTACGAACCCAGCTCTATAGGGGCAGAACTTCCAAGCCGAAATCTCTTCTTCTCGGAGCCTTCCGACGCTAACTCAAGTCAGAAGATTGAAATCAGTGCGATCGATAGCATCACGTTCGTTGTTAAGGAAGCTTGTAGCTAGAACTGCTACATGTAAAAATGTGATTATTATTGGATCATATGATGCGAGGTCATTAGAACATGACCCATCGATCTGTTACAATAAATAAAGGAAAGTACTTATCCTAAGAAGAAGAAGGAGTCCTCAATAAGTACTTATTTTGTAACTTGAAGGTTACGATTGAAAGTACAACATGGTAAGAAAAGCATATGCAAGCTTGAGCATCGTTTGTAGTAAAGAAGCCCTAGAGTTAGATACTCTTCCGAGGAAACATAGAAGTTACGATTATTACATAGGATGAAGAAATAACGTGTGGAATCATTATGCAAGTCCTATTTCGTTGATGATTTCGGGACGTAATCATCCTAAGGGGGAGATAATTGTAACGCCCGTAGATCAGAGCTAGTCAATTTAGAGACGATAAGCATCAAAAATGACTTTTTGATAGAAGATTATTTAGAATGAATAATCTTAACTAAGTTGAAGTATATGTTACAAGGATTCAATACATATAAAGAACGCCGAAATCCGAGTTATAACGAAGAAGTTATGACCCGTCGAAGTTTCGCGACAGAACCGGCACGACGCTGAATGACGTAAAAAGTGAACTTACGTCAGAGAGATATTTAGCCTTAGCGATCTAAACGAAAGTGGTGGTGTTCGTTAAACCGAGAGAGTACATAAAAAGAACACCCAAATCTGACTCCGTATGAAGAAGTTATGATTTTCCAAAGTTTTAGCTTAGCAGTATGCAACCCCAATACTTGATATAAGATCGAGTAGTTTTTAGCCGAAACAATCTAAATGAGAATCGAAGATCTCGTCGATAGTAGTCCAACGGTGAAAAGACAGACGAAAACGGACGTCAGACGAAGAAGTTATGAATTTATAATGGAGTTTTCTTATCTCAGCCTACTAAAAATAAATAATAAAAACAAATCAAAGTTAGCCAACGGAGTCTAAACGAAAGTTTTAGGGCATAGTCTCACCTACACGTGGATATAAAGAACGTCAAAAACGGAGTTTGTATGAGGAAGATATGAATATTTGAAGTTTATTAAATAATTAAAATATTAAATTTAAATATAAATGTCTGATATTATCCGATAGGGGGGGGGGGGAGTCACCGGACTTATCCGGGTTACGCCCAGCGTAGCTGAGCATTACGCCCATCGTAATGCGTGGTTCAGTCCCTATAAAAGGGATGCGAGGGCAGCCGAGTTCTTTGCACCTTTTCTCTTCTCCCTCTCCCGTTTTGCATCGTTTTTCGTGAAAGAAATATCCTAAAGCCCCGGTATCAACCCCGAGACCTGAAGCAAGTCCCGAAGCCTGAAGATCTCAAGAAAAATAGTTTTCGAGCCGAAACTCTGCCCGCGTGAAGCCCGGTTTTGGATGAAACATCCCAGTTTCATCGGAAAATATTATTTTAAGAGACCAGACACTATCCGATCATCTTCTAATCAGGTGAGTGTATAATCACTTTCAACTTACACATAGATATGAAGTATTTTATAAAATATGTGCTATGTATATATATATATATATATATATATATATATATATATATATTGTTTTTTTTATATGTGTGAGTGTATAATCACTTTCTTCTTACACAAAAATATTAAGTATTTGCTATGAAATACATGCTATATGTGTATATATTGTTGTTTATTTAAGATGATTGTGGAATTGATGAATTATATAGGTTTTAATGAGTTAAACTGTATATGTATTTTGTATCTACAAATATGTTGGGTAGAACATGGGTAGATGAGATTGTTGGTATGTCATAAAATGGTGAGGTAAATGATAAGGTATGAAAGATGATTAGGAATGATATTGGCAGATGCATCAATTAGAGAATGTCATAATACTAGCAGATGCGCTTAAGAATAATATTGGTAGATGCACCAAATAGAGAATATCATAATACTAGCAGATGCGCTTATAGGATAATCCTGACAGATGCGCTTATAGGTAATGTTGGCAGATGTGCCTAAAAGAGAATGTCATTAACCTGGCAGCCATGCCTCATAGTGTATGGCGTAATCCTGGCAGAGACGCTTAAAGGATGATGTTGGTTTGATGCGCCTTATGTAGCAATGGATTTTGTGTCAATTCCTTAGGTCAATCCTTAGAAATGAATGAATGAAGGACAATTGAATTCTTAGGGTAAACCTTGAGAAATAAAGAAGATAACGGGGATGGGTAATTGGGTTGATTGTTTAATGGTTGAATATAATAATTATATTATTGTGGGTCGAAAACCCTATATGCTAACCAGACTCCTAAGTCTGACCCACTCAGTTTTCTTTGTATCACAGGTATCAATACGAAGACATATTTCACTGAGAGATTATAGGAGATGTAAATCAATAGTGTAAATAAATGTAAGTTTTGTTTATGCTTATGTGTTTGTATCGGAAACTGGCATCGTGATATTTTGCTATATAATGAAAATACATTTCTTTAAGAAATGCTTTGATAAATTCTTATCATATTTTGTTTTGGGAACAAATTCCACAACAGTTTTCTTTAAACGATTACTCTGATTTTATAAAACAAAGTATAAACAAATCGGTCTTTTATGGTCGTGAAATTGGGGATGTCAGAATCCTCATCATTTTCTGGTAATCAAGTCTCCATCTTCGCTTTTAGTTCATTAGATATTCTTATGTCCATTTATGGGGAGGTTTTGGTTCAAGAACCTCGATCCTTGGGACATGGACGTCCCAAGTGGTTTACCTTTCAGATCTGGGATCTAAAAGGGGTTTCATGGCATAAAGGTGTAGACTTTATGACCATGGAATCCCCATGTAAGCTTTATGACATTTTTATGGCCTTTTGAGCCCAAAAGGGTCATGCATGGAAGTAAAGTCCGAGACTTTACGTGTTCATTGAGTGTTTAGGACCTAGATCTAGGTTTTCATGCTTTAGATTGGAGTAATAAGGCTTTGGACAAAGATCTATGTGCTAAAGAACTAGGGTTTGAGCTAAACCCATTAAGAAGGACTATAAGCGGGTAAAGTTGGCAACTTTACCCTTAAGAATGTATTTTCAGTACTTAGAGGAGTTATGGTGTTTGGATTTGAAGAGTAGAGGCTTAATCCATTAAAATGGCCTAAACAGACAGAGGAACTCGTCAATTCCATAGAGGAACTCAACGAGTTGAGTCGTGTTGTCTTGTTTTCTGTGATGGTAGAACTCATCGAGTCTGAGGGTAACTCGATGAGTTGATTCGCCAAATCGCGATCATTAGTAGTCAGGGAACTTGGCGAGTCAAGGGGTAACTCGACGAGTTAGATTGCGATTTCAGGGTTTTAGGACCCGACGAGTTGATGGAGCAACTCGGCGAGTCGAGTCAACCCAGGACGTTGAGTTTGACAAGAATGTTGACTTTAACCAGGGGTAAAATGGTCATTTTACCCTTAGAAGGATTTTCAATTTGTGACTAAGTGTTCCTTGTTAATTTTATAGTCGAGGAGTCGTTGGAGCAGCCATCAGAGATTCCTTACTTGGGATTTCAGCAGCCAACTTGAGAGGTGTATTTTCCTCCAGTAGGAACGGATCGAAGGCACCAATGTCGACCCATTTATGTATGTTAGCATATGTTGGACTTCGGTCCGATGCCGGGGTTAGCCCGATGTAGCTTATATGTTCCAGATTTCGGTCCGATGCAGGGGCAAGCCCGAGGAATGTTTATATGTGTATGTTATATGTTTATATGTTATATCCATGTTGCTATGATATATGTATACCGGATTTCGGTCCGATGCGGGGCGGGGCCCGATGTAGTGGGCAAGGCCCAATGTATGATATTATGTGTTTATGTGTATGGTATGTGGTAGTTTGGGTAGACTCATAAGCTTCATGCTTACAGTTTTCAGTTTTGGTTTCAGTTACTTCTGGTAACAATTGGAAGAACTCGGGATGGCTGCATGACACACACCACAGTTTTCAGCCTGAGATGTTTAGACTCTAATATTTGACACATGGTTTTAATACAGTATTTTGATATGATGTTTGAGAATATGATATTGTTCACTTCATCTTGAAGCTTTTTAAAGCCCTTCGATAATTAATCACATCCCTGAGTTCATCCATGAATAAGTCATAGGTGAGTGGCCCATAATCGAATTTTGGGACTATTCACTGCTTACGTCTTCATACTAAAGAGGATTCGGTAAAAACACCCGATGATAGAATATCTCCACGCTAAAGCCAACATTTCCCTCTTCTCCGGTCTTCATTACTCACGAACTCGCATATGATTTCTAGGGTTTGTGAGTTTACATCGTCTTAAAAAAAAACGAGCGTCTAAAAAGGTGGCATGGTTGATAAATGATAACGGTGGTAAGCTTGATTAGATGTGTGTTCGTTGGTTTCTAACAATCAAAACGATGTGGTTAACCCTCCACGATTTAACAATTACCTTTTTTTTTTTTTTTTTTTAATATATAAATTTTAGTAAGAGACCTCTAATTCCAAGTCCTCCTAAGTAGGGAAACGGCTAACCAAGAGCTCTTGGTAACAAAGGTTATATGGAAACAAATTCGTAACTTGAATGACGTATTTAGCACAATTAAAATTTTGATGGTTAAATGAGAACACTTTTAAAACTCCATTTAAAATTTTTGACAAATATTTGTAAAACTTGATTGGTGATTCGAACCACTAGCAAAACCCTAGTTCGCATCCAATAAAACCCTTTCCTCCTCCCTGGTCGGCGCAGAGAGAGCTGAAGAAGCCTCCCTCTCGTATTCCAGCTCCATAGCGACAGCAAAAACCCTAGAACTGCTAATACTTACAACACCCTTAAACCCTTATTAACTTTTCATATCCTACCATAGTTGGGAAACCAAGATGACAGCTGCTTCGAAGGAGGATGATGGAAGCTGCAAAATCACATCTTTAACCCCCGAAACGAAAGAAATACTCCACCAATCCATCCTTCATTACCTCCATCGAAGTGGGTTCTCCAAAACCCTGAAGCGATTTCAGTCCGAAGCTCAGATTCAGGTTTCTCTTCATTTATCTTTTAGGCGTGTGCCTGTTAATTGTATTGCACAATCATCTGAAAGGAGTTTGGAAATTTGATATAGTTGAAGAACCTTAGGAACGACTATAATTCATTTGAATTGCTTTAATCGGAGGAATTTGAGATTAAAAGTTAATGCGGTTTACCCCTGACTAGCTAACAAGTTTCAATAATCATGTTTTCTGTGCAGAATGACATGTGGAAGTCTTCTTCAGCTAATTTGGAAGAAATCTACTGCAAATTCGTAAATGGCTGGTAGGATTATCCGCATAGTTTATTTTGTTCTATGATTGTTATGATTTTTTTCTCATGTCTCTTCCTTCATGGATCATACTTATATCGTAATTCATGAATCTCGTAATAAAATTCAAAGCCCTAATAACAGTCTGGATGTAAGCATCGTGTATGTGTATTTAAATCCATATATTCATGTTTCCATATCATCAATTTGAGATTTTGTATATGCAGTAATCAAGCCAAAGATGATATTGAATCCACTAAAAAAGATGAAAAGGATGAGAAAACCACCAAATCCAAGAAGAAGAAGAAGAGTAACGCTGATGAAGAACAACCCAAATCCACCATGAGCAATGATGAAATACCACAAGATAAAGTAGTTCTTGAAGAATCTGAACTTAAACCAAAAAAGAAGAAGAAAAGCAAACATGATTTAGCTTCTGATGGTGAAACCAAAGAAGCAAAATTAGATGATACAGTGAATGAATTGGAGGCAACCGAACCAAAGAAGAAAACCAAGGATAAAAAGACTAAAAGCAACCAAGAAGATAAACCTGCAACAAATGACACTGAAAATGGAGATGTGGTTAAGGAAGACAAAAAGAGTTCAAAGAAAAGGAAAAGATTGTTGTCTGATGAAAATGACGACAACACTAAAGAAGAAGAGATTGTTGAGGAAAATGAGAAACCTGAGAAAAACGAAGGAGAAAAGTCTCAGAAATCTGTGAAAAAGCAACGTATTGATTCAACAGAGGTTTGTACTTTTTATACTTCTCTTTCTTGAAACAATTCCATGAAATATCAATGTATTTTAACAATAATGAAAGTACATTGCTATTTCTTGCATTTAGCCTTATGAGAAAACGTTTCGCTTGTCTTCTTGCAGCCAAAGACTATCAATGCGTTTCAAAGGGTGAAAATTGACCAAGTTGAATTTGCTCACGAGAAATTGCAAGATAATTCATATTGGGCCAAGGTAATATCTCTTTGTTCTATAAATACAATGCCCTAATAATAATAAAAACCTAATAGAAAGAAATAGAAACAAGATGCTATAATACACAAATAAATGAAATACTATATATACAAATGCTCACATTTTTTAAATTATTGTCTAGTTCTTATACTTTTATTATATGCTTTGTAGGATGGTGCCGATATTGGATATGGTGCTAAAGCACAAGAAGTTTTAGGTTTAGTGAGAGGAAAGTAAGTCTCAAGTTTCTTTATGCATTTATACATATGATAATTTATATATAGATTTATTTTATACATAGGACAAAACATGTTATACTATGTTTGTGCATTGTACTCGGATTGATGTCAGCGGGACACAATATACAAAAAGTTGCGACAAGGATTTGCTTTTTATCTGTCGTTGTCTGTGCAAAAGACGTAAATAGCCCTGGAAAGCTTGTCAAGTCACGTCTGGTACAATTTAGTTGTAAGAAATGGAAAAAAAAAATAAAGAAAATTGTTTTTTTTTATTTAATGTGTAGGGGTTTTCGGCATGAAAAGACGAAAAAGAAGCGTGGGAGCTATAGAGGAGGTCAAATAGATCTACAGTCTCATTCAATTAAGTTTAATTACTCTGACCAAGAGTGAGAGTTTTTGCTTCATTGTATTTTGATCAATTGTATGAACTTGATATTTGTAATCAAAATTTTGGTATGGAATTTTAACTTTATTTTTGCAAAAGACCATTCGTATTTGTAATCATGTGTTATAACTTTTATCAAGGTAAATGCCTTCTGAAAAATTTTATTCAATTGTAGCGTTTTTGTTTTTTTTAATATTGATATATTTTTTTTCTTATTAGGATATTGTATTTGAAAATGCAAAAACGGTAACTTTTAAAAGTTGAATCGCAATAAGCCATGAATCTAGTTTGAACAACTTAGATCGAGAATTTACAATCTTAATCATGGAGTGTTTTGAGTTATACCTCAATTGGAGCACAATAATGTATGATGAAAACAATGCCTCAATGCTCGAATACAAAAATTCATAAACATATAATCTCACTTTATTAACGTGATTAGTCGTAATGTCATCAACAATCCTATAGTTTGTAAATAAATTTATGGTCTTAGGACATGTATTAGTGATTTCGCCTTAGTGAACTATTAACAACCTCTTAACTTTATTTGATCTAATTCATTATGAATATCACTATTATTGTGTAAGAAATATACAATATGATATACTGTTGTTACATACTAAAAACCACAAAATGTCCAAAATAAATAATGAATAAATTTATATAATAAATATTGTATTATTTACCAACCAAATAAATACTCTATTATTTATCAACTAAATAACTGTTTAATAGAATGTTTTATTTATTGTTTGTTAAGTAATTTTCTTAAATAAAAGTGTTATTTTATTAAATAACGAGTTTATTTGATAAAGACAAGGAGATTAATTAAAGTAAGTAATTTATAGGTTGAACTTATTATTTCGTCTACAAAAGGACTTGAAAGCCGTACCCAATAATAAAAATATCTAGAAAGAGATTTAGCCTATATAAAGAACTGAAACCCCCAATCCTACCATCCTTCTTTTTGGTGATGGCTACAACTCGGGAATATCAATAAGCCCACTTGGGTTCATCGAGTTTCATAAATGTTAAGTTTTTTCCAAGGCGCGTGACTTAAGGCAACTATTTTCTATATAATTAATATTTTTAATATTTTTATATGCATTTTTAACTATTATTTATTTTTATACACATATATCTGAATCATTATTAGATATTATTATCTATCATATTTTTTGTTCATCATGTTCTATAAAACGGTAATACTATACTTGTTAAAATATTGGTTTTAATGTTTTATTGGTTTGTAAGCAATTTTATTTTTAGATAATATTATTGCCTAATTAAATTACATTTATTTATCTACTTATTTAATAAAAGAGTATATTTATGCCATGTGGCATCTTTTGAGCTCATCCCCAACATCTTTTCCACTCTTTTTTTCTAACTGAAATTTCTAAAATGCCTTTGTGTAATGTTACTTCTTGCCTATTCAAATTTGTCGAATTCTATTTATTTTCTTCCTGATTTTTTTGCATTCAATGACAATATAATGATGATTTTTAAAATTTTAAGATCTTATCTATTCAACAGCTCTCCTTACATACCCTACAAAATTGGTGAATGATATCACATCACTTTTGTGGATAAAATATAGGGGTAATCTTGGAAATTATAATTTGGTGTTTTGGAGCTCATCTTCTTTTCTTTGTTTGTAATCTTCTTTACTATTTTGTTCCCTTGTCCCTCGTCTATAGGGTTGTCAAATCGGACAGTCGTGTTGTGTTTTTGTCTGACACGATACAACACGACAAACTTTTGTATAACACGAACACGACACGACACGATGTTGTGTTTTTTTTATTAACACGAAAACAAACCAATTAAAACACGACACGACACGACAAATATAATATTACATAACTATTAGTGTATTTAATTCATACTTAAGGATATATAATACGATAAAAACAACAAACACGAAAAACCCGACAACCACATGCTTAATCGTGTCAATTTCGTGTCGGTTTATGAACACGAACACGACACGACATCGTGTTTTTTAATCTTGACACGAACACGAATTTGAATTTTGATTTCGTCACAATTTCATTTCATTTCGTGTACTTTTGTCATGTCGTGTCATAAATTGACACCCCTACTCGTCTAATTACTTGCTTGGCATGAGTCTTTTATTTTAATATTATTTGTCATTTAAAAAAAACATATATGACTTTCTAACTATGTGAACGAGAAACCAAGACTGATCATTGTTTTGCGTCAACCCACAACTTTATACCTCCTCATTCAATTTCATATATCATTTGTTCATATCTATAAATCTCGTTGCTTACAGATCCATAAATCTCGCCAAAACCTTTAATCCCTCGATCTTTCTTCTCTATTTTTCTCTCTTAAACCATAATCATCTTCGTCATCTCTATCGATTGTTGCACCACTTATGGTCAATGGTTTTTGCAAGGAAGATTTTATCTCCTAAAATGGTGGGCTTAAGGTATCTATTAAACCCTAACCAATTAAGTTTTGATTTCAATTTTTATAAAAATCTAAACGATTAACCATGAACTTAAATGGATTGATTTGTTTTGGTTTCCAAATATCACTCTGTTTCCCTTTTCATTTTAGATTATATAAAAAACTATTAATTTGTATCACAAATAAATTTTCATGATTAGAAGATTGCTATCTTCATGTAACTGTTGCTATCTAGAGCATGGTTAAGATCCCGATCTTAATATTAAAATTTTATGATTATAAAATCCTATAAACCAAAAATGATCACGATCTCATTACGATCTATCTAAAGCAATATATATTGTGGGATCTTAGGATTCCGACTAGGATCTTAAGATCTTAATACAATTTGATCCCCCCACTCTCTATAGTTTTATTATATAGTTGTAACGAACCAATTTTCACATCCGAAAATTTCGTTTTAAAACATTACTTTAGAAAACATTAATAATTAAAAACATTGTTTGATCACACCATAACACAACGTAAACCATGTTTAAAAAGCCAAACCATACAACCCATCAAAATATCAGAGTACAAATCCCAGTGAATCTCGTGAATGCGGAAACCAGAGTGTGTGCATGATGTGCCGCTACCGCGCCAGCTCCTTCCCCTTCGAAGAAGAGGTACCTGAAACCCAAACTGTAAAACGTAAGCACAAAGCTTAGTGAGTTCCCCCATCGTACCACATACCATACAAACACATAACATACATACTGCCAGGCTATTCTGGGGTGCCTGACTACCCGGTACGGCCATTCTGGGGTGCCGTCCTACCCGTGTCAAGCCATTCTGGGGTGCTGACTACCCATGTCAAGCCATTCTGGGGTGCTGACTACCCATCGGTCCTAACAAACGATCCTCAGGGACTGGTCCCCTCATACTACCTCTATCGCATAACATAACAGGCCAACATACAAACATATCATCACATACTGTCAGACATTTCTGGGGTGTCTGACTACCCTTCGGTCCTAACAACCGAACTCTACTACTATCACAT
Organism: Lactuca saligna; assembly: GCF_052625555.1. Lineage (NCBI taxonomy): Eukaryota > Viridiplantae > Streptophyta > Magnoliopsida > Asterales > Asteraceae > Lactuca > Lactuca saligna. Next base: position 173,181,845 of record NC_136421.1, read on the forward strand.
ATAACGTATCATGCTAGCATATAACATATCAGGTAGTAGCAAACCTAGATGATATCACAAAGATAATCATCTATCATACGTCTTCTACTGGTGGGCCGACATTATGGTCTTAGACCCACCACTACTGGAAGGTAACTCACCTCGAAGTAGCTGCCGAACTGATCGGGAACTGACTGACTGCTACTGCTGCTCCGGAAATCCTCCGGCTGCAATTCCCACAACACACTCAATCAAACACTGCTAACTGTCCTTTGGGTAAAATGACCATTTTACCCCTGGTCTAGCCCTAAGTTAAAGTCAGAGTCAACTTTCAGTTGACCCGACTCGCCGAGTTGGCTCTCCAACTCGCCGAGTCCCTATCCAGATGATTGTCCTGAGTCGCTGTTTCTATTCGTCGAGTTAGGCTATGACTCGACGAGTTCTTCTTCTAAACTGACATTCAATCCCTTCATCCTACTCGCCGAGTTGTATGAACAACTCGTCGAGTTCATCTTCATCCGAAGAACACTTATGCTAAGACTCGCCGAGTTGTATGAACAACTCGTCGAGTCTGTTCTTGATCCAAGGAGATTGCCTTGAACTCACCGAGTCAGGGCATTGACTCGCCGAGTACCTCCATAGATGAGTTCAGCTTCCGACTCACTGAGTCACACCCCGTGACTCACTGCTCACTCGACACTACGAAAAAGGGGACAAATTCGGTGACTCGCGGGTAGACTCGCCGAGTCACATGAACGACTCATCGAGTCGTTGCCATGCACCAATTAATTACACCGATTTGCTCGATTCCAGTCCATGCCATTCACAAATCTGGGCTTCTAGGACACGAATCACACGTAAAGTTTCCAACTTTACGTGTAGATATTCACCAATATGGATTTTAGGGTTCAAAATGCCTCAAAAGGGTAGATCTAGGGTGAACAAGCCACATGGGTCCATAAAGCTAACAGATCTGAGCTCCTGGAGCTCAATATTGCCTAGATCTAGAGGCCAATCAACTTATTACGAAACATTATGCACATACTAGCTTGGGGAATGGCTTAAGAATGTCTTAAATGAAACCTTAAGCATAGAAACAGGGGGAAAAAGGGGTATACCTCAATGAAACTGCTGAAAGAACACAATGATGCTTGAATGACTTTCCTTCCTCTTGATCTACTTCCCCTTCTTTCCTCAAAGCCTTCAAGAACACACAATAGCCTCAAACTCTCAAGGAACAAGCTTAGAACGAGGGTTGGGAGCTCTGGGGGTGAATAGGGGCTGGCATGGGGCGGATATGAGGTTTAAATAGGGTGCAAACCCCTGAAACGTAGGGTTTCATCCAACAGCGGTGACTCGCCGAGTCCAGGATATGGACTCGCCGAGTCGCCAACTTAAACGTGTCCTGGGTCTCGTCCCAACTCGGCGAGTCAGACCTATGACTCGCCGAGTCCAAGGCTAAAAATGGAAAATACTCAAATAAGATTTATATATCAGGAACCAGGTCTACAATAGTCGAGCCTAAAAATTTACTCTATTTAATTTGAAATCGAGCATTTCAAGTTGCAAAATCCTCATAGTTCATCATCACTTCATCTTAAATTAGGCAAGTTACACTAATGACATTCCTTTATGATCTTAAGCTTTTAGTTGTAGCATCATAATAATCTTTTTTATTTTTGTAATTAAGATGTTTTCTTCCTAATTTTTACGGTTTACTACAACAAAAATTATGATTATTGACTATATATTGATGTTATTTCTTTTTGTAATTAAGATGTTTTCTTCTATATTTTTAAGGTTTATAGCAACAAAAATTAAGATTCATGTTTAAAAAGTTAAAGTTAACTCCATATTGATGTCTTAATCGACATCAAGTTATAATCTATAATACACACCCAAGACCTTACAAGCAGATTTAAATATAAGTTCATTATGGTAGGATCTTCCGATCTCGATCCGATCTTACGATTACCATCTTGCAAAATATAAAACGATATTAGGTAATAACCCGATCTTAACAACCTTGATCTAGAGTTCTTACTGAAAAATACAACTTAGGGATCCCCAACGGTTACTACAAGGTAATGCATTTATGGTTTGAGTTCTTTCCTCAATAAAATAGTGATGTTAGCCCATGGAGGAATCTTTTTGCGATCATGTTCATGTAACATTTGTATTGATTTTGACAAGAATTTTCCCAAAAAAAAAGTTTGAACCCCAAAAATCATGTGATCTTAATTGAAATGAATTTTTCCACTTTATGTAATTTAAATAAAGGAAATTAAGGAATGGGGTATTCCGGACCAAGAAAAAATATTTTTTTGACTAATTCCAGAATTACATTCCGGATTCCGAATCAATATTCTAGATTTCGGACCAAAATTTTGGATTTTGGAAAAAAACACTAGAATTTCAAAAACAAGTCCGAAACCCGAAAAACTATTCTGAAATTTTGACAAAAAAATATGTTTTTTGTACTTAAATTTAACAAAAAGTTAAAAAACATATTAATGTGAACTATATACATATTAGTGCATGAAAGTACACATTTTATTAAGATACAATGACATTAAACATTTCAAAATGTAGCATTTTGAACAAGTAAAAATTTCTTTGAAAATTAAATAAAAAAACAAAAAAACTCTGGAATATAAACAATACTCCGAAATTAGGCATTCCGGAGAATACGATTATTTTTCAAAAACTGAAAAAATATAGTTATTTTCTTTGAAAAACAACATTTATAATGATTAGGTTACTCAATTTCCTTTTAAATAACCCACATTATATATGTATGTACAATTGTATTGAATTTTTACCAAGTAACTTGATAGAGTTGAATTATTTCTCCCAATAGTCTTCAACTCCATTGGTATGTTTATTGTTATTAAATTGTTTTGTGAATACGTTGTAAACTTCAATCATGTGTACACTATCAAAGGCTATGCATCAATTTGTTAAAGGGATAATGAATTCTATATCTCTTTATTAAGAATATGAATATGCATTGTTTGTTATATCATTAAGGTAGACATAGACTTCACTATAATATTTGAATTAATTTCCAAACATGAGATGTTGGTATTCTTTATCTATACAGATAAACTTGCCTCTGAGATTAGTTAAGAAGTTTGATTGTCAAAAAGTTTCCAATAAGACAACCAGTCAACAAGCAAATGGTGCTCAACAATAAGCACACACCATTAATTCTTTAACTGAATTTGAATTTGTTCTTGTGGCTGATGATGACCCATTGTGATTTTCAGAAATATAAGAATTAAAGTTCTACGATTCATCGTTTGTGTTCTATTATAAATTGGATCATGCCATCATATGTTAAGTTTGTGTGTTCATCAATTCAAGCGTATGTGTTTACTGATGGATTTAATTGAAAATAATTAAGAATCTAAAAGAAGTTGTGCATGAAATGGTTCCAAGCTCACATCTTTATTTTTCTTCTTGTGATCTATTTATTTTAACGGTAGAGTTGTCAAGAAACTTTTAATTTTTTAAATCAACTTTGGTGCTTCCTCATGTATATTCATTCTCACATGTATTTTTTTTCTATTATACAATTGTATCATATATTTTTCATTATTAAGTAAAACCTATCAAATTTCGTGCATTTACCCACTAATAATAAATTTACATCTACTGTTTTTCTTTTAGGGAAATCTCCAGAAAAGTCCTAAAATTTTAGTCCAATTTATGAAAAAGTCCCAAACTAATTTTTGTTTACAAAAAAGTACAGAATACCGGCTAAAACTTCGAAAAAACCCTTTTTGGCTGGTTTCGTAGATTTAGCCGGTATTCTGTCCTTTTTCGTTAGTTTGCTCAAAATATTAGGACTTTTCTGAAAATTACCCGATAACCAAAAATATTGGGACTTTTTTGAAAATTATTATGGAATTAATGGATATTATTATTAACAAATCATTTATAAACATAAAAAATATTTTTTTATTATAAACAAAGGAAATACATTTGTTGTTAATTTCTAAAAATAGAATGGTCGACTATGTACTTCTCAATTGTTTGTTGACCACTTCAAAGTCTCTATGTTCTTCATATGTATCGTTGTGGGTGTCATAGTGAGAAGTACTCTATTAGGCGTGACCAATACAAGAGTTGATAATATTTATTAATACACAATCAATAAGTGTGTACTTGCTATTAAGCATGATGCTATATGATCATGTGTTATTAGAAAATATCATTACACGAACATATAGATCTTTCATTATGTTCTTTAACCTAACTACCACCTAACCTCCAAACATTACCCGGTAACAACCATAAAATTACACACATCTATCGAGAGTGAAAAGTAAAGTTTGAATGACAATTTAAATAGATAATCACCCTTCACTTGTTTCCATATAAATTATCATTCAGGGTTCACTTTTCACATTTTATAGATGTGTGTTAGCCGATGATTGTTAACATGTAAGGTATGAATGTTGGTTGGTAGTTAGGTTAAACAACATAAGAAGAACACCAACATTAGAGGAATGCTAACTAACTTCATCTCACCATCATACCCACAACAATGCATAGGAAGAACGTAGAGAGTTTGAGTGGTCAGGAAACAATAGAGGAGTACTTAGGCCACCAATATTTTGGTTATTATGTAATTTATAAAAGATTTGTTAATAATAATATCCATTAATTTCATGGTAATTTTCAAAAAAGTCCCAATATTTTGGTTATTATGTAATTTTTGGAAAAGTCCCAAAATTTTGAGCAAACTAACGAAAAAGGACAGAATACTGGCAAAATCTACGAAACCGGCCGAAAAGGGTTTTTTCGAAGTTTTAACCGGTATTCTATGCTTTTCTGTAAATAAAATTTATTTTGGGACTTTTTCATAAATTGGATTAAATTTTTGGGACTTTTCTGGAGATTTCCCTTTCTTTTATTATATAACTACTACTACATCTATCACCTCTAAGTGTCATTCTTACATTTAGTATTGTTATTTTGAGGCATTTTGATCCTGACATACCATTGATATCAGACATGTAGTTGGATATATTGATTCAAGGATCATCTAGGTTTTTTAGGTGAAAATGAATTCATGGTGTTATCATCTTGATTGATATCAGGTAGTTGGTTATAGTATCCGAATGAACAAGATTTGGAGGCAGAATAATTTTGTAGTGGTCGCCAAAGAAGAAAAAGGGGGTCGATTTTTATTTCCTCTTCAAACAAAATGCTTTCTGCAAAATGCAAATCCATATCGAAATTGCGTTTTTGTTTCCAAACCCTACACATTCTGTAAATACGTGATTTCAAATCTTGTTTTGTTGGAGATGATTGACTTATGTGTCTCTTGAGAATGAAAAAAAAAACATCAATGGACATGCTATGCTGATGAGGGACATATTTATTATTAATAAAACCTTAAATTAAATAGAAAAAACAAAAAAAATATGTATCATCACGACAATTTAGTCATTTTTGTTTTTCGATGGACAAAAAACATAAAGAAATTAACTCAAAGTGATCACTAGTCCAAAATTTTGGTAGTTTGGACTTTTTTTTTTAATAAAAAATACATATACATGACCATTTTTGCAGTGTTGTCTTTATATAATATAAATACATATTAAATTCAAAATTTTTAGAATATATATATATATATATATATATATATATATATATATATATATATATATATATATATATATATATATATAATTGTCAATCGCAAAATAATTATTATATGACTTTTGATATTGGAAGTAATTAAAAGAACAATTGTATAACTTTTTGGTTAGAATTTTATCTAATATATATATTTTTAAAAATACTTTCGATAAAAAAAATCAAATTCTTAAGGAAGAAAATAAAGAGATTACAATATTGGTTAAATGCATCATCTTCTCATTTAAACAAATAAGCTCATTGTTATATGTAAGGTAAAGATAAAAACACCATTGTATATTGTATATATGTCAAAACTAAGGCATCATCTTATTGAGTCCATTAAATATAAAAAGAAACAATACTTTAGATAGATTATGGTTGTAGCACCTGATTCCCGGTACGTACTCCTTGTAATTAACATTTTTAAATTAATGCATTTTTGTCTTGGACTCGGCGAGTTGATGGACATACTCGCCGAGTAGGAGTGAGATAAGACGCGGGGACTGAACTTTGGACTCGGCGAGTCAGTTCTCGGACTCGGCGAGTAGATCCTGTTTGGAAAAAAAACCCTAATCCGGGTGTTTACAACCTATTTAAATGCTCTAACTTGGCCTCCTTTGTCCCTAACACTTCCAGAGAGCTGAAGAGCGAAACCCTAGCCCCCATTTTGTTCTTGAGAGTGATTTTGGCTTTGTGAAGAAGATTTGGAGCTTAGAAGAAGAAGAAAGAGGTTGTGGTGTGCAAGGAGGAGAGGTAGATCCGGAATCTACACTGCAAGAGGCTTCCATGCAGGTAGAAAAGCCCCTACCTTGATCACTAGTTCTTTAGATCCATTTTTTGTCCCTAAAATGGTGGTTTTCAAGCCCTAAAACACCATACTCCTTGTGTTTGTGCTTAATGGTTCGAAAGGACTTCAGATCTAGACAATATGGAGGTATTAGAAGTATAAAGTCTTGTGGTTGGAGTGATTGAGGTCCCCATTGAGTGTATGAACTCATAAAAAGCTTGGATTTGCCTTTTGGAGTTTGTAGGGCCATGCATGCACGTAAAGTTTGCAACTTTACGTGATAAGCATGCCCTAGGATCATAGATCTATGGTTTTGAAGCGTTGCATGTTGCATATTTGGTCTATATGGGGAATGGGTCAAGGGACTCGGCGAGTCCCAAAGTGGAGCTCGGCGAGTTCTATGATGATGGCCTTAGACTCGGCGAGTTGGATGAACAACTCGGCGAGTCCTATGAAGATTGCTCGGAGCTCGGCGAGTTGTTCTTCAAACTCGGCGAGTTGTTCGTAGACTCGGCGAGTCAGGTTGCGAGTCAGTTCATTCGTCCCAAGTAATGAGTTAGGGGTGACTCAGTGAGTGGGAAGAAGGATTGGTCGAGTAGGACAGGGTTAATAGGAGAAGGACTCGACGAGTCTATGTCGTGACTCACCGAGTCCAGTCAAATGGACGTTGAATTTGACTAAGGAGTTGACCTTGGACCAAGGGAGGGTTAGTCTTTTGACCTAAGGGTATTTATGGGTGTCTAATCTATGTTCATGGTTCAGCCGGAGGATTACCAGTTCGGCAATCAGGCGCTCAGCAAGCAAACTTTCAGCAGCTACTTCGAGGTGAGTTACCTTCTAGTAGTAGGGGGTCTAAGGCCACAATGTCGGCCCCCTAGTAAGAATTGTATGATTAGATGATTGTCTCTGTGATATTCATATAGGGTTGCTACTACCCGTGTTATGTTTATGTGTTTGTATGATATGATGCTTTGTGCTAGTGATAGTTGGGGAGATAGTCCCCAGGTTACCGGTCGATAGCGCCGAAGGGGCAATCATGCCCAACCATGTTAAATAGATTATGTGATACGTGTTATGTGGTAGTGGTAGGGGGTGAAATAGTCCCGAACATCCGATCGAGAGGACCGAAGGGGAGACCAGCACCCATATATGCTAGTCAGTATCCGGTCCAGAGAACCGAAGGGGAGACCAGCACCCAGATATGCTAGTCAGTATCCGGTCCAGAGGACCGAAGGGTAGACCAGCACCCATATATGTTAGTCAGTAACCGGCCGAGAGGAACGAAGGGGTAGGTCGGGCACCCAGATATGCCTGACAATATATGTATGTTATGTGGTTATTTGTTATGCGGTACGGTGGGGGAACTCACTAAGCTTTGTGCTTATGGTTTTTAGTTGTTGTTTCAGGTACCTCTTCAGGCAAGGGGAAGGAGCTGGCGCGGTAGCGGCATATCACACACACGCTCTTGTTTTTCCGCACTATGAGACATTCTGGGATTTGTACTATGATATTATTATGATTTACGTTTTGGTTTACAAACATGAGGCATCTTTTATTAAATGATATGGTTGAATGATATTTTGTTACAAACGTTTTGCAAATTACCTAATTAAAAATGAAATTTTGGGCCCGTATTTTGGGATGTTACAAGTTGGTATTAGAGCCCTGGTTTGAGGGATTCGGACACACCTTCGGGGGTGTCTGAACTCAAATCGAGGGATTAAGGAATTTCGAAAAAGAAAAAAAATTTATAAAAGAATTAAAGTAAAGAGTTTTAAGAAAGAACGAAGTGTGTGATGTGCGCGACCGGCCAAGCTCAAGTAAGTATTCCCCAAAGTACCTATACAAGTTTATGTTATGCTTAACAGTTTAAGTATAACAACATGCTAGAATAGGTCTAAGGATCTAGGAGTGATGCCTTATGTGCCTGCTTTATGTGCTCCAGCTTATTAGAATTGCATGCTAGTAATGAGTAGATAGTAGTGAGACAACCTATTTAGGTTATGCCTGGTAGTATGAGTGTAACATTATAAGCTAGTCCAGCTTCTCACAATGAGGACGTATTTGCTTGAGTAGTTTTTCCTGCATCCGAATGCTGCTTGCTCTATGCTTAGTAGGACTCTGAGTGATGGGAGTTAGTCATTAGGTGAATACGTCATGTCATATATGATCAGGGTTGAATAATCTCAGAGTGCTGGATTTGTCCCTATTGCGCAGCTCTTGTTTGAGCCTAATCGTTGTAGTGACAAGTATGTTACTCGAAGGATTATCTGAGCCTCATCACATGTGATGGTATTTAGGTAATGGATAATTGGCATTACAAGGAAGCCTTCAGCAGCTGAGGACCGGTTTAAGTGGAGTCAAAGATTTTCCCTAAGGCAAGCCTAGAATGAGAATAGCAGTGATTAGTAGTGAAAGGGATCTGGTGGAGTCAAGACAATCCTTGAAGAAGGTACAGATAGATGTGGAAGGTAGTATGGGCCCGTACTACTGAAAGCAGAGGATCCGTACCTGAACTAAGGAAGGTTGAGACAAGACCAGGGAACTTGAGACAGATGTGATCCCTTTAGAGGTATCTGTATCACTTATGGTTGCCTGTGTGTTTTGCAGAATGGTGGTACTACGATCGAGGCCAACAGTTGGGAATTCAGGAGAGGGATTGGGTTCGGGATAAGGTTCCAAGCTAGAGGATGAGAGGCTACGCGAGTTTATCGCGTCAAAGATCACCAGGGGCATCCTTGAGTCGACCCCCATCATTTTCGGTTCGATCAAGGAAGGGATAGTCGAGCTGATGGAGGACCGCCTCAGGGCATTTAGGAGTGACATGGCATCTGGCCAGTCAGGAGCTCGCACACTGTCCTTTAAGGACTTCATGGGCAGTGGTGTGCCGGATTTTCACGGGGCGAAGGACCCCATAGCTGCCAGGCGATGGATTGCAGACATTGAGTCTGCACAGTTGACTAGCTTCAGCCCCGGGGGGTCGAAGGTGAGATTTGCAGCAGAATGTTTGAGAGACCGAGCTAGAGATTGGTGGGAGTCCGTCAGTGACTCGTTGGGAGCCTCGGATGTCGAGGGTATGACCTGGTCGGACTTTGTGACCAGGTTCAGGGCAGAGTTTGCACCGGTTGTCGAGCTTTAGCAGTTGGCCAGGGAGTTTTTAGATATGAGGCAGACGACGGAGACTGTGGTGGAGATCACTGCCAAGTTCTAGGAGAGGGCGTTGTTGGTGCCCCAGTATGCAGGTGATGAGGATATGAGGAGGACCCGCTACCATGACATGTTACGAGCTGATATTCGGGAGCATGTCACTTTTTTAGCTTGCCCTACCCTGGACTCTATGATTGCCAGGGCAAGGGAGAGGGAGATAGATCTGGAGCACATCCAGAAGAGGAAGGCGAAAGAGGGGCATGCTATTGGGGCTTCGGGGAAGAAGCCCAAGGGACCAGATGCGGGGCCGAAAGGCCAACAGGGGCGGGGCCGCTGACGGAAATGCGGCTAGGCGCACGAGGGAGCGTGCAAGTTGGGATCGTCAGGATGCTATAAGTGCGGCAAGTCAGGGCACTTCAGCAGGGATTGTACCGCCCCTGCACCTGTCATACATACATCTGAGTTGATATGTTTCCATTGCAACCAGAGGGGCCACAAGAAGGCCAGTTGCCCCCAGTTGACAGCAGCACCAGCGCTAGTACAGGTCTAGCTCCAGCGACCCTGCGGATCACTAATGGCCGGCAGGGCAAGGCAGAGGCTCCAGTGGTGAGGAGTTGGGCGTTTCAGCTGACCACCGAGGAGGCACGCGCCGTACCCGATGTGGTGACGGGTATGGTTCTTTTCCTCTATTTTATTTACATGATGTTATGATATTGATGTGTGCTCTATGTATATGCATTAGGATCGTTCCATGTGAACGGTATCCCAGTTCAGGTTTGTTTGATTCGGGTGCCACCCGATCGTTTGTTTCTCTTGCGCTTAGCAAGAAGTTTTCTGAGTCTTTAGGCATGTTGGATTGCCCTCTAGAGGTAGAGATTGCCGATGATCGAACGGTGCGAGCATCAGCAGTGTTCAGGGATTGTGTTCTAAGATTGTTGGAGGAGCGCTTTTTGGTGGATTTGGTTCCTATTCCGTTGCGTGGGAACAAGGTGATCATAGGCATGGATTGGTTGAGCCCTAATGGGGCGGTGATAGATTGCGCACAACAGCTGGTGCGGATCAGAACCCCAAGTGGGGGAGAGTTGGTGATCCACAACGAGAGGCCACATCATGGACCCACAGTATGTTCAACAGTGAGAGCTAGACGCTACCTTCAACAGGGTTGCACGGGATATGTCGCGTATGTTATGGATACCCGAGAGGCGGGTAGGGCGACGGTGAGCGAGGTTCTAGTGGTACGAAACTATGCTGATATGTTCCCGGAGGAACTTCCTGGAGTACCTCCGGAGCGTCAGGTAGAGTTCAGGATCAACCTAGTCCCTGGTGCAGCTCCGATAGCAAAGGCACCGTACCGGTTGGCTCCTCCCGAGATGCAGGAGTTGTCTACGCAGCTACATGAGCTGTTAGACAAGGGATTCATTAGACCAAGCAGTTCACCCTGGGGAGGCCCGTTCTGTTTGTGAAGAAGATGGATGGGTCGCATCGGATGTGTATAGATTATCGGGAGCTAAACAAGGTAACGGTGAAGAACCGTTACCCACTCTCGAGGATTGATGACCTCTTTGACCAGTTGCAGGGGGCATCTTGGTTCTCCAAGATAGATTTGCGTTCAGGTTACCACCAGATGAGGATCAGAGAGGAGAATGTGCAGAAGACCACGTTTCGGACGTGTTATGGCCATTATGAGTTCGTGGTGATGCCGTTTAGGCTCACCAATGCTCCTGCCGCGTTCATGGACCTCATGAACCGCGTGTGCAAACCGATACTGGATCGGTCTATGATAGTTTTCATTGATGACATCTTGGTTTATTCCAAGATGCAGGAGGAGCACGAGGAGCATCTGAGAGAGGTTTTGTAAACCCTAAGGAGGGAGAGCTTGTACCCCAAGTTCTCCAAGTGCGAGTTTTGGTTGCGCGAGGTGCAATTCCTGGGACACCTTGTCAACCAGAATGGTATACTGTTTGACCCGGACAAGATAGAGGCCATGATGAGATGGGAGGTTCCGAAGTCTCCATCTGAGATTCGGAGTTTCCTGGGTTTAGCGGGATACTATCGGAGATTCATTCAGGACTTCTCCAAGATAGACGTACCCCTGACACGGTTGACTAAAAAAGTCGTAGTCTTTCAATGGGGGCCTGATCAGCAGGCAGCATTCGAGGTTCTGAGATAGAGATTGTGCGAGGCGCTAATCTTAGCCCTGCCAGAGGGTGTGGAGGATTTTGTGGTATATTGTGACGCGTCCATTTCGGGGTTGGGCGCGATACTGATGCAGAGAGGGCACGTCATTGCCTATGCTTCGAGGCAGCTGAAGCCTCACGAGGCGAACTACCCGATGCATGATTTAGAGTTGGGGGCGGTGGTCATCGCCCTCAATATTTGGCGACATTACCTCTACGGGGTTCGGTGTACCATTTACACGGACCACAAGAGTTTGAGGTACCTCATGGATCAGCCGAATTTGAACATGAGGCAGTGTCGGTGGCTTGATGTGGTGGAGGATTATGATTGTGAGATCCTTTACCACCCGGGGAAGGCCAATGTGGTGGCCGATACGCTTAGCCGTAAGGCGGCGCCGATCAGGGATATTTGCATGCGGATGACAGTGGTGACTCCGCTTTTGTAACGGATTCGGGAGGCCCAGCAGGAGGCCCTGAAGGAGGAACATCAGAAGAGTGAGCGCATAGTGGGTCAGGTTTCCTCCTTCGATTATGACAGCAAGGGATTATTGACATTACACCGCAGGGTATGGGTGCCATACCTCGGAGGCGTGCGCCAAATCTTGATGGAGGAGGCGCACAAATCCCGATTTTCCATTCATCCCGGGGCGACGAAGATGTATAGGGATCTTTGTCTAGACTATTGGTGGCCATGCATGAAGCAGGATGTGGCTTGGTACGTCAAGTGGTGCTTGACCTGTAGGAAGGTCAAGGCCGAGCATCAGAGACCGCACGACAAGATGCAATCGTTGGATATCTCGTTGTGGAAATGGGAAGATATTATGATGGACTTTATCATGAAGCTCCCCAGGACCGCACGAGGAGTGGATTCTATATGGGTCATCGTGGATCGATTGACCAAGAGTGCCCATTTCATCCCGATTCAGGAGAGCATCTCTGCCAAGAAGTTGGCCGACATCTATATTGGGGAGATAGTGGCGCGGCACGGGGTGCCAGTATCAGTGATTTCAGACAGAGATGTGATTTTTACTTCCAGGTTTTGGAAGAAGTTTCATGATGAGCTGGGCACTCGTCTGCATTTTAGCACTGCCTTTCACCCGTAGGCGGATGGTCAGAGTGAGTGGACCATCCAGACCCTTGAGGATATGTTGCGGGCATTTGTGCTAGATTTTGGGGGTAATTGGGATACCTATCTTCCTTTAGCTGAGTTCTCATATAACAATAGCTACCACGCGAGTATTGACCATCCCCCCTTCGAGATGTTGTACGGTCGGAGATGCAGGACCCCGATATATTGGGGAGAGGTTGGCCAGAGAGTCATGGGAAGTACTGAAGTGATGCTACAGACGACAGAGAAGATTCAACAGGTCCGGAGCAGGCTTCAGACTGCTCAGAGTCGGCAGAAAAGTTACGCCGACAAGCACCGTTCAAACTTGGAATTCCAAGTCGGGGATATGGTTCTTCTGAAAGTGTCGCCATGGAAAGGCGTCATCCGATTCAGAAAGTGGTGAAAGTTAGGCCCAAGGTACATCGGGCCATTCAGGGTTGTAGCCCAGGTGGGCAAGGTGGCGTATAGGTTGGATCTGCCAGCCGATCTCAGCCAGATCCACAACACTTTCCATGTCTCTCAGTTGCGGAAGTGTTTGGTGGACGACTCGGCAGTGGTGCCTTTGGAGGATATTCAGATCGATGACAGCCTAAATTACATCGAGCGGCCTGTGGCAATCCTCGACAGGAAGTCGAAGGATCAGAGGAACAAAAGGGTGGAACTCGTGAAGGTGCAATGGCAGCACCGGAAAGGATCGGAGTTGACTTGGGAGCCGGTGGAAGAAATGATGGAGCACTACCCTGAGCTATTTCAGGATCGAAATTGCGTTTTTGTTTCCAAACCCTACACATTCTGTAAATACATGATTTCAGATCTCGTTTTGTTGGAGATGATTGACTTGTGTGTCTGTTGAGATTGAAAAAAAAAACAACATCAATGGACATGCTATGCTGATGAAGGACATATATATTATTAATAAATCTTTAAATTAAATCGAAAAACATAAAAAAATATGTATCATCACCACAATTTAGTCATTTTTGTTTTTCGATGGACAAAAAACATAAGGAAATTAGCTCAAAGTGATCACCAGTCCAAAATTTTAGTAGTTTGGACTTTCTTAATAAAAAATACATATACATGACCATTTTTGCAGTGTTGTCTTTATATAATATAAATACATATTAAATTCAAAATTTTTAGAATATATATATATATATATATATATATATATATATATATATATATATATATATATATATATATATAAAATTGTAAATCACAAAATAATTATTATATGACTTTTGATATTGGAAGTAATTAAAAGAGCAACTGTATAACTTTTTGGTTAGAATTTTATCTAATATATATATATATTTTTAAAAATACTTTCGATAAAAAAATCAAATTCTTAAGTAAGAAAATAAAGAGATTACAATATTGGTTAAATGCATCATCTTCTCATTTAAACCAATAAGCTCATAGTTATATGTATGGTAAAGAAAAAAACACCATTGTATATTGTATATATGTCAAAACTAAGGCATCATCTTATTGAGTCCATTAAATACAAAAAGAAACAATACTTAGTTAGATTATGGTTGTAGCACCTGATTCCCGGTACGTACTCCTTGTAATTAACATTTTTAAATTAATGCATTTTTGTCTTGGACTCGGCGATTTGATGGACCTACTCGTCGAGTAGGAGTGGGATAAGATGCGGGGACTGAACTTTGGACTCGGCGAGTCAGTTCTCGGACTCGGCGAGTAGACCCTGTTTGAGAAAAAAACCCTAATCCGGGTGTTTGCACCCTATTTAAACGCTCTAACTTGGCCTCCTTTGTCCCTAACACTTCCAGAGAGCTGAAGAGCGAAACCCTAGCCCCCATTTTGTTCTTGAGAGTGATTTTGGATTTATGAAGAAGATTTGATGCTTAGAAGAAGAAGAAAGAGGTTGTGGTGTGCAAGGAGGAGAGGTAGATCGGGAATCTACACTGCAAGAGGCTTCCATTCAGGTAGAAAAGCCCCTACCTTGATCACTAGTTCTCTAGATCCCCTTTTTGTCCCTAAAATGGTGGTTTTCAAGCCCTAAAACACCATACTCCTTGTGTTTGTGCTTAATGGTCCGAAAGGACTTCAGATCTAGACAATATGGAGGTATTAGAAGTATAAAGTTTATGTGGTAGGAGTGATTGAGGTCCCCATTGAGTGTATGAACTCATAAAATGCTTGGATTTGCCTTTTGGAGCTTGTAGGGCCATGCATGCCTGTAAAGTTTGCAACTTTACGTGATAAGCATGCCCTAGGATCATAGATCTATGGTTTTGAAGCATTGCATGTCGCATATTTGGTCTATATGGGAAATGGGTCAATGGACTCGGCGAGTCCCAAAGTGGAACTCAACGAGTTCTATGATGATGGCCTTAGACTCGGCGAGTTGGATGAACAACGCAACGAGTCCTATGAAGATAGCATGGAGCTCGGCGAGTTGTTCTTCAAACTCGGTGATTTGTTCTTGGACTCGGCGAGTCGGGTCGCAAGTCGGTTCAATCGTCCCAAGTAATGAGTTAAGGGTGACTCAATGAGTGGGAAGAAGGACTGGTCGAGTAGGACCAGGTTAATAGGAGAAGGACTCGGCGAGTCTATGCCGTGACTCAGCGAGTCCAGTCAAATGGATGTTGACTTTGACCAAGGAGTTGACCTTGGACCAAGGGAGGGTCAATGTTTTGACCTAAGGGTATTTATGGGTGTCTAATCTATGTTCATGATTCAGCCAGAGGATTACCGGTTCAACAATTAGGCGCTCAGCAAGCAGACTTTCAGCAGCTACTTCGAGGTGAGTTACCTTCTAGTAGTAGGGGGTCTAAGGCCACAATGCCGCCCCTAGTAGTAATTGTATGATTAGATGATTGTTATGTGATATTCATCTAGGGTTGCTACTACATGTGTTATGTTTATGTGTTTGTATGATATGATACTTTGTGCTAGTGATAGTTGGCGAGATAGTCCCCAAGTTACCGGTCGATAGGGCAGAAGGGGAAGTCATGCCCAGCCATGCTAAATAGATTATGTGATACGTGTTATGTGCTAGTGGTAGGGGGTGAAATAGTCCCCATCATCCAGTCTAGAGGACCGAAGGGGAGACCAACACCCAAATATGCTATTCAGTATCCGGTCGAGAGGACCAAAGCGGAGACTAGCACCTAGATATGCTAGTCAGTATCCGGTCGAGAGGACTGAAAGGGAGACCAGCACCCAAATATGCTAGTTAGTAACCGGTCGAGAGGACTGAAGGGGTAGGTCGGGCATCCAGATATGCCTGCCAATATATGTATGTTATGTGGTTATTTTGTATGCGGTATGGTGGGGGAACTCACTAAGCTTCGTGCTTACGGTTTTTGGTTGTTGTTTCAGGTACCTCTTCAGCCAAAGAAAATGAGCTGGCGCGGTAGCGGCATATCACACATAAGCTCTTGTTTTTCCGCACTTTGAGACATTCTGGGATTTGTACTCTGATATTATTATGATTTATGTTTTGGTTTACAAACACGAGACATGTTTTATTAAATGATATGGTCGAATGATATTTTGTTACAAACGTTTTGCAAATTACCTAATTAAAAATGAAATTTTGAACCCGTATTTTGGGATGTTACAATGGTTGTCATACACCTTGATGACAATAATTTTGAAACAAATGTAATAAATAGTTTTTTCTTACTTCTTAATAAAAACATGGTACCTCACATCAATGTTTTGTAATACCGGGATCAGGAACCTAAATAAAATATAATTTTAATTTATAATTTCTAAACTTGAAAAATACTTCAAAATTTTAATTTTTCGTTCCAAAGTTATAAAAACTTCAAAATATTAGTCATAAGTCACAACACAAAATGATAAACTATAAATTGGTAAAGAATAAAAGACATAAACTGATAAAAATAATTTTCATTTGCAAAATGAAAAGTTAATAATAATAATAATAATAATAATAATAATAATAATAATAATAATAATAATAATAATAATAATAATAATAATCAAAGAAGGTAGGATCGGATCGGATCTCGATCATACGATCCTACCTACGATCTTAAGATCCTACCCCAAATACGATCCGTGTATGATCCATATCGTTTTTCATACCTAAGATCGTAGGATCGTACGATCCTATGATCATAATCACGATTTTGACAATCATGCCTCATATTATGAGAACTAAAACATATTGATCACAATTCAATGAAATGCAATTCTTTCCATCGAACAAAACAAGTATGTTGATGATTAAATTTATATTCAGAGCATAAGCAAGACATCTAATACTATTTGTTGTGTTGTAACAACTTGTATAACGACTAATATACCAACATAAAACTTCCACACACGATAAAAACAACAATAGTTCATGTATTTATCAGTCAAAAAAGTTATAAACATAAAACATTTTTATCAACAATAACATGAACAAAGTCAAATATCATATGATATAACCTGAACAAAGAATTTTATACAAACCGCCACATTAGTCGCACGAAAGTCACATAATAGACTTTGGTTCTTAAAAAACATTGAGTTAACTAACTTTAACTCATGTATGTAACGCCGCAAAAATTCATAGTAATTTTTCTAAAAATAATAATCAATACAAACGAGTCGTTCAAAACAAATTAACCTGAATATATTCTATAAACATCATAGTAAATCTCATAAATCGCTAGTGCGGAAAACTTTGCGGGATGCGGTGCAGTCTTGCCCTTTCCTTTTGAACCGGAAGTACCTGAAACCATAAACATAAACCGTAAGCACAAAGCTTACTAAGTTCCCCAAAATACCACATATCATACATATCCTTGGATCTAACCCTGGGGTATAGTCCAACCCAAATAGCAAATATGGGCCCCGCCCTGGGTATATTTCAACATGTTCATGAACTAATGGGCCCCGCCCTAGAGTATATTTCAACCCAATAAAAAAATACGGGCCCCGCCTTGGGGTGTATTTAAACGCGAACATTTGATAGTGGGCCCCGCACTGGGTTTTATTTCAATCCGAGCATACAACACCTATAAGCCACATAACAACAATCATATCATGCAACAGTCATAAAAACAACTAGCATAACATATCCTAGTGGGGCCAACATTGGTGCCTTCGGCCCACGAGTATAGTGAGGAGACTCACCTCACAGTCAGACGAAATAGTTGCAACCACACGTTGCTCTAAATACCAACTCTATCGATCACCTTTACAATAAATAATGACTAAAACTCAGACAACAACTCAAAATACCCAAAATACCCTTAGGTCAAACTTGGTCAAATTCAAAAGTCAACAAAGCTATTCGCCATGTCGTAGCCACAAACCTACAAAACAGACAGATCTAGACTAAATTACCACGTCGTGGTGACCTCAACCACGCCATAGTGATGAGTCTGGACAACTTAAACCATTAAGTCATTTCATTCAACTTCAAGAGCTCCAAGGTTCTAATCAGGTCTTTCCCATAGCCTTTATGGGTAAAGTTTCCAACTTTATCCCTCAAGCCCTTCAATACGCCAAAGTCCTAACCCTAACCACAAATAGTAACTTAATGCATCAAGATTCTCGTTAAACACCAAATCCTTAAAGTTGCACCTCCAAATATTTCAAACTCCAAAGAGACCTTAAAAATCATAACTTTATAGACTTGTAATTTCAAAACATGCCCTTTCCATTTTAGGTCAAAAAATGGGTTTAATGACCAAAACCCCATGCATGACATCAAAGCTCGAGTATAATTCAGATCCAAGACACTAAATATTCCATTTGACATGTAGATTTATTAAGTTGCAAACTTTATGAGATCCCATTACTTAAATCCATCAAAACATGTAAAAACTAGACAAAACAAGAGATCTAGCAACATGGCAAGAAAAGGTTGAGTCTTGGGCACTCATCAAGGTCTAATAGATCATCTGACTGAAGAAAATGATGCTTGCCAAATGACCACCTCATCAAGAGTTTCTTTCTCTTTCAAAATTCACCAAAAAGCACCAAGAATGAGCTCGTATCTTCAATAAAGGCTAGTGTTAGGGTTTCTGAGGTGAAAGGAGGTTTGGAGGCTGATGACGAACCCTAAAATAGGTTTAGAGGGGTTTCAATATGAAGGGAACCCTAATAGAGTCATCTGATTGGGCTTTATCAGCTGCAAGTTCATGGTAACCTACACCACACCATGGTGGTCTAAAAGTCACGCGACCAATTTGACCTCACCGCATCGTGGTGATTCTTCCTCCATATCGTGGCCACCCCCAAAAATCACTAATTAGAAAAAGAAATGCATCTTGAGAATCTGGGTGTTACAACTCCCCCCACTTAAATTACATTTCATCCTCGAAATCACTTCTCACTACATTCCAGGTACCCCAGACGATTTGATCAATTCTTTTAGAACTCCGATCAAAGTGAACTCTAATATACGATAAGCTTCCAATAATATCCGAGCCCGACCAACGCAGGACCAACACTTGCTAAAGGAGAACGTGTTGAGAGAAAAACGTTTGAGAAACACACTTGAACAAATGTGAAAACAAGTTAAATAATGTGGAATAAAGTTTATCTCAAAGCATCATAAAGCTCAACAATAATAAGAAGTTAGAGTTGTTAGAAAGTTAGATAATTAGATGCGGAAATGTAATTGCGAAAATGTAAGGAAATATAAATGACAACAAGTAATATATCAAGTAAACACTAAGCTGATTCTTAATGAGGATTGCAATCAAACCAAGTTAGTTAGTGTGATCAGCTTAAAGTGAAGGAGTCAAGATGACTTGATCCAAAAGAGAGATTTCGATCTTAAGATAAGAATGTAAGTTCAATAAGATATTTTGAGAGAAGATAATTGAGATGTAAAAGATGTTGAGATAAGAGATGTGAGATGTATATTTCATTTAAAGCGGACCATTCTATTTATAGAGTCCCGAGAGCATACAGAGGAAATAAACAAAGACAATATTTTATAAAGAAGTGTCCATACAAGCTACACTGACAATACAAGGTAAATAGATAAAAAAACAAAGTCTCTATTTTTGATGAGGTTGCTGCGGATGACTTCATCAGTTCACATTGCGGTGGCAAAACATCATTGCGGTAGAAAGGGAGACTTCGGATTGAGAGGTTTAAGAGGGACACTTTCTTGATTCAACAATTTCCCTCTAAGTGACCTCTTCAACCTTTTCACTTGTTGAGTTTCAGGAACTTGATCAGCAACCACCCGAATTTTCTTACTTCGCCCAGCCTAGTGATCCTTCTTATGATCTCGAATTTAACTTCATCAGTCGTGTGCTTCGACCTCTGCACCGAAGTCCGAGTGACTTCCAGTTGCCTTCGGGTTAGGCGGTGCATAGCAGTGATGGGGATGAAGTACTTAACATCGTTGTTGACTCTTTTGAACACAACTCCCAGTTCTGGAAAGTTGGTTGCACCTATGGACCGCTCTTGATATACTTCAGTAAAAACAGGTGCTAGTTCAAGTGCAGGAAGGTTGAATTTTTTAATGAGGGATGGATGAATATCACCATCAATTTTGGCAAAATCACAAACTGCACATCTCAAGTAATCACAAGCTTTTTCATATGTAATCTTCATTTTGGAGTGTTTCTCAGACTTTATCTGAAACACCCCAGCACTTAAGAACACCTCTTCCAGATTCATACAGGGAAAATCAACCTGAGTTATAATCACTGCCTTTTCGCTTCAGAGTGTACTGGATGAACTCTGATTTCATGAACCTTATGATTTTGTATTTCTTGACTCCAGAAGGTCTGTCGTTGGACCATATGTTTTCAAATGTTGATCCGTTCTTGTCATGAAACTTGCTTAATGTTTCAAATTCAAGTGGAAGCCTCTGATCATCTGGAAGATAGATGTCAAAGGTTTCAAAGACTATGAAGAACTTCGCATTGGGTGAGATGGGGATGTACCAGTAACCATCTTCAAGTGGTTCGGCATATGTCAAGAATGGCTTCGTCCAAAAGTCTTCTTGATGGATTAACCCAAGAGTCGATTAGTGTGACAACCCGAAATTTCTTTTTGTACAAACCGTTCTAAATCAATCAAGATAGAGTTGTTTATGCTATCGTTTAGCATTGTTTTGGGTCTATTTGGGTATTTTAAGCTCAGTACAATCAAGGTTTGGGTTCAGGAATGAGTTATTCTAAGTCATAACATAGCATTCGGGCTAAACACTCCCTCGAGAGGAGTGTACGACCGCAAACATGAGTTTACGGCCATACACGCCCACCCACCCCTTATAACCGAAAACTCCCCCTATATAAGGGGTACATAGCCATGATTTGTCACTTTATACACTTCAAGTCTAGAGCTCTTTCTCTCTCCCTCTCTCCCTGTCTCTCTCTATCCTTATCGGGTTTTCCTCCAAGATCTTTAAAGATGTAAGTATTTCCCACATTGATTTGTTTCTTCATTCCTGGTGAATCCATATTTTCATCTCATAAATTTCATCTTTTGCTAGATCTTCATCTTTCACCAAGAACACACACTAGTTCTTGGTTGCTAAAAACCCTCTTCAAGTTTCCAATTAGTAAGTAACTGCTTCTGATGCTTGTTATCTACTAGAAATGCTTGATTTTCACCTTGAAATCGACCAACTAAGCATGAACACAAAGGGTTTACGACCGTAATCCCATGTGTACCGCCGTACACCCCTCATTGTCCGTAAACCCTAGTTTTTGATCAAAGATTGTCCTTAAACTCATCC
This sequence comes from Lactuca saligna, assembly GCF_052625555.1. Classification (NCBI taxonomy): domain Eukaryota; kingdom Viridiplantae; phylum Streptophyta; class Magnoliopsida; order Asterales; family Asteraceae; genus Lactuca; species Lactuca saligna. The sequence goes on from NC_136421.1 coordinate 173,203,399, forward strand.
TAAAGCTAATCATGGGACTTAGAACACTTCCAAGGGGCTAGAAAGGACCTTAAAACACCTCAAATGCACACTTCATCAAGAGTGTAAGGCCGTAAACTCCTTGGCCATACACCCATGGGCTGTACACTCTTGGGCTATAAACTCCTTTGGGCCACAAACCCTTGGCTGTACACACACTTGTGTGGCCGTAAACTACCCCCATTTAATCACATATGATTTTAACACTTAGTTTCAAGTGTTTCCTAGTCCTTAAGGTGGGTTCCTTCCATATCTAGTAGTGTTATACCCTAATCTAATACATATGTGTGTGCCATTATATGTTAAACAGGATCCGTTTGTGTTCGAGGCTTCACTTGACACTCAGCATCCCTATTGACCCTACATACCAATCACACATCAAACGGTGAGTTCATACCCCTATGCTTTTAAGGTCTTCAAACGTTTTCAAGGGGAATACAAGCCAAAAACAAAGGATTTTTGTGAACTAAAATAGAAATGTTTTCAACAAGTTAAAACTTATGCAATTGGTACAAACGAACGTGTTTCATAAAACATATAGACATTTTATCCCTTTTGTGTTATGCGGAGCAGAAGGGACGTTTTCTAAACATAATTGCTTAGTTTTCAGAGCAAATTATGAACATAATACATTAGTCAAACTATAATAGGTATACTTTGGGGAATTCATTACCACTTTTACTAATACAAACTACTTACCTGGTTGAACATATAAAGCATGACATATTTAGTTTATCCATCAGTACATACATAGAACAAGAGTATCATACCAAATAATTACTTTGCATATAATTATTTATACTCTACCAAGTATACAAATGATTTCCAACATGAGAACAACGACACTTAACAACATGTAAACTAGTTAATACATGATTGTGAGACAACTCTTCAATTGTACCCTTCGGGATACTAGTAAATCCTTTACACTTAGTATAGCCAGAGTGTCTTGGAGGGAGAGAATGAGATTTGTGAATAGATCTATTCGGGACTGACAATCCTGCACTTAAACTGCTAGCTACAGTTAGGCAGACATGCCTGGGGTGACACATATCATACCATACGACGCCTGAAGAAACGTCGTAGATGTCTTCCATCACATTAGTATAAAATAAACTTTGTTTACAGGATTTTCATTCTTCATTAGTTTTATTTTAATTGATAAGACTACTACATACTACAATGAAGTGTATTCCAGAGATACAACAGTTGGTTTTATTTTAAGTAATAAAACTACACTACATACTGGTGTTGTATCTCTTGATTCAAAAGTCTAGGGGACTTACCTTCTTCTTCTGCCTGGTTATTTTAGAACAAGATGCCTGCAAAGAAAAGACCCAACAGAAAGAAAAACAATCCCCCAATAGATCTGGCACCGCCACCTCCTCAATTTGATCCTGCCATGTTCTAGGCAGCTGTTACAACCGCTGTGGCTGCCGCGATGTTGCAGATAAATTTTGGCGGCTCTAGCAGGTTACGAAGTGGTGCCCATCCCCTTAATATCGATGGAAGCTAGGGACAACAGAAGGATTGTTCCTACAAAGATTTTATGAACATAAAGCCCAAATCCTTCGACGATAATGGAGGTTTCTGTTGGGTCTAATATGTGTTGTGTCTTGGGCTCGTTTCTTAGCCCAGTTTTGTATCCGGATTGGGCTTGTCAATCCGTGATTTAATTATTAGGGTTTTAATATTTATAGATTCTTGCATGCATCTTGGTACGTAGCTGTTTTAGTCGATCATTCATAACATTTTTGTTTCTACCGATTGTAACCCTAAAAGCCTCTACAGAGGAAGTTCTTCATCGAGCTCTGCTGAGGCATGAATCTATTGAATCATTCAGCTCATTGTTGGTTCATTCTTTTGTTTGTTATTTTGTTTGCATGATTTTGATAAACCTGTGTAAGATCTGAACGATCAAAGAGTATTTTCATCTCATCAATTGGTATCAGAGCAGGAGACTGTGTAATTCATACACATCTCTTATGTCAAAGAAGTGATTAGGGTTCATTCCGCATTCATTGATATTTATTGAGTCGTCACTCCTTAATTGACTATATCATTAGTTATTAATCTTGCCCTAATATTACGTATTACAAAGTCTGATCTTATAATAGGTTAAACAATCAAGCATGTACGATTCTCAATCCAATCCCATCAACATCTCTAATAGCATCGGATCAACAACCAAGATCCCAATCCTCTACATTCAAGACTACGACGTGTGGACACACCGTTTTGAAGATTACGTTATTGGATTGGAAGATAATGGGTATCTGATATGGGAAGCAATCACAGTTGGACCATTCGCTCATTCAAGCACTTCAATAATCATTAAAACTCCGAAGGAGTACAATGATCTCTTAAAAGATGTGAAGGACGTCACTCAAGACGAAAAGGAAAAGTTCCAATGCAACACTAAAGCATTGAGACTAATTCAATTCGCCCTTTAATCTGACACGTTTCTATTGGTAAGTTCATGTGGTACAACAAAGGAAATATGGGATCGGCTGCGAGAACTGTATTCCAAAGATGAAGATCTGGAGCAGTCGATTCAGACCCTACTTCTCTCAGAATTTGGAGAGTTCAAGCAGAAGCCAGAGGAGGTTGTTACACAAACGTTTGATTGATTCAATCATCTTCTCAGTAAGATGATCAAACATGATATAGAAAGAAATCTCATCGAACAGAAGGTAACTTTATTAAGTGGCTTAAGACCCGAATGCAGGGCGGTTGTGTCGACAGTTAAAGCACATGAGCAGTTTAAGTCATATTCTTTGGCAAAACTTGTGGGGATTCTGAAATCCCAGGAAAACACTGTGTTACAAGAGAAAAGTGTGGTCTCAAACTTTGGGTCCTTGGCCCTTCTGTCAAAGGGTAAGAGCACAGCAGAAGAAGAAGAAGATCTGAATCTGGGAGACTACAATCTGGCATCTGAAGACTATGCCATGATGGTGTCAAATCCTAGGAGGTTCATCAAGAAGAAGGCTACCAACAAGAACCGAAACTGGCAAGGAAGCTACAGCTATGAGAAAGCAAAAGAGGAGCCGAAGGTTGAAGAACCAAAGAAAGAAGCGAAGGGTGAAGCTGATTCTAGTGTCAGCTGTTTTTACTGTGGAGGGAAAAATCACTACGCAAAAGATTGTGTGTTGAAGAAAATGGTAGAGAAGGATGATGAGAAGGATGAAGAAGCAAGTCTCCTGAAAAGACTGGAGGAGATTAGAAGGAAGAAAGCTGCTACTGATCCCTCCATGAATGCTCTAATTGTGCAGGGTTCGGTAGATGATGATGAGTTCGGTGGCATACAGGTATGGTCGACCAACTCAGAAGATGATGAAGTGAGAAAGCCTACTCATGGAACGGCTTATGTGGCGAAGAGTGGTGACGCTAGTGGAAGATGCTTGATGGTGACAGATGTATCCCAAATGAGGGGATACAATACTGATGGTGGAAATGAAGTGACTAAGGAGCAAGAGGATGTGTGCTTTACAGTGAAGCCTCTCAGTGTGCAGATCAATGAACTTGATGAACTGATCAAGAAGGTACAATCCATTTTTGTTTCGTTTAAAATCCCACAAACATCGTATGAAAAAGAATTAAATAACTTGAATTCAAGAATTTCAAATTTAAATAGTTGTTTAACTCAAACACGTTTCACGAATTCTAAGCTAACTGACCAAATGAGCAGGGTGTCATCCAAGAGTGAGGAGCGAAGAATGTGGATTGAGCAGAAGGAGTTGGAGCTGGTTAGGTCTAGGGATGAAAATATCTATTTGCAAAGAGACAATCTTAAATTGTTGAAACAGAGAAACGGTTTTTGTTTGATTGCAAAAATACTTTATACTAACATTACACAACTGCATTTGGACTGTGAAATAGACCAGAAAATACATCGCATGATTTTGCCTTTTGTTGAGCTAAAGGAGGATGAAATTGATGCCGAATCATACAACTGTGAAAGTGTTGTATCTTCAGATGATGTAAGTCCCACTTATATGTTTGGTCTGGACAAAATTGAATCATTTATTAAGTCCAAAGACCATAAGGACATGCTCAAAGACCTTTTGGACGAAAATGACAAGTTGAAACTCAGAGCCGAAACCATACAAAAATTTGACTCATTGAGTACCAAATTAAGTTCAGAAAATAAAATTGATGTTGAAAATGCATCTGAACTTAATGATGACGATGACATGAGTGAAATCTCTGTAGAGGATGAGGTTGACTGTTCAGAGTTTATTAAGAGCGAACCTGAAAACCACAAAAACTTGATTTTTGAAAATTTTGTGGAATTCGCTCGTTTATCCAAAAGTAAGTCCCCGGTCGTTAAAGAAAAAGCCGTTTTTTACCAAAAGGTAAGAACAACTCCCAATCAAGTTTATAAGGTCACAAGATTAACCGAACATCAGACAACCGAACTCACTGCGCTGGTGAATGAAGATAATGCAGATGGTTGTGATGAGTATTTCTGGTCTGCACCGATAGACAATGCAGATGAAACAGTTGATTTGTCGGAGCGAACATCATGGAAGGCTAAAGGTAGATACGTGGCAGAACCACTAAATAAACCTACCAACTATGACGTACCCGGTACTAGTGGAACAAAAGAGGTTCCAGTGGAATACGTCTCCTCAACAAGCGAAACCTCTTCCATGAAAAGTGAACCTGTTGTTCAGGAGCCGAAATGGAAGGCAAATATTCACAAACAACCGAAACAGGTGAACGATCAAAAGCACTAGAGGAATCTGAGATACAAGAAAAATCTCTCAGAGTGAAAGCAATTTTGGCGCTCCCAAAATCCTCACTACACTCACTTTAATAGAAACTCCAAGCCAAAAGGAGAAGAGAATAAAGATAAAAGGAGCTTCGGTCGGTTGGATCAAAAGAACCGAAAGAAGACTTTCGGGCAACATAAAGTACAAGATCGAATGAATAGGTTCGGTCCTGATAGCAACAGCAACCGAAAGCCCGGTTTCGGTCCATCAAACAACAACAGACAAAGACCCGATTTGAGTCCATCAGGCTTTTATAGCCGAAAAGGTAGTTTCGGCCCATTAACAAATAGCAACCGAAGGTTCAACTTTGGTCCATCAAATGATCAAAACCAGAAGTATCATTTCAAACTTGAAGTCAAGAAAGATTCTCATTCTAAATTCTGTTCCTCTAATTCTTCTCATTCTCATTCCTCTTCTAAGCCTAATTCGTTTCCTACACCAAGCTCTCAATCGAAGAAGGATTTGAAAGGAAAAAGTAAGATTTCCTCAGCAAATGAAGACAGAAAGCAAGCTAAAGTGCAAACTCCTGAACCTAAATCCAAAACACTTGAAACTAACCCTAATAAAATCAAAGTGTTTACTATTAAGAGGAAAGATAAAACAACCTTAATAAAACGAACTTATCTTGTTGATGCTTCTCTTGCTATTCCTGATTGTGTGAAAGGATCACAAGGACCCAAAACACTTTGGGTTCCTAAATCTGCCAAATTTTTGTAGGTTATAAGTGACGAGCAATTCGATGAAGAATGGTACATAGACAGTGGCTGCTCGCGTCACATGACAAGAAGAAAGGAAGAACTAAGGGAGTTTCGGCCCCTTCAAGACGGTGGTAATGTCAAGTTTGGTAACAACTCCTATGGAACGATCAAGGGTTATGGGATGATAACCAATGGGGATTTTACAATCAGGAAGGTGGCTTATGTAGAGGGATTGCAACACAACCTCATCAGTGTGTCTCAACTGGTGAGAGGTACAGGTCTCAAAGTTTTGTTCGATGACGAGGGTTCAAAAACAATAGAGAAAAGGACAAACAAAGTGATTCTCAAGTCAGAACGAAAAGGTGAAATGTTCTCTCTGAATCTCAACCCAATCAAAGGAAAACCAACCATATGTCTATTGTCTAAAGCTCATTCAGATGAAAGCTGGTTGTGGCACCGAAGGCTCTCGCACCTCAACTTCAAAGACATCAACAAGCTAGTCATCGGTGATCATGTTTGGGGTCTTCCACTGCTCAAGTTCGATCGAGAACATTTATGTGCTGCTTGTGAAATGGGGAAACAAAGTCGCCAAAGTCACCGAACAATCATAAATACAAAATTTGTTGAAACACTTGAGTTGCTTCACATCGACTTATGTGGTCCATCATCAATTGAGAGCATTGGCGGTAACAAATACATCCTTGTTATTGTTGATGACTTTTCAAGGTTTACTTGGGTGTTCTTTCTAAAACTCAAATCCGAGGCAACTCCCAAACTGAAGATCTTTATCAAGCAGGTTGAAGAGTAACTGAGAAAAGTCGTTCGAAACATCAGGAGTGACAGTGGACTAGAATTCAAGAACAAAGAATTAGAAGAATTCTTAGCAGAAAAAGGCACGAGTCACAATTTCTCATCCCCCTATACTCCTCAACATAACGGAATTGTCGAAAGGCGAAACCGATCCCTGTGTGAGGCATTCCGAATCATGCTGAGTTTTGCCTCTCTTCCTCTATATTTCTGGGCAGATGCCATTGCTGCAGCTTGCTACACTCAAAACACGTCTTATCTCAATAAGCATTTCTCTCTCACCCCCCTATGAGATTCTTAACAACAGGAATCCGAATGTCAAGTTCTTCCATGTGTTCGGCTCGAGGTGCTTCATCTTCAACTCCAAAGAGCATCGCAACAAATTCGATGTCAAAGCTGATGAAGGCATCTTTCTGGGATACTCTCTTACTTCAAAGGCGTACAGGGTTCTGAATAAGCGTTCTAAACGTATTGAAGAAACCTATTATGTGACATTTGATGACAATTATGTCAAGAAGTTGAAGTCTACCGAAGGGACAATTGGAGAGATTTTCTCTCAAACCGGTCAGGTCACAACATCAATCGCCAATCTTTTTGACAAGTTCATGGATTTATTTGATGAACCTGAGAAGGCAATTCATTCTAAAGATGGAGCTGTAGACAACAAAATAGATCACCTGAAGAAGGTTGTTGAAGATGCAGCCAAACGAATGACAGAAGAAGAACCGATCAGAAACAAACCTCCTCAAAGCAATACTTCAGTCGAGGGGGAGAATCAAGTCTCTTCAGATCAAGATGACTCACAAATCCAGGGGGAGAATCCAATCTTTGAAAGACCCGAAAGTCCGGAACAACCCGAAAGCCCGGTAGCACCCGAAAGTCCGGAACGACCAGAAAGCCCGGTTGCACTCGAAAGTCCGGCACGACCCGAAAGCCCGGTTACACCCGAAAGTCTGGAACGACCCGAAAGTCCTATAGCAACCGAAAGTCCGGAAGAAACAAAAAGTCGTATAGCACCCGAAGGTTCGGAACAGCCCGCAAGCCAAATAGAAGAAGGATTTTTTGGTTCACATCCACATGTTTCATCATCTATCGAGGGGGAGAATTCCGATAAGCTTTATGATGATGATTTACAATCAGAGTTGGAAGAAGAAGTAAATGCTGAGTTGGATCCCTCTTATGATCCAAATTATCCTCGTCTCATCAAATGGACCAGAGATCACCCTGTATCTCAAATAGTGGGTGATGCATCAGAAAATGTTCTAACTCGATCACAACTAAAAGCGAAGAAAACTGCTGTATTCTCCAAAGTAGAATTCTGCATGTTTAATTCATTTATCTCCAAAATAGAGCCGAAGACCGTCAATACTGCTCTTGATCATTCTAATTGGGTTCAGGCAATGCAATACGAACTCAATGAGTTCGAAAGAAATAAGGTCTGGAGACTGATTCCAACACCGGAAGATGCCTCAGTTGTTGGTCTCAAATGGGTATTCAGAAACAAACTGGAAAAGGAGGGAAATGTGATCCGGAATAAGGCTCGGCTAGTGGTGAAAGGATATTGCCAGGAAGAAGGAATCGATTACGAAGAGATATTCGCTCCGGTTGCAAGATTGGAATCAGTTTGAATATTTCTTGCCTATGCCGCGCACAAGAACTTTGAGGTCTACCAGATGGATGTGAAATGTGCCTTTCTGAATGGCGAACTTGAAGAAACCATGTACATGGAGCAACCTCCTGGTTTTGTAAATGAAAAGCATCCAAATCACTGCTACATCTTGGATAAGGCAGTTTATGGTCTGAAACAAGCTCCTAGGGCGTGGTATGAAACTTTAACTAAGTTTTTAAAGATGTCTAATTTTAAGCAAGGTTCGGTTGACCCAACCTTCTTTCGTAAAAAGGAAGGTAACCACCTCATGATTGTTCAAATCTATGTCGACGATTTCATCTTCGGCTCCACGAATCCCAGCTTAACAGCAGAATTCAGGAAGGTGATGGAGACTAATATTGAAATGAGCTCAATGGGTTCGATTAACTTTTTCCTTGGTTTAAATATTAGATAGGGACCCGAAGGAATCTTTATCAACCAGAAAGCATACACAAAGACTCTCCTTACTAAATTCGACATGATGGGAGACTCAAAGGTTAAAGTCCCTATGGCGTTCGGCACCAAGCTCACACCTTCTTTAGAGAAACCGGCTGTCGACATCACGCTATATCGCCAAATGATTGGTTCCCTAATGTACCTCACAGCTAGTAGGCCCGATATAATGTTTTCAGTATGCTATTGTGCCAGGTTTCAAGCAAATCCTTGTGAACCACACATGCTGGCAGTGAAGAATATTTTCCGGTATTTGAAGTGAATCACCTCTCTCGGTCTCTGGTATCCCTCAAACTCAGGCTTCTTTTTTCAAGCCTACTCAGATGCAGACTTAGGTGGATGCGGTCTAGACCGAAAAAACACCACAGGAGGCTGCCAATTCCTAGACGGAAAGTTAGTTAGCTGGCAATCGAAGAAAAAAAACATGTGTTTCTCTATCTACAGCCGAAGCAGAGTACATTGCAGCCGCCTCCTGCACATCACAAGTGATTTGGATCCAAAGGCAACTCCGGGATTATGGACTCAATATGAAAGAGATCCCAATATATTGTGACTCAGAATGTGCAATTAGGATCTGTCATAACCCAGTGCAACACTCCAAGACCAAGCATATAGCACTAAGGTATCACTTTATTAAGGTTAAAGTCCCTATGGCGTTCGGCACCAAGCTCACACCTTCTTTGGAGAAACCGGCTGTCGACATCACGCTATATCGCCAAATGATTGGTTCCCTAATGTACCTCACAGCTAGCAGGCCCGATATAATGTTTTCAGTATGCTATTGTGCTAGGTTTCAAGCAAATCCTCGTGAACCACACATGCTGGTAGTGAAGAATATTTTCCGGTATTTGAAGTGAGCCACCTCTCTCGGTCTCTGGTATCCCTCAAACTCAGGCTTCTTTGTTCAAGCCTACTCAGATGCAGACTTAGGTGGATGCGGTCTAGACCGAAAAAACACCACAAGAGGCTGCCAATTCCTAGACGGAAAGTTAGTTAGCTGGCAATCGAAGAAAAAAAACATGTGTTTCTCTATCTACATCCGAAGCAGAGTACATTGCAGCCGCCTCCTGCACATCACAAGTGATTTGGATCCAAAACCAACTCCGGGATTATGGACTCAATATGAAAAAGATCCCAGTATATTGTGACTCAGAAAGTGCAATTAGGATCTGTCATAACCCAGTGCAACACTCCAAGACCAAGCATATAGGACTAAGGTATCACTTTATTAAGAATCATTTGGAAGATGGAAACGTCGGAATTCACTTTGTTTGAACCACAGATCAACTGGCTGACATCTTCACCAAAGCCCTTCCAGAAGCAAGTTTCAATAAAATCCTGCAAGGCCTAGGTATGATAGAATCGGAGTCAGTACCAAAAACACCTTCTCAGAACTAAAAGTTAAAAGGAAAATGAACCGAACGCTCGGTCTATTTCGGGCGTGGTTCACACGGGAATCAAAATGAACCGAACACTCGGTCTATTTCGGGTTCGGTCCCACTAAACTTGTTTTCACTTATCTAAAAAAAGGGTGATGTCTTTGATTGTATACTTTTGTCCAAAAATATATATTTTTTTGTTTTTTTTTTGTGTCTTTACTTCTGTTCACGTTAGTGGTTTCTAGAATATTGATGGGGCAGGTATCATTCTCACACTTTTTACTAGCTAGGTGTCCCTAGAAGCATGCTGCCGCATGTTGTCCAAAGCCTCATTTGATTTTGAATAAAGCCTTACTGACTGGGTATATATAAACCTTGTCTTCCCAATTAGGCTGTTAAATTTATTCTAATCATGAGCTACCGTACTCTTTTCTCATATGAGTTAAGATTTTTCAGCTTGGTCACTCTTTTATAGTGGAGGTACTTTGGTTTCTTTACAACACCTCAAACATTTTTCTCCATTATATTTCGGTTCATTTATGTAACCCTTGAGACTCTCAGATATAACCACTGAGGTTTATGGTTACACAATCTACGTGTTTATGATCTTAGATTTGTGTCACTACATGCTAAGTGAAATCCACAATTCAATACCCACAATGCATTGACGGTAAACAATTAAAATTGCTCTAGCTTTCACCCATGAATTAACGAATCCACACAAGTGGTTGTACCATGAAATCTCAAATTTTCTTTTTGTGTGATTCTTATGAAATTGTTAGATACCATAACATTTCTTCCTTTAGAATCCAGTTTTAATTTTTTTTTTTTGGGATTTCATACCAAACATTTCCAACAAGTCACTAAATATATTCCAAACCTACTTGTTCAACATATCACATCGGTCTCTCAGGTACTTCGTTCAGTTTCGGTTTTATGTCAAGATACGAAATTCTAAACTGAATCGAAAGCCACCCTTCTAAGCCTCATCAAAAGATGCCTTTCAACACTTCTTAACAAATGCTTGATCGTAATTCAACGGGAAACCACACAGACACTTTAAAGTCTCTCTTGACTTTGAAGGAAGAGATTCGTGCCCGAGATCCATTTTTTCGTGTCTATATTGACATCACAAATTCCCACGTAGATATAGCTTTATTTCTTTATCTTTGACACTCTATGCACGAAAATCTTTGATTTTCCAAAAGTCTGGTTCGGTTCTCTACCAACTAGTTTCCCTTATGAAGCGTCAGTTATTAATGATGTATTCAACAAGGAAATGTTGTGGTTTTTATAAGTCCTTGCTTTTCTATACTGATGATAGCTCATTTAAAAGATAAAATGCTGACTCAGTCAGAAGATTAACGGTTTTAACAGCGATTTGACGAGCACGCGTGCAAAAAGGCAACATTATTCTCTCTCATGCGTAATCATCGGGGACCCTAACTGTCAATTTTCAATCACATCAAGCGCCACTCCGAGTTCCAAGAAGATTTGGGGGCGAATTTTTCTCTCTCCTCCATAATCGATATAAAGGGTTCAACCCTAGATGTTTTCCCTCTTCATCGCAACCCACAAAGCAAACAAAGGTTTTTCTCCCACTGTTCATCTTCTTCTTTGAAGCATTCAACAATGGCGGATTCCTCCTCAGTCCATGAAACCTCTTCTCGATCTACCATTCTTCCAATCAAACCTCAGCAAAGCCTAGTCATCGATCTCAACCCAATCTCCTATGATGCATTTATGTATCCCATAGTGGAGTGTCTCAAATACTCTCCACTAATTCTCGCACTCTCCAAGGTTGAAATCGTGCCTGTGGAATGTCTCTCGCAGGTTTTCTCCACCGCTCACTACAACAAATCTGTTGATCGAATCTACTTCGACATTCTTGACAACAAATCCTCCATCTCCAAGCAGCGATTTTGCTGGCTTCTAGGTTTGAACCTGACGAATCGAGGGTTAACACTTATTCAATCTCTGTGGGTCAACTTTTCTCCATGTTTTACAACATGGGTTACACAGAAATCCTTACGACCGTGAAGAAATTCAAGAAGTCATGCCTTCGTCCTCAATGGAACGACTTTTTCACGATCTTATTCAAGGGTTTATCTAAGCGGAGTGCAGGTTCTGACGGGGCCAACCGATTATTCATGAACATCCTTTATGGTCTGTACAATGGGCTCAACCTTGATTACGGCTCGGTCCTTTGGCAACAATTGATTCAAAGCCTTGGCTCTACCTCTCGACACACTGAAATCTCTTATGCCAAGTTTTGGACGATCGTCACCAAATGGGCTATGGACAAATATCATGTCCCCACTGTGGCCAATTTTCCTCTTTCCTCGATTGGTGTGTTTCATACCACCAAGATTGTTGTAACTGATCCATCCAAATTCATATTTGTTGGCTCAATTCTAGAGTCCATGTATGCTGGTGTATCCAAGGAGAGCTGAATCTTCAAAACCTATAAGGAGTTTCCTCCTTTGGGTTTGAGAGAGTTGACACCCAAGATGATTCAGTCTATTAATGAAGCAGACAAACCTGCTACCAGGGGCAAGAAACCAGAGAAGGGGAAAATCAAGAAAGCAACAAAAGGCCCTATTCCTAAGAAAAGAAAGTTAACAAAAGTAGCCCAATCACCTCCACCGAGGAAGAAGAAAACACAACCTAAGTGTAAACTTGTTCTTGCTTCTTCCTCGAGTGATTCAGATGATGAAGGTTCGGAATTTGAAGAGTCGATTCGAGGCGACTCTCCTCCTCGTTCTCCTATACATGAGGTACATGTTACAACCGAACCTATCTCTTCTCCACTTATCACTATATCTGTTTCCATTCCCATCTTAACCTCATCTATTTCTATTCCCCCCATAACTACCTCTACTCACATTCCACCCATTTCTATTCCTATACCACCACCCATTTTCTCTGAAGCCATCAAAACAACAACTACTGGAGTTCGAACCAACATATCTGATACGGGGGATTATACTTCAGCACCCAAACATACACCTACACCCGAACCAACTTCAGCACCCGAACCTACTTCCACAACTGCACCATCCACATTACCTTTATCTCCCACTCACTCAGCCGAAATCGAGACATTTCTAGGAGGGGAAGATATGACCTTCGATTCCATTTACTACAACCCCTACCAGGTTCAAAGCGATGATGATGATGATGCTCCTGTCACCAAAAAGCACATCAAGGAACTCCACGAGAAGATTGATAATCTCGTCGCTTCTTCCTCTTCCTCAAAGTCCCATATCTCGGAAGCTACCATGAAGGGGATGGTGGATACTTTCACCAAGGCACACGAAGCCTCAATCAACTCCGCTACTGCTGTTATTGACAAATTAACAAAGGATTGTGCTGCGGCGACCGAAAAAGTCGAAAAACTATTTCATGATGCTAACATTTTTCTGGAGTCTTTGCAGGGGCAACCAAAACTAATGCCACAAAGGTTAGTTCGGTTGTGGAGAAGATGGCCACTTCCCTACAAACAGAAAAACAACATTTCGCCAGTCTTCGTCAAACCCTCAAAGAAGACAACCAATCTTTTCAGTCATCCGTTGAAGATCGTCTACTCAGGTTCCAAGAAACCCTTGCAATAGAATATTTTTCAAGGGATGAGCTTGCCCGCAAAACATCTGAGCTCCAACTTACAAGTCATCAACTCTCCCAAGCAGAGACGGAGGTCGATTCTCTTCGTTCGGAGAAAGCTGTGGTCAAAAGTTGGGTTTCGGATGTCCACGGAGCCCCCTACAATATCATTGAATCCCATGATTCGATTCTCAACTACTCGGTGAGGCGAACTCTTGCTGAGAAGCTTGCTCTTGCCATTGCCTTGCTTAGCCGAAATGAGGGGCTTCCTGAGCAAGTGGACCATCCAAAACAAGGGGGACAAAAGACTTCAAAGGGCACAACTCAATCTCAACCTCCTCCTATTTCCAAAGCTCAATCTCAACCACTTCCAGTTTCTTCATCAGTTCCACCTAAAGCAACCGAACCAACAACTCTTCCTGCATCAGGTTCGGGTGCTCAAGACAAAGGCAAACAGGTTCTTAATGACAGTGATGGAAGTCAAGATAAAGAAACTATTGCTGACATTCTGAAGAAACAGGCTAGGGAGAAGGAGCTTGATACAAATGCTCAGATTGCTAGGGAGGCCAAAGCTAATGAAAGGAAGATAAATGAGGCTCATGATCTCCTTGAAAGCCGAAAAACCCTATTCCCTCCTTGGACTCTTGAAGAGCTTGTCAAAGAAGCTATCGAGTCCCCCAGCATCCTTTGTCTTGAACCCGTGATCTCCTTGGACCGGGTCCATTCGGTTGATTCTCAGTTTGACATGCCCTTGACCCAAAATGATTTCATCTTTCATGCATTCTCCCACATAGCTGAAGTCCCTCATCCTCACCCGAAGGTTGATAGGGAACTTATCGATTTCTATCTGAGGACTGCTCAACCTCAGTATCAGACGTGGAGTGCATAGAAGATTATCAACATTCGGGGTCCTCAAACCCGTTCGGGAGGGTAACTTCACAAATGTCAGATTCAAGGTCTCGAGGGGTTCCGATAAACCCGAAGATGCCATTTCTCTCGCTAATCTTCCCAATCTAAATCCTCATGACTGGATAACCCTGCACAACATCCTCCTCATCAATGAAATGGAATATGGGCCGATCATAGATCATTTCAAGAGGATGTTGGTGTGTTACATTTTGGAGGTTGCCAAGTTGGATCAAGAAGTTGCAAGTGTACTCAGAAAGAAACCTACTATCACTCAAGTTGGTTCTGCAAGCGATTTGAATAGAATGCAGATGGGGAAGATTGATCGAAAGCGAAACTCAGTCATGTTCACCAGGGCAGAAGGTCAAAAATGCCTATTCGCTTTGGCTGACAAACATCTTTACACCACTTCCTGTTTGGAGCATCTTCTGAGGATCATCAATCGATGCAAGAAGAATTCTGAAAGTGATAAGAAATACTTCAACGACATGATCAACTGGTATATTCATTTCCGACAAACACTTCTGGCCATTATTCCTTGCTTGTTCAAGACTGTGAAGAAAGCTGGTGCCGCAGGTTCAAGTAAGCCGAAGTAAGGTCTCGCCCTAATTGACGCAAAGGGGGAGATTTTTGGGTCTAATATGTGTTGCATCTTGGGCTCGTTTCTTAGCCCAGTTTTGTATCTGGATTGGGCTTGTCAATCCGTGATTTAATTATTAGGGTTTTAGTATTTATAGATGCTTTCATGCATCTTGGTACGTAGCTGTTTTAGTCGATCATTCATAATGTTTTTGTTTCTATCGATTGTAACCCTAAAAGCCTCTACAACGGAAGTTCTTCATCGAGCTCTGCTGAGGCGTGAATCTATTAAATCATTCAGCTCATTGTTGGTTCTCTTTTGTTTTTTATTTTGTTTGCATAATTCTGATAAACCTGTGTAAGATCTAAACGATCAAAGAGTATTTTTCATCTCATCAGTTTCATTTCCATAACTCGATGGATTGAGAAGATCGAATCGGTCTTCGAGATCTGTGCATGCTCAGAAGCAAACAGGGTGAAGGCCGCAGCCTGCACCTTCACCGATAGAGCACTGACCTGGTGGAATGGTTGAGTCAAATACCTTACCCTGCCAGTGGAAAATTCCATGGGTTGGGAAAGTTTGAAGGAACTCATGCTCGCGGAATACTGCCTAAGGGGCGAGATGCAGAAACTAGAGCACGAGCTTTGGAACCTTAAGATGAAGGGTTCTGACATCGCTGCATACACAACTAGATTTTGCGATATGGCTCTTCTATATCCGGGAATGGTCACCCGGAAAGCAAAAAGATAGAAAGATACATTTGGGGATTGACACCCCCAACTCAAGGATATGTCTTGGCTGCTAAGCCTACCACTTTTGACAACACCAAGTGTCTAGCGCAGATGCTCATAGGTTACGGAGCTGATCTTGATGTAGCAACAACCGCTTCTGAATCCCTAAAGACAAGTGGCGGGAAGAAAATTTTCTAGAACAAGCAGAAGGGCTAATATTCTCAGGAGCTTTACAAGAAACAACAAACGGTGGCAGTCCACGCTGCTACTATTCCTGCCGCTGTTCCTAAAACTCAAGCACCTACCAGTAGATATGATGGTACCCTTCCTAGGTGCAACAAGTGCAACTATCATCATAATCATGGCCCATGCCATGAAATGGTCTACAACAACTGTGGCAAGAAGGGGCACACAACTCGAGTTTGCAAGGCACCAATCCAACCAACCAATTAGGCTTCTAGAGCAGGTGATGGTCAAGCCTATTATGGCTGTGGGGAAGTCAGGCATTATAAGAGATATTGCCCCAAGGAAACAATAGCTGGAAACACTGGAAGAGTGCTAGCTATGGGCGAGGAGGAGGTAGTTGCAAATCCCACCATTGTTACCGGTACGTTCCTCTTTGACAACTCTTAGGCATGTATTCTTTTCGATTCTAGTGCATAGAGAAGTTTTGTTAGCCATGTATTCAAGCATCTTCTCAAACGTAAACCCCAACCTTTACTCAAAACATTCACCATTGAGATGGATAACGGTAAGAAAGAGAGCGCTAACGACATATTCCTCGGCTGTACCCTTACCCTGAACGACCATTCCTTTCCAATCGACCTTATGCCGATTTCTATAAAGAGCTTCGACGTCATCATTGGCATGGATTGGTTGAGCCCCAATCGTGCTGATATCCTATGTTATGAAAAAGCCATCCGTCTCAACCTACCATCTGGTAAAACCCTAATGATTTATGACGATAAACTCAGTTCAAACCTCCATATCATTTCGTGCATCAAAGTTTAAAAGTATCTGAGAAAGGAGTGTCATGCGTTCCTAGCTCATGTTGTTAATGAGAAACAGGAAGTTAAAGACCTCGAGAGCATCCCCGAAGTCTGCAAATTTCCTGATGTGTTTCCCGAAGAACTTTCGAGAATCCCTCCCGAGCGCCAAGTTGAGTTCCGAATCGACTTAATCGTCGGAGCTACCCCCATAGCTAAATCCCCATACCATTTAGCATGAACAAAAATGCAAGAATTATCCAGCCAGCTCAATGAGCTACTCAACAAAGGTTCATCAGACCGAGTTCCTCACCTTGGGGAGGCCCGATCTTATTTGTGAAAATGAAGGATGGATCTTTCAGATGTGCATCGATTATTGCAAATTGAACAAGCTTACTGTAAAAAACCATTATCCTCTTCCCCGAATCGACGACCTCTTCGATCAACTTCAAGGAGCCAGCTACTTCTCATAAATAGACCTAAGATCTGGGTACCATCAGCTACGAGTCCATGAGAATGATGTTCCTAAAATATCATTTTGGACTCGATATGGCCACTACGAGTTTGTAGTAATGCCCTTTGGTCTGACCATGGTACCAGTAGTATTCATGGATCTGATGAATCGGGCGTGCTGCCCTTTTCTAGACAAGTTTGTGATCGTATTCATTGATGATATATTTGTCTATTCCTAAAGCAAGGAAGACCATAGTTAGCACCTGAGGCTAGTGCTTGAAACTCTAATGGCAGAAAGTCTATATGCAAAATTCTCAAAGTATGAATTCGAGATTAGAAAGGTAACTTTCCTTGGTCACGTAGTAAGCGAGGAAGGCATACACGTGGACCCTTCTAAAATTAAAGCGATAGAGAATTGGCCGGCACCGAAGACGCCCATAGAAATCCATCAATTCTTGGGCCTCGCTAGCTACTATTGCAGGCTTATCCACAATTTATCTAGGATTGCTAAGCCTCTAACCACCCTAAATCAGAAAGGTGTACCCTTTAGTTGCAGTGAAAAGCAAGACACTGCATTCCGAACATTGAATCAGGCCCTATGCAGCGCACCTATCCTGTCTCTGCCCAAAGGGACGGAGGACTTCGTTGTCTACTACGATGTATCTAATCAGGGCCTACACTGTGTGCTCATGCAACGAGGAAAGGTTATTGCTTATGCCTTAAGACATCTGAAAGCAAACGAAGTCAATTATATAACTCACGACCCGGAGTTGGGAGCAGTGGTCTTCGCATTAAAGATATGGAGACATTATCTCTATGGAACCAAGTGCATTGTCTTTCCCGATCATAAGAGCCTACAAAATATCTTTGATCAGAATGAGTTGAACATGAGACAACAATGATGTGTAGAGCTATTCAGTGATTATGAGTGCAAAATACACTACTATACCGGCAAGGACAATGTGGTAGTAGATGCCCTCAGCTGGAAAGAGTGCTCAAGATGCAAATGGAATGCACTAACAATGACCATCCATTCCCACTTATCCGCACAAATCAGAGAGGCTCAACTTTGTAACCAGAAAACAAGTCAAATGAGAATTTGAGGGGAATGGAGAAAAACTTAGAGATCAAGGGAGACGGAGTCTATCATTTCATGAACCGGATCTGGACCCCAAAGTTTGGTGGTTACAGAGAGGTTGTCATGAACAAGGCTCACAAGACCAGATACTCCATTCACCCAGGCTCGGATAAGATGTAACTTGATATCAAGAAGTTATATTGGTGGCCAAACATGAAAGCAGTGATCTCTACCTTCATGGGCAAGTGCCTGACTTGCACCAACATGAAGTTCAAATATCAAAAGCCCTTAGGTCTGCTCTAGTAGCCAGATATACCTGAGTGGAAGTGGGAAAGGATTACTATGGATTTTATCACTAAATTACGCAAATCTACGAGTGGGTATGATACCATATGGGTAATTGTCGATCGATTAACCAAATCTGCCCACTTCTTGCCAATCAAGGAAGCTTTCAAAATGGAAAGACTTACATGAATCTACATCCAAGAGATAGTTTGTTTGCACGGGGTGCCTGTGTCTATCATCTCCGATCGGGATAGCAGGATTACCTCAAGATTTTGGCAGTCAATGCAGAAAGCTCTTGGAACTAAGCTAGATATGAGCACAACTTACCATCCTCAGATAGGCAGGCAGAGTGAGAGAACCATTTAGACTTTGGAAGATATGTTGAGAGCATGTGTAATTGATTTTGGTAAGTCGTGGGATGTCCATACCCTTGGTTGAGTTCTCCTACAACAAAAATTGTCATATCAGTATCAGGGCTGCGCCTTTTGAAGCCATTTATGGCTGTAAGTGCAGATCCCCTTTGTGTTGGGATGAGGTGGGCAACACGCAGCTAGCCAAGGGACAAGTCCCCTACATCACTCTCACAGGCCCATAGATCATCCGTGAAACCACCGAAAAGATCGTACAAATCCGGGAACGACTAAAGGTTTCAAGAGATAGACAAAAGAGCTGCGCTTATAAGAGATGAAAACCCTTGGAGTTCCACCTCGAAGACCATGTTTTATTGAAAGTCTCACCCTGGAAAGGCAAGATACACTTTGGAAAGCTTGGAAATCTAAATACAAGATACATAAGACCATTCGAGATCCTTGCTAGGATAGGTCCCGTAGCATACAACTTCATTTACCCCAAGAGCTTAACAAAATTCATCCCGTCTTCCACGTATCAAATTTGAAAAAATGTTTGTCTGACGAGACCCTTATGATCCTTCTCGATGAGATTGAAATCAACGAGAACCTTAACTTCATGGAAGAACCACTCCAAATCATAGATCGAGATATCAAACGAACAAAACAAAGTCGCATACCAATAATGAAGGTTCGCTGGAATGCCAAGTGGGGACCTGAATTCACTTGGGAGCGCAATGATTCAATGAAACAGAAATATCCACATCTCTTTCTGAGTTCATGATTTATATTCTGTATTTGAATTTTGGGACAAAATTCCCTCAAATGGGGAAATGATGTGACAACCCGAAATTTCATTTTGAATAAACCATTCTAAATCAATCAAGTCAGAATTTTTTTTGCTATCCTTTAACATTGTTTGAGGTCTATTTGGGTATTTTAAGCCTAGTACAATCAAGGTTTGGGTTCAAGAATGAGTTATTCTAATTCATAACATAGCATTTGGGCCAAACACTCCCTCGAGAGGAGTGTATGGCCGCAAACATGAGTTGATGGCCGTACTCCTCCACCCACCCCTTATGGCCAAAAACTCCCCCTATATAAGGGGTACTTAGCAATCATTTTTAACTTTACACACTTCAAGTCTTGACCTCTCTCTCTGTCTCTCTCTCTCTCTCTCTCTCTCTATCTCTCTCTACCTTCATCGAGTTTTCCTCCAAGATCTTTAAAGATGTAAGTGTTTCCCACCTTGATTTATTGCTTCATTCCTGGTGAATCCATATTTTCATCTCATCGATTTCATCTTTAGCTAGATCTTCATCTTTCACCAAGAACACCAAGAACACACACATGTTCTTGGTGGCTAAAAACCCTCTTCAAGCTTCCTATTAGTAAGTAACTGCTTCCTATGCTTGTTATCTACTAGAAATGCTTAATTTTCACCTTGAAATCGACCAACTAAGCATGAACACAAAGGGTTTACAGCCGTAATCCCATGTGTAAGGCTGTACACCCCTCATTGTCCGTAAATGCTAGTTGTTGGTCAAAGATTGGCCTTAAACTCATCCTAAAGCTAAGCATGTGACTTAGATCACTTCCAAGGGTCTAGAGAGGAACTTAAAACACCTTAAATGCACACTTCATCAAGAGTGTACGGCTGTAAACTCCTTGGCCATACACCCATGGGCCGTACACTCTTGGGTCGTAAACTCATTTGGGCCGCAAACCCATGGCCGTACACACCCTTGTGTGACCGTAAACTTTCCCCATTCAATCACATATGATTTTAACACTTAGTTTCAAGTGTTTCCTAGTCCCTAAAGTGGTTTCCTTCCATAACTAGTAGTGTTATACCCTAATCTAATACATATGTGTGTGCCATTATATGTTAAATAGGATCCATTTGTGTCCGAGGCTTCACATGACACTCAACATCCCTATCGACCCTACATCCGAATCACACATCAAACAGTGAGTTCATACCCTTATGCTTTTAAGGTCTTTAAACGTTTTCAAGGGGAATACAAGCCAAACACAAAGGATTTTTGTGAACTAAAATAGAAATGTTTTCAACAAGTTAAAACTTATGCAATTGGTACAAACCAACGCATTTCATAAAACATATAGACATTTTATCCCTTTTGTGTTATGCACAACAGAAGGGACGTTTTCTAAACATAATTGTTTAGTTTTCAGAGCAAATTATGAACATAATACTTTAGTCAAACTATAATAGTTATAATTTGGGGAATTCATTACCACTTTTACTAATACAAACTACTTACCTGGTTGAACATACAAACCATGATAGATT
The DNA here is from genome assembly GCF_052625555.1 of Lactuca saligna. Taxonomy (NCBI): domain Eukaryota; kingdom Viridiplantae; phylum Streptophyta; class Magnoliopsida; order Asterales; family Asteraceae; genus Lactuca; species Lactuca saligna. Next base: position 173,224,460 of record NC_136421.1, read on the forward strand.
TAGTTTATCCATGACTACATACAGATAACAAGAGTATCATACTAAATAATTACTTTGCGTATAATTATTTATAATCTACCAAGTATACAAATGATTTCCAACATGAGAACAACAACACAGAACAACACGTAAACTTGTTAATACAGGATTGTGAGATAACTCTTCAATTGTACCCTTCGGGATGTTGGTAAATCCTCTACACTTAGTATAGTTAGAGTCTCCTGGAGGGAGAGCATGATATTTCTAAATAGATCTATTCGAGACTAACAATCCCACACCTAAACTACTAGCTATAGTTAGGCAGGCATGCGTGGGGTGAAAAATATCATACCGTACAACGCCTGAAGAAACGTCGCAGAGGTCTTCCGTATCATTAGCATGGTTATACAAACTGACAATAGTATAAACTAACCTTTGTTTACATGATTTTCATTCTTCATTAGTTTTATTTTAATTAATAAGACTACTACATACTACACTGGAGGGTATTCCAGGAATACAACACTTGGTTTTATTTTAAGTAATAAAACAACACTACATATTGGTGATAGCCAGGGTTTTCAAACAGTAACAAACAAACATGTTAGAAATTATTGGATTTTCTTGGAAAGCATGCATACATTTTTCAGAACTTGATGACAATAGTTTTCACTACAAAACAATCTTATGGACTCACCGGATTTATGATGATATGTTTTCAAACTGCTTGTATTCTCAGGGAATCAGTAGACAAGTAGACTTACCGACTTTTGAGAAGACGGAGCGATCGGAATCACATCTTTTACTTATTTCGTCATACTTTTGATGTATTAAAACTTTGTATCAAACAGATGTAAATATTCATATTATATTGTAATGGTTGTGTTTACTTGGATTACTATGATCCAATTGTTGTGATACTATAGATGACGTCCTCCACCCCGAACGTTTCCGCCGTTCCGGTTTGGGGGTGTGACAATTAGGGTCTCATACATTATGTTTTCAAAGCCAAGATCTCTCCGAATTTGTTCAACATACTTCACTGCTTTCCAGTCTGCTTTATGTTGTTTGGTTGCTGGAGAGTCATTAGAATGATCAGATGACATGGTTGGCTCAAGTTTTTTATTAGAGGTGGAGTTTCTTGATGAGGTGGGGATTGCTGCGGAGAAGGAGGATGTTGTGGTGGAGACTAGTGATATGGCACCATAGTGGGAATTTTCACTTGATCCATAGATAAGATTGGTGGGGATTGACGAGTTTCGATCCTTGGGTGATCAGAGGCAAAGTGAGATGGACCGAAGTTTGGTATGGGAATAGTTGAATGAGATTGATGGTGTTGCGGATCTGAATGTTCACTTCCCCTTTTGAGGAAGTAACTTGTTGCTCCTCAAACCATTTTCTGAGGCCATAAATCTTGGAAAAGATATCGTCGAGTTGAGATTTGAGAAGATCAGAGAGTTTTTGATTGTCAGGGATCTTAGTGTTGAACAGAAGTTAATGGATATCATGTAGAAAAGATAAATGTTCACTTGAAGTGCCTTAGATGATATCTTCTACAAAATATATGATCTATAATAATAATTTTCCCAAAACAGAAATAAAATATGAGTTTATGGGGTCTTATATGTCAAAATACGAGTTTGGCTGAAAATCCTCCGTGAGAATCATAAAAAACGGGCTTAAAACGCGAAAGTTGTCTGCGAGGAAGAGACGGTCAGACGCGAAGGGAGGGTTCGATCTGAGAGAATTCGCAGGCGAAGGAGGAGTTTTGTTTTAGGAGGACTTGCAGCGAAGGTGGGGAGGAGAAAGTGCGAAGTGACTTTCGGTGCGAGAGGGGGTTCACTTCCTCAGGAGGGTTCGCCTCTTGAGAGGGTTTAGCTCCCATTGTGCTGTTTTTCATATTTTCTTCTCATTTCAAGGGATTGTCAACTAATTGAAGTTTCGGGATGGCCTATGTGTTTATCCAATAGTAGAGAGACTGATTTGGGAGAGAGAGAAATAGGGTGCGAGAGATTAAGAGAGACTTGGCCGGTGGCCTTTACTAGTGTTTGGCCCCATAATGGAAGGTTCGTAAACCCCATTGTGCCCTATAATGAGTGTTTTACACCCCCACAAGGTGCTTAATAGTGCTTTATAAAGTCATTACATCACTCACCCTAGTTAGGGTTTGGAATTTCTAAACATTTGAAACTTCTGAGCGATACTTTGTATTATGATAGAAAGTTGTACATTAGAAAACATATAATATACTCTATCATACAAGTTCTAAATGAGTTTATCGGTTTGAACCGTTGACTTTTGTTGACTTTGACTTGACCAGAATTTGACGGTTGTCACAAATATACCATAAGAACGTATGATTGATATATTTTTCTAGAACCACAGTGAAGAGAATGTTTCAAGAGTTTTGTTTGAAAAAGAAAAGATTCTTCAAACTGCGACTGCGGTAGCTATCAATTCAAAAAGAACTGTGGGTTTGGATTCATCATCCCTAACATTTCTAGAAAATTGTTTAGTTTTGTTGCATCGAGTGCTTTTGTGAACACATCAGCAATCTCTCATGACTTGGAACAAAGATTAGTTCAATGTTACCTTTAAGAATGTGGTCCTTGATGAAATGGTACCGAAGTTTAATGTGCTTCATCTTTAAATGGTGAATAGGATTGTGAGAAATCGCTATAGCACTCTCTGATTCACAATAAATCGGTATCCACAACATCCTGTATCCGTAGTCCATCAATTGGGTTTCATCCATAGGAATTGAGAACAACAACTAGTTACGACCACATACTCGACTTCTGTGGTAGATAAAGAAAGGCAATTTTGTTTCCATGAACACCAACTGACCAGTGTTCCTCCAAGAAATTGACATCCACCAGAAGTAATTTTTCTATCCAATATGCATCTGGCATGATCCATATCTATGAATGCTTGAAGGTTGAAGTCGTTCCCTGCAGGATACGATAGGATAAAAGCTTTTCTTCCTTTCAAGTATCTGCAGATTTGTTTGACTACGGTTAAGTGCGATACTTTGGGGCCGACTTGGTACCTGGCACATAAGCCTGTTGCGAAGATAATATCTGGTCTGCTTGCGGTGAGGTACATCAAAGAACCAATCATTCCTCTATAAGTTTTGTGGTCCACTGATTGTCCGGAAGGATTAGCATAAGTCTTATATCCGAAGGCCATAGGAACCTTAGCTGAGGAACAATTATACATTGCATATTTCTTCAGCAGTTTAGAGGTATATTTTTCTTGATGAATGAATATCCCTTGAGGGACTTGTTTTACTTGGATTCCAAGAAAGAAGTTAATCTCTCTATTCATACTCATTTGGAACTTGTTAACCATGAGCAATGCAAATTCATCCAGCATACCTTGATCTGATGACACAATTATTGCTCAGGTTATGAAGTCTACCGAAGTGGGCTCTAATATTTTCGAGAAATGTTTTATCATTCACTGGGAAGTGAAACTCTTGATCAAGAGGGACATATGGACGGTCTTTGTTAAACTGGGGTGATGAGTCCTTTGTGGTGGAATACCCATTCGACCAACCCCAATTATATGTATTCTCTACGGTTCCATTATTAACAAGATTTTCAATGGCTCCGCTTTTAGTAGACAATTTTTTGATTAACAAATTCAAACATACAATTTTTTGTGTGCTAGATCCCTCTAATCTAAAGCTATTCCTAATTGGGTTTCACATAACATTCTTGCATCCTTTTCTAACACCAAGTCTCTTTCTAACATGGCCACTTTGAGTCTTTTGTCTTCTAGACATCCTCTTACATGGAACATTTCCTGGGACTCTATGTTCTTCTCATCTAGGGCCTTGTTATAGTCTGAAAGGAAGGCAACACAAGTGTCATTAAGGTTGTCTAAAAAGGGTTGACAATCATGCATGTTATAATGAAGAGTTTGAATCGTAAGTTTTATTTGCTCGATAATGCTTAAAGTTCCATCTTTGGCCATGAACCAACGGTTCTTTTCCATCTTTGTCAAACCATCTTCATCAGTAGTCGCCAGCATGCAAATTTTACCCTTGCCTTTGATGTTGAAGTCCTCATCCTCATCCCCTGACGACCATACTTGATGATCTCTTTTCACTTGGGCCACATATGCCCTTCCCTTTTGCTTTTCCTCCATCTCTTGTGCCATTCTGAGATAAAAGGTTTTGTCCTTCATGTAACATCGTAAATTTCAAGACAAAATTTTCATTTAAAATAATCATTTTATTCTTAGAAACACTTGTTTAAAATCTTATTCATAGTCGATTTACAAAACATGACTCCATTTTCACTTGCATAGAAAACCAGGATCCTCCAAAATATGACTCTTTCTCTGGTGTGTACAATCAAGCCGTTGCCGTCCCGTGATACTGAAAGAAACCTGAAAAAAACATCACACAAAACACTGTAAGCACGAAGCTTAGTGAGTTCCCCAAAATACCACACATAACACATATTAGCCACTCGAGGCTATAACTCTATGGGTCCGTGCACCCAAACTCTGTGAACCCTCAGGCTCTAACTCTGGGAACCTTCCGGTTCCAACTCTATAAACATGCACCGCATAAATCACATAGAAATAATGCAGTACAACACATCACGTACATATAGAATACAAATACTCTGAACACATAACTCTGGTTACCTACTCAAGGTAAAGTATAGTGAGAAGACTCACCTGGCAAGCAGAAAGCAGATATCCCCACACTGGAATCTCAAACTCGCCACCACCTAACACGTAAAGCAAATATTCTCATGAATATAACTCTCGAGACTAGAATAAATCCTCTCATAACACCCTCTCATGGGTAAAAGACTAGTTTACCTCTCTCTTGGCCCAAAGGCCACATCGCTGACCAAACCCTAAAAGTCAACGACCAACCCTTGGTCGAAATCAAAGTCCTCAGTCTAAGTCAACCCCTGACTGACCCTACTCGTCGAGTCAACTCTGTGACTCGTTGAGTTCCCATAATCAGAACTTCATTCAATATGCGACCTAACTCGCCGAGTCACCCCAACTCTGAGTCCACTCGCACTCGACTCACCGAGTCATCCCTCAACTCACCGATTCTCGACTCTACCAGAGAATATTTGGGACTCTTCGAAAAGACTCGCCGAGTCCAAATGGACTCGTCGAGTCCAAGGCTATCTTCAACCTACTCGCTGAGTTGTTCTTCCAACTCGTCGAGTTCCAAGCCATCTGCAAGCAACTCGTCGAGTCTACCCATGTAACTCGCCGAGTACCACCGTTCTGAATCCATTCAGAAGCACTCCAGGACATGCAATTGATCCAAAACATAGATCTAGCCTCCTACAACCCATCCATCACGTAAAGTGGCAAACTTTACGTGAATCCAAAGAGATCTAAGCCGTTTGCACATTGGGCTAGGATTTGGGACAAGATGACTCCATCAACCACTCACAAACAGGGACTTTCATGCACTCTAGACCTTCTCCCTTCCAGACCTGAGGTAGCAACCTCAGATCTAACCTCTAAACTCCAATACATCCAAAGATATGATCTCCAACATCCCCAAAATGATGCATCTAAGAAATAGCAGCTCAAAAAACGAGATATTACCTCAAAGGAATGCCCTAATTGAAATGAGACTCGAATTCAAACAAAGCCCCTTGCTCCAAGCCTTCAATCTCCCAAAATTCCTTCACAAATACATTCTCCAAGCTCCACTCCATCCAACAATGGTGCTTCTTCGTGATTTAGGGGTTTCTGGGGCTCAAGGGGTGATAAAGAGGCTGGGAGGGAAACATAATGATCTTTATATAAGGCTCAACCCCGAGAATTAGGGTTTTCTCCACTCGGCGCCTACTCGCCGAGTCCATTACCCTGACTCGCCGAGTCGGCCACTTAACACGCGACCAAGTCGCGACTCTACTCGCCGAGTCCGCACATGGACTCGCCGAGTCACTCTTTCCCAATTTACTCTTTTATCCCTTCAACTCTACTCTTGATATTTCGGGATGTTACAATTCTCCCCCACTTAAATTAGGCTTCGCCCTCGAAGCCTACAGCAACTCAACTCCAGAAATACTCCCACAACGTGCCACCTGGCCTTAATCGGACCGGATCTCACAAGACATACCCATCGAAACTCGAACACACTTTCCCGTTCCTTACGGTGTCCTGACCACTGTCTCGAACCGGGCACCGGATGTACCCTCTGATAACCACACTCAACGATCCGAGAATTACCCATGAAGCATCACTGACCCAAATCTCAACAATCACTTGACCCATAAGGGTTAGAAGCCATGAACCATCGGATCCCCGATCCAAATCCTATCCTATCCAATCCGTGACGACAGAAAGGCCCACTCTTCAATCCCAGAGAAACTCTCATGAGTCCTCTTCTTGCAATCAAGCACCCAAGCCGCACCAACCTTTGCATTCTTGGGTTAGGAGAACCCGTCGCACTGATGACATCTCTAACATCCCCAGGAGACACCACCACTACGCATACGACCCTTGATCAGAATCAAGCTGGGAGTCCCAGACTCCATCCCTACATCCATCCTGAGACTCTTGGCTCTACACCCGCGGAATCCCTTCCGCATCCTCAGCAGACACCCCATCATAATGTCATTCCATACCACTGCCACAGACACAATGTTCGACCATCATACTCCAAATCATCCATTCTCACTACAACTTCCACTTCCGCGAATCGACACTCTCCTCAGCAAATGAGGGTCCGACACTTCCTCCCATACAACAACACGAAGGGTGGCATACCGATGCACTAATGATGGCTGTTGAAATAGGATAACTCAACCAAGGATAAATACGTGCCGCAACACCCTCCAAAATCTAATACACATGCCCGAAGCATGTCTTTGAGCGTCTGAATCGTTCATTCCCTATGAGGTGTCCTCACACATCATCATGATAGGCTCTAGCTCATCTCATATCCCTCTTCGAGACTGGTCACCAGGTCAGCTTTTGACTCCACAACTGAGCCTCCAAAGGTCACCCAAATCATGATCCAAATATCCCACTAACTTCCTCCCCGTGACCACTATCCCGGCCTCGTGACATGCAAGTCACGAAATTCTCTTTTCCTTATGCAAGAAAATACAATCCAACCGAGGATATCCCTTGTGCATATCCCTTGCGCATATCCCTTACGCATCTCACCACATTCCCCGACAGAGACGGGGATCCCAGTCTCGCCCCCGGTCTAACATCCAGGCTCCAAAAACTCAATACTAGGGCTACTCAAGCCCAAAACTCTTCCACATCATACACTGATCGGAGAACATTCCATCATCACACTCTCTTGCCATCTAGTGAGCACTACGGCTCCCCGCGGTATCACAGCACCCTCTGACTAGTGAGTACTACGGCTCCCCGCAGTATCACAACACCCTCTGACTAGTGAGTACTACGGATCCCCGCAGTATCACAACACTCTCTGACTAGTGAGTACTACGGCTCCCCGCAGTATCACAACACCCTCTGACTCCACTAGTTCGTGCTCCACAGACTATCATAGGCGGCTACCCATACTCGTCTCGAATATTCATCACAGACTCTGGAGGCAATCGTCATAACAGATGTCCACCCTTACGAAGATCCACTCTCCCAAGTAATCTCCCTGGATGCCCATACTCGAAGGCTCTCACTAGATCCATAGATACCTGATATACCACAAGTCGTCTCAACTCAAGATTCACGAATAACTTCAAAATAAAGATATCAATACCCGGATACCTCGGAACACCCCCACCGAACGTCACAAGATCCCACCACAACCACAGATCTCCTGCCCCAAGCACCATATAGATGCAATAATATATTCCCTCTGAACCCCATAACTAGATCTTCATTTTTCTCAAGTTGCAACTTCGGTGTATTCAATTTCTCAATTGCAATACGAAGAAACGCTAACACTACGAAATACGCTGATAATTCTCCGAAACCCTTTTTCCCGCCGCTCAAAATCCAAACAAGGATACGCATACTGACCCGGGAGTTGGCTGCCCAATCATTCTTTATCTACTTGCCCCAACACTGACCAATACCAGATTCCTGACTAAAAAAAACACCTGTCGTGGAGACATTCATCCTTCTCAACCAAGTACTTCCCGCATTAACTCACTCTGACCCCTTTCCTCGATCACCGACATCTCTGGTCTCATGATTTCTTACCGCATATCTCTATACTCCACTTATAACTGCTCTTGACAAATCTCTGCTTTCTTACATACGGCACCCGGTTCTCCCCTACTTAGGGTTCGAACCATCACCAAATAGCACGCAACTAACCCATAACTATATTCTCCAGCAAAATCGCACCGGCCCCCGGAAGGTGCTACACAACGCCCAATAATCCCCACTTAAGGAAATGAATCGACCTCATATACTATGAACCTCTGGTGAACTTCTCAAGAACTTCTCGTCACGTCTGCCTCTAGTCGTTCCAAATCTCGTACCAATTTAGTACCAAACAGCTCAACTGCTCGATAACATTCCTGGCTCATAGACTGAACCATAAAATCATCGTACCCCTCACCTCAACTCATCAAACAACACTCCAACACCGTGTTCATCCCAAGAACAGGTACTCACTCCCAGATTCAACACCCCTTGGATAGAAAACTCTCTGCACCGCTGAACTCGATTGAACTCCCCACTGATACCACTACAATACCTCCTATTATGCTCAAATAGGTGTAGTGTGGTCCTCACACATCTTAGTCCCAACTGACTATTTGCTCATGATAAATCACTGCCTCGCGGAACACCTGCTACCTGATACTCTGGTGGGAAATCATCATCAATGACGACCTGCAGGGTTTACCCCTAAACCCAAAACCAAAACATCATGCTTCTCATATTTCACACGAGCATAATCAGTACCTCCCAGATCATAGGAGGTGACATCTCCTTTATCGACTGATTGCCCAACACAGATCGAAATTCTCCCTTCTCACTGACTCCTTACTAAAATACTCTGAGGGACTCTCGATCTCCCTCTCACGGGAAGCCTCAACGAACTTACTCATGACCGAATAACCGGAGAACCACAAACATACTTCACTACGACCCATGGTACTCATTTCATGACATCTCTTCTCAATATGCCCCGGTGTATGGTACCCTAACCATAACATCACTCCCCAATCCGCTCCGATGTATGGTACCCGGACCATAACATCACTCCTCAATTCGTTCCGATGTATGGTACTCGGACCATAACATCACTCCTCCATCCGCTCCGATGTATGGAACCCGAACCATAACATCACTCCTCAATCTGCTCTGATGTATGGTACCCGAACCATAACATCACTTCCTCAATCTGCTCTGATGTATGGTACCCGAACCATAACATCACTCCTCGATCGGCTCTGATGTATGGTACTCGAACCATAACATCACTTCCTCAATCTGCTCTGATGTATGGTACCCGAACCATAACATCACTCCTCAATCGGCTCTGATGTATGGTACCCGAACCATAACATCACTCCTCAATCGGCTCTGATGTATGGTACGCGAACCATAACATCACTCCCCAATCCGCTCTGATGTATGGTACCCGGACCATAACATCACTCCTCAATTCGTTCCGATGTATGGTACTCGGACCATAACATCACTCCTCCATCCGCTCCGATGTATGGAACCCGGACCATAACATCACTCCTCAATCAGCTCTGATGTATGGTACCCGAACCATAACATCACTCCTCGATCGGCTCTGATGTATGGTACTCGAACCATAACATCACTTCCTCAATCTGCTCTGATGTATGGTACCCGAACCATAACATCACTCCTCAATCGGCTCCTTAGAACCTTCAGAATGCTCCCTGTATCAAGTATGGGTCCTCTGCTTTCAGTAGTACGGGCCCATACTACCTGCCACATCTACCCATACTTTCCACACGGACCATCCCAGAGCTTTTAAATAGTTGCTCGACCTGCTCTTTCACCAATCCCATCGCGCGTGCTCGCTCCCCAGCGAAATTCTCTATTCTACAAGCGCACTCACCTGGATCGGGTTACTCCCTAAGCTCTTTCGTTGTCCTCCCACTTCTTTGCTATTAGCTGCTGAAGAGCTCCTAATGATGCCAGCCATCTACCTCCTGAATATCGTCATATTCACTTGGTAGCTGACTCCCATCATCGAGAGTTCCACAAAGCACAAAGCAAGCAGCATTCGAGCATCGAAGAATACATAGGACTCCCTCTCTATGATAACTCCACCTTCTCGGCTCATCCTCGAAAGTACCACCAAACTCTGTAACTCTACCCCTCATGGGTTCTAACTGGATACTCTCACTCATCACATACTCAAAAGCATAACACATATAACAACGAGTCCTAGACTAAGGCATCACAAATCAGGCCACTCTAGTCCTAACATATGAAATACCTAGAATGTCTCTAGCATGCAATATTATCTCATAAGGTGCATCATAAATATCTCATAACACAAAAAAATAAGGGTATTTTGGGAAATCACCGTTCGGGCTCAGGCTGATTGTACACACTGCTCTTTCTTGCTTCCTCTTTGAACCCTTATTCATTTTTAGAAAATTATTTCCTTAAAACTTTTCTTACTTCCTCAGTTTGAGTCCAGATTTACCCGAAGGCGCATCCGAATCCCTCAAACCAAGGCTCTGATACCAACTTGTAACATCGTAAATTTCAAGACAAAATTTTCATTTAAAATAATCATTTTATTCTTAGAAACACTTGTTTAAAATCTCATTCATAGTCGATTTACAAAACATGACTCCATTTTCACTTGCATAGAAAACCAGGATCCTCCAAAATATGACTCTTTCTCTGGTGTGTACAATCAAGCCATTGCCGTCCCGTGATACTGAAAGAAACCTGAAAAAAACATCACACAAAACACTGTAAGCACGAAGCTTAGTGAGTTCCCCAAAATACCACACATAACACATATTAGCCACTCGAGGCTATAACTCTATGGGTCCGTACACCCAAACTCTGTGAAGCCTCAGGCTCTAACTCTGGGAACCTTCCGGTTCCAACTCTATAAACATGCACCGCATAAATCACATAGAAATAATGCAGTACAACACATCACGTACATATAGAATACAAATACTCTGAACACATAACTCTGGTTACCTAATCAAGGTAAAGTATAGTGAGAAGACTCACCTGGCAAGCAGAAAGCAGATATCCCCACACTGGAATCTCAAACTCGCCACCGCCTAACACGTAAAGCAAATATTCTCATGAATATAACTCTCGAGACTAGAATAAATCCTCTCATAACACCCTCTCATGGGTAAAAGACTAGTTTACCTCTCTCTTGGCCCAAAGGCCACATCGCTGACCAAACCCTAAAAGTCAACGACCAACCCTTGGTCGAAATCAAAGTCCTCAGTCTAAGTCAACCCCTGACTGACCCTACTCGTCGAGTCAACTCTGTGACTCGTTGAGTTCCCATAATCAGAACTTCATTCAATCTGCGACCTAACTCGCCGAGTCACCCCAAGACTCGCCGAGTCCAACAACTCTGAGTCCACTCGCACTCGACTCACCGAGTCATCCCTCAACTCACCGATTCTCGACTCTACCAGAGAATATTTGGGACTCTTCGACAAGACTCGCCGAGTCCAAATGGACTCGTCGAGTCCAAGGCTATCTTCAACCTACTCGCTGAGTTGTTCTTCCAACTCGTCGAGTTCCAAGCCATCTGCAAGCAACTCGTCGAGTCTACCCATGTAACTCGCCGAGTACCACCGTTCTGAATCCATTCAGAAGCACTCCAGGCCATGCAATTGATCCAAAACATAGATCTAGCCTCCTACAACCCATCCATCACGTAAAGTGGCAAACTTTACGTGAATCCAAAGAGATCTAAGCCGTTTGCACATTGGGCTAGGATTTGGGACAAGATGACTCCATCAACCACTCACAAACAGGGACTTTCATGCACTCTAGACCTTCTCCCTTCCAGACCTGAGGTAGCAACCTCAGATCTAACCTCTAAACTCCAATACATCCAAAGATATGATCTCCAACATCCCCAAAATGATGCATCTAAGAAATAGCAGCTCAAAAAAACGAGATATTACCTCAAAGGAATGCCCTAATTGAAATGAGACTCGAATTCAAACAAAGCCCCTTGCTCCAAGCCTTCAATCTCCCAAAATTCCTTCACAAATACATTCTCCAAGCTCCACTCCATCCAACAATGGTGCTTCTTCGTGATTTAGGGGTTTCTGGGGCTCAAGGGGTGATAAAGAGGCTGGGAGGGAAACATAATGATCTTTATATAAGGCTCAACCCCGAGAATTAGGGTTTTCTCCACTCAGCGCCTACTCGCCGAGTCCATTACCCTGACTCGCCGAGTCGGCCACTTAACACGCGACCAAGTCGCGACTCTACTCGCCGAGTCCGCACATGGACTCGCCGAGTCACTCTTTCCCAATTTACTCTTTTATCCCTTCAACTCTACTCTTGATATTTCGGGATGTTACACTTCACCACATTGGCTTTACAGTCTTTAGCAAAGTGGTTTTCTTTGTTACACTTATGACAAATGACAACATTATGTTGAACTTTGGCAATATCTCTTTGGCTTGATGAGAGTTCAGAGGTTGCGAAGATTGGTGAGGGTATTTTGGGTATCGAGGATGATTGTTTTGAGGGTTGAAGTTTCAGTTAAAGGGAGGTTTGGTGAATTGCTGATTTTTGCGAAAGGAGGTTGGTGGTAGTCGGTTGGATTGTTGACAAATAAGAGAAATAGTATTATGAAATTCCTCTTCATCATCATACTCTATGACAGCTTCGTAAGACTGCAAAGGATTGTTAAATGAAAGTGAGTAAGGTTGAGGAGTTATGCTCTGAGGAGTCTGGGCCATGAGAGTAAGTGGCCCTCCGAAGTCAGCACAATCCTTGAGCACGGTTGATTCTTGTGCTTGGAGTTCTCTATAAGAGAGAGTGAGTGAATCTTCCTATCACCTTGGACTATCATTTTCGCGATATTCCATTGTTTTCCCAAACCATTAAGAAACTGAAGATTGGTTTCAGGGTTTCTTCAGATAGTGCTAACATTCGATAACTTGGTGACAATGAGGTTGAATCTTTTGAAGGAGTCCTCAAGATTTTCACTTGCATGAGCTTTGAAGTTATCGAACTCATTGAGTCCGATGGTTAGCTTCTATCATGTTCCTGTTCAGAACCTTCATACAAATTTTTGAGAACTTCCCAGATCTCTTTGGCTGATTTGAAATTAACGATAATGTCGAAGTTGTCAGGAGCAACTCTACATGATATTTCATAAAAGACAATTGCATCATTTTCCATTTTATCAAGATCATCCTTACTGAAACGATTCATGGAAGGTTGACCTCCTCTAAATCTAGATTAAGCATTGTCAGCTTGAACTGGAGTAAGAATAGGGACATGAGGTCCTTCTTCAACAGATCTCCACACATCTCGCCCAAGTCTTCTAAGATATTTGTCCATCCTATGGGACTAGTGATGATACTCATTTGCCACTAGTATTGGAGCTCTATTTGAACCTCCAACACTGTTGGAAACGTTAAGAGATAATGTTTGTGCCATATTTCCTTTTTTTTTTTAAAGAAAAAGAGGTTTAGTGGTATAGAATGCTTTTCAAAATCAGAGTTTTGTTCAAAAAGCAACCACTTTGGCTCTGATACCAATTGTTGAGAGAAAAACTTTTGAGAAACACACTTGAACAAACATTAGAACAAGTTAAATAATGCGAAATAAAGTTTATCTCAAAGGATCATAAAGCTCAACAATAATAAGAAGTTAGAGTTATTAGAAAGTTAGATAATTAGATGTACAAATGTAATTGTGAAAATGTAAGGAAATATAAATGAGAAAAAGTAATATATCAATTAAACATTAAACTAATTCTTAACGAGGATTGCAATCAAACCAGGTTAGTTAGTACGATCAGCTTAAAGTGAAGAAGTCAAGATGACTTGCTCCGAAGGAGAGATTTCGATCTTAAGATAAGAATGTAAGTTCAGTAAGATCTTTTGAGAGAAGATAATTTAGATGTAAAAGATGTTGAGATAAAATATGTGAGATATATATTTCAATGGAAGCAGAGCACTCTATTTATAGCGTTCCGAGAATGTACAGAGGAAATAAACAAAGACTATATTTCATAAAGAAGTGTTCATGTAAGGTACACTGGACAATACAAGGTAAATAGATAAGATAAAAACAAAGTCTTTGTTGTTGATGAGGTCACTGCGGATGACTTCATCACTTTGCACTGCGGTGGTAAAACATCATTGCTTTAGAAAGGAAGACTTCGGATTGAGAGGTTTAAGAGGTTTAAGAGGGTCACTTACTTGATTCAACAGAACGAATCATTAATCCTCTAACTTTTATAATATGGAAGAACCAGTACTATACCTCCAGAAAGTCTGTAAACCCAAAACTTTACCTGACCTCCACATAGGTAGAACCACTTTGAAACTAAATCAATAGGACCTCTCTCTGCAATTTGATCTGAAAGAAATCCTTCTGATCGTAAATTATTTAGGTGATACCCCTGTTAGATAGAATCCTTAATCACACATTACTGTAGAAAAGATCTTAAATATAAATGAAGGCAACTCCCAACGTGAGTCTCACCCTTTCGTTCCAACCCGGAACATAACTCACATCCCTAAGTCTAAAGTCTAAAGGCTCACACTCGCATCCATCCAAAATATTCTGATTCCATGGTAACCTTCCACTAATTGAGATATACAATCCCAATCGACCGCTAAATTATTTCCAAAAATCCAAACGATTCTCCCTTATTTAGATTCAACTATACTCTGTCAGCCCCATAACCAATGGACTTCCGAACCATATCACAATCTTCCTATTCCACTCCTATCTTCCTGATCTTCCACGAACTAAGATTCCAAGACCATACAAGCTAGGGTACCCATACTCCACACCAAGTTAATGTTTCGCTACCTAAATCACTTCCATTGATACAATTCCAAATCCTCAAGCCACTTCTTCTGGTGACAAGGAACGATAACCCTTGACTAGAATAGATGGATAACATATCCAACTACCTACTTGCCAAAACATTGATTCATTAAGAACATCTATAACAAACTCCATTTAAATCCTCTTGGTAATCTTAACATCTGAACAAACCCATGCGGTCAGTTCATCACCCACACTCAGAAGTGATGGTTCACTATTACTCTTGCCGTACTAGTAGTAGAAATTAGTTCAAAGTCTTTTCACAATCAGCTGACATCCATCTTGAGCGACACAAGCACTCCTGAATCCTGACTTCGTTGTCCTAAATGGAGACACCCAGCTTCCATGAGATCCTTCCTTAAAATCTTCTGATCCGAGTACCACACTTTCGTTTATGAAGACATGAAATTGGCAGCCACTCATCCTGTACTCGTGTTTTGACCAATCCCTCACACTTCTCAATCATGACAGATCTTCACCAACTCTAGTTCCAATAATCTCATGAACTTACTCCGCACTCCTTCCGACCCATTATGTTGAAACCAGCACAATCAATTTGGATTTTGATCCTCCAAGAGAAACATGCATCTCATTGTTACCAAGGGGTAACGCTAACCATAATTGTCACCTATTTGAGTCGACGCCTACAACCGGCTCATCCGACTATCTTTCAACATGATAATCTATATGCAAAAGGGCATATAATAATTCTTTGAACAACGAATTAAGCAATGATAGAGGAACCGTGAAACTTAGATGGGGTTATCAGAAACTTTCCAACATCACAACTTCGATCGTAACAAGTGCAATCTACATGCCTATTAAATATGAGGCATCTTGAGGACTGCACCCTAACCCATTAAAATTGTAGAAATTCCAATATGGCTCTAACAATCTTACCATTCAAAAAGATTGCTGATATGATGATACAACATTAGCCAAGAACATAATTATTCTAGATAGAAATATCATTATACAAATACAGATCAGAATACATGTTGGATTAGTGTCTAAGTCCATAACTATTTTGGTATGTACTTGACCCGATGGTGCATGGTCCTTTTGGGTTGCCTTCACCAAAGCAACTTGATAGGATGAATTATGGAGAGTAAGGATTAAATATGATTTATTAATATATTATGGGAATAATATATTAAAGGAGAAATCATATTGTTTAATTAATATTAGTCAATAATTAATTGGTAATTAGTTTTGTGACTAAAAGAGATTAATTAAACTTAAGGGACTGGAATTGTAATTATAAGATAATTGCAATTTGGGCCATGGATTGCCTTGTATTAAGGGATGGACGAATTCTAATGGGAAACCCATAAGGAAATCGTCCATAGGCTTAATAAAAGGAGTCTATGGGTTGCTTAGGGCTTAAGCATCCAAATTAGGGTTTCCTTATTAGATAACCCTAATAGCCCAACTATATAAAGACCCCTTATGGCTCAAAAACGTGGCTAATGTTCTTGTAAGGGTTTACACACGTTTTTGGCAGCCTCCAACCTCTCTCCTCTTCATCCTCTTGCTTATGGTGTTTGTGATCCATTAGAGGAGTGACACTTGTGACTCTAAGCATTCCAAAGTCAATACAAGGAGATTTGGGATTGTTATTGCTACATAACAATCAAGGTAACACTATAAACTTATTTTCATGTTAATATGATTATATGTATGCTAGAATTAGGGTTTATAGTCTTGGATTCAAAGCATGTACAATAGAGAAACCTAGATCCAAGCATTAGGGTTTGTATGAGCACATAGGATGTCTTATGACCAAAACCCAACAGTGGTATCAGAGCCTAGCTTGGTTTCAATTGTATTGATGCATTGTATAACTAAAAAATTCGATTTTTTGGATTGTGGAGGCTGGACTCGTCGAGTCCATGGCTGAACTCGCCGAGTCCATGCCTGACTCGACGAGTCAACTCGTCAGACAGGTGGATTTTCGGGATTTTTATCTATTATGACTTAGGATAATTACCATAATTGTTTAGACCTAATAAAATTCGAATTTTGTTAATCCTTTATGATTATCCTTGTCAAAATAAAAGATTTTGGTCATCTAATTAGATAATTGTTACCTTATTTGATATATGTGAAGTTATGGAAATTATTTGATCATTATCTTGCAAGAATTTGAACTAGATCTAATTAGATAACCACCAATTATAGTTAATTGCCTTATTTGAATTATGTGATCTAGAATATTCTTGACAAAGTTTGGAATAGTTTCAAATTAATCCCTTTAGGTTTTATAGTTTAAATTTGAACCCCAAAAGTTTTGTTGTTTTGAAATTTAAATAGTTAAAACCCTAATGTTTTGAAAAAGGTTTCAAAACTTGCCCTCAAGTTTTGGAATTTAAATTTTGATTGAATAGTTTAATTTTGATGCATATTTAAATTCTAAACCCTTATGGTTTGAAATGTTTCAAAACTTGCCCTCAAGTTATGGAATTTAAAGGTTGATTAAAAGGTTAATTAGAAATGTTAAATTCTAAAACTCTTGTATTGTTTTGAAAAGGTTCAAATCACACCCTTATGGTTTTATTAATTAATTAAGGTGTATAATTAAAAGAGATTTAATAAATCCATAAAAGTTTAGGTTAACCTTTTAATTGAATTAAAAGTGTAATTGTTAAAGTTAACCATATAGTATTTTAAAAGTATAAAATACACTCTATACTATATATAACATTAAAAGTCTAACATTATATATATATATATATATATATATATATATATATATATATATATATATATATATATATATATATATATATATGTATGAGTAAAAGTCAGTCTTACCATTAGTAGGCCTCATTCACGAAGCTGGTCTATAAGGGGTGTTTAAGGAAATTGCCTATAAAATGGCGATTGAATGGGTATCCACTCTTACCCACCGCACTCTTGACTAGTGGAGGGTCGTTAGCCGAACGGGTAGGATAGGACGAAACCTTCCATTATAAGTATAATGAAATACCAAGTAACTAAATGTTTTTCAAATTCCCAATCTTAGTTACTTAGGCAAAAAGTGAATTGATGCAATTCCATGAAATTACACTTTGTGCCCTTGCGAAGACGTTAGTGGAGCGTGTGTGGTTTACCGGCACACTAAATGGTTCTAAGAAAAGGTAGCAAAGGGTGACTCAATGTTTGTCATAGTTCGGTGGAGCGTGTGTGGTTTACCGGCACATCGAATAGGTGATTGTAACATGTGAGGGGACCATGTAGTTTGCATGGTTATTCACACCCGCTTTGTGATCCTCGGCATCCCAGTCATAAACAAGAGGGGCATATCGAGATTTAAACATGCCATTGAAATGTTCAATGAATCTCAAAGGATCTAGGAGTTTTCATAGATTTAAAACTTAAATTTATTTTTCGTTTTTCATGGTGGAAATTAGTGAATCATCATTCACTTACCTTCAAATGTTCTGCAATTTGGGTTACGGCATCCCTCTCCCGAGTTGTAGGATATTGTGTTGGGTCCTAGCCTTGGAATTTCATTTGGGTGATTTACCAAGGACTCAATCAATCAACTAACTTGAATTCGTTTTTCTCCCGATGTCAAAATTCGACAACTATGGTCTTCTCAAATCCCGTGGAACAAGCATTCCACATGAAGATGATATTCCACGATTCGATCGAGGAACAAGAAATTATGCTTCACTTCCTCCTCCTCTTCCAATTATTCTCCCTAACCCACAAGATTGTAAAATTGAAAGGTTCAATATCACTCAAGCCCTTTTGGCAAGTAAACATAAAGAGGGCAAGTCCGTGTGTGCACACGTCCTAGGGATGAAGTCACACATTGATAGGTTAAGAATGTTGGGATCCGTTGTCGGTGAAGAAATGGCTGTTGATTGGGTTCTTCAGTCACTTCCTAACTCGTATAGTGAGTTCGTAAGAGAGTACTATATGATGAACTACGACGTGACCCTTATAGATCTCACCTATATGCTTATTGTTGCTGAATCTGCAATGATTTGGCGCAATAGAAAAGCAAAGTTGATTGGTGAATCTGCCTTCGAGACTTCTATGGATATAGACAATGGCAATGAAAGACATGCAATGATCGAAAAGTTTGATCATAAGAGAAAGGCGACGTCTGAAGTAGTTCCATGTGTTGTTCCAAAAGAGTCAATTTGCTTTTATTGTCAAGAGAAGGGGCATTGGAGACGAAGTTGCCCTATTTACCTAATAGATCTAAGAGATGGGAGAGTCAAAAGTATGACTACGATTTAGGTAAGAATCCACTATCTAACCCCATTAAGTTCCTATTCATTGATTCTTAATACATGATGTGATAAGATTGCATTTGAATGTTTTGAAGGATCGGTGAAAAGAAAGGAAGCTTGATAAGAAAGCAAGATTAATCTAATCACAAGGGATGGATCTTGATCGCATGGACTTGAAGAGTGGATTTTGAGCTTAGATAGTTATGATAGAGTTGTTAGAAAATTTTCATTTTTTACATAGTTTTCAATGGATTTTGCATTGTAAGGACAAATGTTTTCCGCTGCTTTTATAAATAAAATAAATTTTGACTCACTTATTTATTTGTTTATTTCCTTGCAATGAAATCGTTATGAAAATTGATGTTTGAATATTTCTACAACGAATGGATGTGATTCTTAGTTATGTTATTTATGGAAATGTCGAGAATTTACCAAATAGGGAGAGTTTCTCATCGCCCAAGTTTCAATTGGACAGAAACTTGGAATCATGCAACTTGGTTGCATGATGAATGAGAAATTTCGTATTTGGAAATTGGACTAATTCATTGAAAAAGTGTCAAGTGAAGGACTAGGAGATCGAGTACACAAAGTTGTGTGTTGATCAAGTTCACCATAAGAGTAACAAAGATATTCGTCATGATTTACTAAAGGCTTAGTAAATATGATTACACTTACAAGATTAAGTGTAATTTTGAATTGATTAAAGGGTTTAGATCAATAGCAAAACGAATAAGAAGAATCAAGTAGGCAGAAAGATAAGAGTTTCTCCATTCTAAGAAGAAGGGAGAGTAGCTTTCATGCTTTATGATAGGTCTTAATGATTAAGAACCATATCTCAATTGATCCTCTAAGTGAGTCTTGGTACAACTGTATGTCCAAGAAGAGGAATCAAAGATTGAAGAAATGGTCAAATCAAGAAGTCAATCATACTTCATTTCAATAACAAGTCTTAAAGTTAAGATTGTGACATGTGAGTGAAAAGTATTAAAGGTTTATAACATTCATCAAATGTGGAAAGTTGTGATGTCTTGAATAAGACAAAGACCAACTTGGACCAATTTATGAAGTGTTTTGATAAAAGCTACACTAACTCTTGAATATTTGTTTGTCAAGAAATGTATTGACAAGAGAATCTTATATGTCAAGGATTCAGTGGGAGTCTTAATAGTCTTGAAAAGTTTCAAGAACAAATCAAATAAACCTTATCGATTATCACTAGCACACGAGTTGAGGTTTACAACCTATCGTGAAGACATTATTTTGTTTCTGTGCCAATCCAATCGAGTTAATTATGCATGTGAGTCCTATGAGTTCTCATTTGAATGCATAAAAGGAAAGGACTTTGATCAATGGAAAGTACATTGATAGGAAAAAGTGAGCTACTTAACTACTTGGAAGACGTGGTGGGTAGCTGTGCTACCATAAGGCAAGAACTCAAGATTAAGAAAGTTCGATCCATATGAGTTTGAATTTGTCGTAAACTTTGGTTTTTAACAAATTCACATGGATAGGAACACATACACCGTTTAAATCTAAGTGTCATAAGATTTTCTCCTTCATGAAAATGATTGTGAGGAAATGCTTTCACTAAGAAAGATTTTAAAAGATAGTGATTGTAAAATTGCATTCTCGAATTCAATCATGGTTACGGCATCCCTTTCCATAATTTGAATTGTGAGGTTTGGCAATTAGTCTTAATTGTTAAGACACACATATGAGCTATCTAAGGCAAAAGTGTATAAGTTCAAGAAACCTTGATAAAAGATTATCAAAGCACTAAGTATTAGAAACATGAACTTAAGAAATTCAATAAGTATTGTTTTTCTGAAAGTTAAGATGTTTATGAATACATGTCGAAGCTAGTGGGAGCATAAGTGTTATGTTTTATAATAATCATCATGATAGTGGGAGCATAAATGTTATGATTGTATGATTATTAAGGCACGTATTGCATAGTTGGCAATATTAATTATAGAAAACAAGAGTCATACTTTGCAAAGTTGTAAGAGTTGAAAGGTTGTTTTGCTATAATTAAGGGAGAGAATATTATGCTTCATTTCAAATCTAAAGGATTAGGTTGTGAAATGTTAATAAACTTAGTCAAGGGTACATAGTGTGTTCTTAAAATTTCGATTATGATTACGGCATTCCTCTTCACAATTCGAATTTTAAGAACATAGAAAATAAAACATTGTCAGTCGTGTCCCATACGCTTCCAGTATAGGATCGATTGCAAATGCTTTAATGTTTGACCATTCTAAAATTTTCCAAATGTCTAGTGCATTTAGAGGGAAAAGGGACTAGAATCGGTTTTGACTAAAATAATTAAACAACTATCAAAGGACAATCCAAAGTTCGACGAGGATTGGTCGCTTGTGAGTAGTTGGAAGTATAGTATTGGAAATTATGGAAATGTTTCATATTGGATGGACAATATCAACATCATTACGAATAGATAAGATTCTATTAAGAAAAAGAGTTGTCATATGGAAAATATGGAAGCGTGTCCATATTAGGAAGTAAATATTGAAAATCTATGTCTAGATTAGAAACTTTTATGCAAAAGGATGTTCAAAGGAATGTACTTTGAGTGAGAGACATCGTATCTAAGGAATTGTCTTGTAACAATCTCTGATAGAGGACTTTGTAATATCATTGGCAATAGTCTTTGTGACCTTGGTGCAGTGACATTACGAAAGGATCGTTGCATAAAGTGTTAGAATCTAGCATATTCTATAAGTAGCGAGAATTTGATATTCTTACACTTAAGAAAGCGGATTTGGAGTTGTAAAATGAGAAGGATTGGAAACGTGTTCAATTTGTCTATTTCACAAAAGTAAGAACCATAGGTAAACATTGTGTGCATGCTAGGAGCATGGGATAAGTGTTGGAATTCAAGTAAGAAGTTGATTACCCGAAACGACAGATAATGAGTAATCGATATGGTGATAAATAAAACGTGTTTTGTTTATACTCAAAGGTTTGAGGCCATATGGGATTAGTATTATTCTTGTGTTTCACTTTGCATGTTTTGACTTCCAGAATAATTGAGTTTATTAAGAATAATCGAATTATTCAAACGGGCCACAGTCGTTCATATGTTGGAAGTAGATATGAATGAAGACTGTCATGAATTGGTGTGTGGATTGTCTAGAAAAGTATTAGACATAAGCAAATGTTTGCTGCAACGTTCATGAGTGCTTATGAATATGATTTGAGCATTGGATTAAACCCACGCTCACTTGGATCACTCCATGAATTGTATTACGAGTGATTAGTGAGACGATAATATCTTATATTCTTGAAACCGAGATGTGTGAGTTGTATCTTGCGAATCGGTTGGACATTGATAATATGTAAACGTACCAGTAACTTGGTGTTATAAAACATATTATTGTGTGTAATTCGGTGAGTGAGTGCAAGCGAGCATTGTATCAAAGTTTATCCATTCCTTTTATCCAAGGTAGGATAAAAGCGATATCTTTGGGCCCCTCGATGGTTTAGTGATGACATACGTAAATGCTCGGCCGGGCTATGGCTAATTTGATTTGTTCAATTAGTCTGTCGTCATAAATCAGAAATCGAGAAGTAGTACAAAGAGAATGATTAGAAATCATATCTCAGACGATATCAAGAATGGAGGAATATATGATCCCTTATCTAAGGACACGCGTATCTGATATGATCAGAGTTGACAGCGGCTTTGGAAAGCTACGATTGCAGATCGGGATCTGAAGTCATACGCATAATAGTTGTTAGACTTATCCAATTGGGAGACTGTTGGATTAGTGTCTAAGTCCATAACTATTTTGGTATGTACTTGACCCGATGGTGCATGGTCCTTTTGGGTTGCCTTCACCAAAGCAACTTGATAGGATGAATTATGGAGAGTAAGGATTAAATATGATTTATTAATATATTATGGGAATAATATATTAAAGGAGAAATCATATTGTTTAATTAATATTAGTCAATAATTAATTGGTAATTAGTTTTGTGACTAAAAGAGATTAATTAAACTTAAGGGACTGGAATTGTAATTATAAGATAATTGCAATTTGGGCCATGGATTGCCTTGTATTAAGGGATGGACGAATTCTAATGGGAAACCCATAAGGAAATCGTCCATGGGCTTAATAAAAGGAGTCTATGGGTTGCTTAGGGCTTAAGCATCCAAATTAGGGTTTCCTTATTAGATAACCCTAATAGCCCAACTATATAAAGACCCCTTATGGCTCAAAAACGTGGCTAATGTTCTAGTAAGGGTTTACACACGTTTTTGGCAGCCTCCAACCTCTCTCCTCTTCATCCTCTTGCTTATGGTGTTTGTGATCCATTAGAGGAGTGACACTTGTGACTCTAAGCATTCCAAAGTCAATACAAGGAGATTTGGGATTGTTATTGCTACATAACAATCAAGGTAACACTATAAACTTATTTTCATGTTAATATGATTATATGTATGCTAGAATTAGGGTTTATAGTCTTGGATTCAAAGCATGTACAATAGAGAAACCTAGATCCAAGCATTAGGGTTTGTATGAGCACATAGGATGTCTTATGACCAAAACCCAACAATACATACCAGTGATTTCTTGAGGATCGACCTTGACCTCCTACAGGATGATGTGTGTTAGGGTCTGCACCCCCTCTGCCACCCATGCAAGACATCTGGATTTCAAATGACCCGACTGGTGACAATGAAAACATATATGATTCTTCTTACAATCTTGGTGCACATGCCCTCTTTCTCCCCACTTGAAACACCTGAACTTGTGACAAGAAAACCCATGAGTTCCCCCATATTTTCCATGTATCTCATATTTCCCCTAACTTCTAGTACCTAGGTCGGATATATCGAACTCTCTACCTCCCTCCTATTGTTTTTAATTGTGTGCCCGCCTTCTCTTTTCTTGGCATGCCTCGACATCAAGATTTCCTTCTCTAGCAGCATTAGCAACTTTTCTTGCAGTACGCAAGCTTGTGTTTCGCTCCTCAAACTTGACAATCAATCTGTTAGTGATCTGACCAATGATATCGGGCAACTCTTCCAGTAAAATCTGTGAAACCTCAGTAGCAATCCAATTACAAAATCTTATGTTGCATGTACCCATCTCACAAGACTCTGCTTCCCGTCCATACATCGACATCTTATACACAAGACCAAATTGTCTTCTTATAACCAAAATGTTATCATTAATCCATCGCACTTTAACTACTAAACAAAAATTCTACACATCAAGCCTTTACCAACTTCTTAGATTCCTCGTAACATTCCCTGATTCGAGTACGATCATGTGCTTTCAGTAGTACATGCCTAATACTACCTTCCATACCTATCCATACTTTCAAATGTGTGTGAAATGAACTAGTTTTAGCCCTACTTTTAAAATATAATTTAGAGACACAAAGGCAGTAGACCTGTCAGATGGTGGTATAATTGAATAAGCAGGGTATTGAACTCAGGGAACGAGGATTAAACTAATTACTAGAATTATCTAAAAACAAGTCATAAAAGGGAAAGGTTTTCTCTAGTTTTTCAAGACTAGAAACTTAAACAATTAAATAAAACTCAAACTAAGCAACTAACAGCTAAAGCAAATAAACAATCAACTAAATTCAATAATGGAGAAGACTTCTATTTAGGTTTAATTCATTTACTCCTATGGTTGATTTCATTGCAAGTGCAATGAATTAATTGTTATTGGCTACCGATTAATGTGATTAGGTTCACGTTCACTATTACTAATCCTTAGGAAACAAATCAATTCAAGCAGTGATCAAGTGATTAAATTAATAAATTTCCTACTTTATTGATTTGGGTTAAGCAAGACTTGTAGTTAGCTAATCAAATTACTAATTCAATTAACCTCTTGTTGATGGTTCATCATACAAGCTCACACATTAACTTACATATTTTTTAGTTAACCCTAGTTTCACGTTCGCTATTCCTAGGGATATACCAATGTTTTCACATAAATCATATGAGGTAAGCGATTAAGAGATGTTCATGTAACTTAATATACTTGGTAATTAACATAAAATAGTTGTTGTTAACACATTAGGTTCTTTAACAAGCTTAACAAAACAAAACTCACCAAATTCAATTAATCCAACCATAAAATCAAACCATAATCATAAATTCATCTATCCTAAACAGAAGATATGAGTTTTAGCTCATGATTACAGCATAAAATAGCTCATAAAAAATCAAATAGTTCACACATAGTTCAAACAAAAGATTAAGTAAAGAGTATACTAAAATTGCCTTTTATCTACTCAAAACTGAAAGCTAGGGTTATTCAATGAGTTCCAGTTGCACTTCCAGTCACAAATTAATTCCCAGGTGTGCCAGAGAAAGGT
This sequence comes from Lactuca saligna, assembly GCF_052625555.1. Classification (NCBI taxonomy): domain Eukaryota; kingdom Viridiplantae; phylum Streptophyta; class Magnoliopsida; order Asterales; family Asteraceae; genus Lactuca; species Lactuca saligna. The sequence goes on from NC_136421.1 coordinate 173,250,046, forward strand.
TTAGTTTCGGGCATATGTGTTCTATTTATAGATTTATGAAAACAGTGGCTACTCGTCGAGTCCATTAACCGACTCGCTGAGTCCCTTAGTAAATACCTGTGTACGACAAGGACTTCGATATGCTTCGCGAATGTTCGTGTCTACTCGTCGCGTAGGCACCCAACTCGCCGAGTAGGTATGGTTTTTGAGTATTTTTCTTCTTTATTTAAATCCCGAGCTCCCGATTGCTATTCCCGCTTCCTTTTGCTTTTGAGCACATCTTTTTGGCTGAAAATACAATTTAAACACAATTAAGTACCTTTTGTTCATGAATTGCAATAAATTAGCTAAAAATTAATAAAACTCTAGACGAAATATATAGCCAATTATGCACATATCAAAATACCCCACACATGGCTTTTACTTGCCCCCAAGCAAAACTGAATTTCAAACATGCTAGCATCACATAAAATAATTCCAATCAGACCCGACCACTATGCCAAGACCGCAACGCATGCATTTGTGTCTAAAGTTTTTCCTAAGGACCCCCCTCAATTCTAAATACTAACAATCCTCATAAACACTTGCCCACTTCTTTTGAATAATGCTCATTTTATGCATCCTCCGAATCCATCTACAAAAAACTTCCTAACCTCAAGGTATTTTTGGTCAAGCAACCCAAGCATACATAATCTAGAAAATTACAACCTTCTGATACCACTATGGAGCCTTTTGAATTCTTCACTTCTTTGATGATTTGATATTGATTTCTTTGAATTCACCAACTTTTCGATTTATTTTTGGTATCTTCAAATTTTGAACTTCTTTAGAATTTTGATCTTTTGTCTTCATACTTTGATTGCTCCCAAAATTCTTACAACTTATCTTGTAATTCCCTCTCATTTTTTTACATGTATTTCACGTTTTTTCACTCAATACCTACATGCTTAAGCAGGGGAGCTCAAGTTCAACCATTATTGGTTAAATATATTAGTTTTCCTGGATACATTTCAAGTACACGATGCTAAACATATTGCATTCCTCAAACTAAGCAAGGTCGTGTTTTTGTCCCATGATTTAACTAGAATAATGTAGCCTACAAATGCATTATAACATGTATAAGCTTAACCAAACATTTGGGTCTTCATAAAATCATCAAACATAATACTAGCATGATTTCCTAATGGCTTTACCAAAGTTTTATAAATAATCCCTAGCAATTTTAATGCAAAAATTTTAAATTTAACTAACATAACCAACCCTACCCCACACTTAATTTATGCAATGTCCCCATTGCATATTATGCATGATAAAGAAAATAACAAAGTGAAGAGGGAATTGGAACAAACTCCACTGGGATAGTAGTGGTGAGGTTGATCTTCTTCATTTAAAGCTCCTTCTTCATTTAACTTTAGACATGAGAACAACTCATCCATGCCTTAGGTGTCATTCATCTCGTGTGGTACTGCTCCAATTATGCAGGAAAAAGTCTCGGAAATGCTTGGTAAATGATCTTCAAATAATACTACCAAAATCCATATCAAATGTCATCAAATTATTAGCTTGATAGTAGAAGAATGAGAAAATCGACGAGTAGCTATGTAAACTTGTTGCGTTGTAGCGTAATTGGCAGAAAAATCATGTAATTTAACTTGGACTAGTCGAGTCCATAATGTGCACTTGGCGAGTAGTCCGTTGTGTGAAAAAAATTGTATTTTTCCCAGGTCCGTTTCTGAGGTATGTGTGTAATATCAAAATGATGTTATTGCCCCTCATTTTTTTTGAGTAAATAAACACTCAATAACACTTCTCTCAATCGGACTCATAACGTGACTCAAAACTTCATTTTCTTTCTCGCCTAGACTCGATTTTTTGCTTGGTTCGCCTTGACTTTATACCCTTGCATGCATTCTCTAACCTCAAACTGAAAAGATAAAAAACAAAACAAAGTGATAGGAGAAGAAAACCAATAAAAATCCTACAAAGTCCTAATTATAAGTTTAAGCATCAAACATAAACACACAAAAACAAATAAAAATTTTCTTTAACCAAACCAAACAAACAAAAATAAAAACTCAATCTTCATCCTCTTCTTCATCTTCTCCACCTCCGCTTCCTCCAACTTAATTTTGGCGTTGACTTATCCCCTCGTCCCAACTTCGCACATAGGTGTGCCCGGGTCCATCTCTTGGCACAATCCAAAATGCCATTGGACCTCGAAAAATGGTTTACGAACATACCACCATTTATTTTAGAAGTGATTATTTCCTTGACCGCCCCTTCACCCAAGTATTTTGCCAAACAATAAGGAATGTTGCAGAATACATCAGGAATAATAATACTCCATAGGTAGAAAACATCAAGAGTTGGAAACTTGTCATCATCCTTTCACATGTTTATGGAACAAGCGATAAGGAGATGAATTAGTCGGTGAATCGGTGAGCAAATACTTCCTTCTTGAGCGGAAGATGGAATGTACACCCGATTTGCAATGGTGTTTCACCAATTAGAAGCAATGACAATGCGCCAGAAAGGTACCGAATTCTTCAGTCATGACCATAGAGTGGTTATAGATGTCCATCCTCCATCTTAATTCAACAATGCCGCATTGTCGAACTTCCCCACCAAGGCAGAAAGTGAGGGCATTGGGGTTATAAATGTCATCACCCCCTTGGAAAACAACAGTGGATAAAAATTCCCAACAAAGCTCTTTATAAACCATCTCTTGGATTCAGAAGAGCCGATTCCACCCATCACATGTAATTGACAATCCATTCTGTTGAAAAGTCTTGACCACATATGGGGCCAATTCTTCTTCCAGCCCCGCTTGTCCCATCCAAATCCAATCAATCTCATTGGGCACATAAATCTCCTTTCTCTTCAATGTTTCCAGCCTGTTCTTAGTAAGGACCAATGATGATTTGGAAGTGATTTGTGGAAAATCTAACCACGATATGTCCCCATGACCGCTTCCACGTGAACTCTGACCCCTTCTAGACATTTTCTGTAACATAACACAAGACAAAACAACACCACAAACACACACAAACTTTAAAATATTAGAAATATGGGCTCCTGCAACATGGACTCGTCGAGTCCATGAACAGACTCGGTGAGTCGTTTGAACAGTGTGAGTCAAAGTTCTCATTTTGACCAAATCATCCATCAAAAATCTAAATTTGTTACAGGGGTTTGTTCAGGGATGTCTATCAAGCATTAATTCACAAGAAATTGTAACAAAAACACTCTAATTTGACAAGAAATCGAAACCCTAGAATCCAAGTCAAGTTAAAATTGGATTTTTGCACAAATTAGGGCCATTATTCTACCAAAGATTGGAACTTTAACACGATTATAAGTAAAAAATGTTACCCTTTGATGACAATTGAAATAAATCACAAGAAATTAAAGATGAATGCTTGAGAGGAGATTTTCTCGTCGAGTGTTGTGGGGTCTGATGAATGAAAGTTTATTTTATTATATTTTATTTAAGGGTTAAAACCCTAATTTACAGATTGAAAAAAAATAACTTTTTTTGGTTAAAATGTGGAATCACCGAGTAGGGGTACCTACTCGCTGAGTAGATGCGCGGTTTTCCAGAAATTTCACGTTTTTTTCAAATGGACTCACTGAGTAACGGTATCTACTCGCCGAGTTATTAAATCTGTTTAATTTTTTTTTTTGTATTATTTAAGTTTATGCCACCATACCCCACACTTTAGTTTTGCTTGCCCTCAAGCAATCATTTTAAACAAAGAAGAAGATTGAGAAAGACAAATCTTAAAAAAATGAAAAAAAAAATAAAATGAAACAGAAAGGCAAAAAGAAAGCAAACTCTAAAATTGGGTTGCTTCTCGTAAGCGTTTCTTTTTGAGGAGTCGTTAGCTGGACCCCTTCCCGTTCTACGTTTCAGCAATTTCTTCCGATGGGAATCCCTTCTTCACATTTTGCAACTTCCAATTCCTTTTATAGCTTATCACTTTCTTGATATAATGATTCTTCATGTTTTCCTTTGCCTTTTTAGGAATGATCGCATTGTATATACGTTTGGTCCCTTTTCCCCTCATTACAATTATTGTCCTCTCTTTTTTTTTTGTCCCATCCCACCTCGTTTTCTTTTATCTACCTCGACCACACTTCCACTAATCATCCTACCATCACTTGAGGCCCTTGATTCCACCTTAATTTCTTCATATACTTGAGAATCTGGTGGTTTAAAAGTAAAAACTTGAAAGGAGGTAAAAACTGAAGCACGGGGTTTTGTTCTTGTGGTTGGCTTATCCCCCTTTTCTTCTTGATTATTTGTGTGCAATCTAATGGAAGGGTTATGCTGCTTATTTTTCAAAGCCATCACGCCCTTTTCATCTTCCAACGATTCCTTATTTTTCAAAGCCATCACACCTTTTTCATCTTCCAAACATTCTCTTCATTTTCTTCAAGTAGATTCTCTAATTCTCTTAAGTCTCTTTGAGCATCAAAGTCTTCATTTAAAGAGAATGTGGATTGTTTTGAATTATTTTCTTCCCAAAGTGCGAACTCTTTTACCAGCAATTCATCACCCAGTTATATTGAGCAAGTCTTATCTTCAATTGATTTTTCATGCTCCTTTTCTTGATTAGTGACAAAAGTACCACATCATCCGCAACCCTAAGTGTAAGTGTCGATTCGCGCATATCAACTATGGCATAACGGTATTCAAGAATGTTCTTCCAAGGATGATTGGAACCTTGGGGTCTTCCTCCATGTCCACAACTACGAAGTCAGTAGGGAATACCAACTTATCCACCTTGATTAGAAGATCTTCACAAACTCATTTTGGACGGATCACCGTTTTATTTTCAAGATGGATTTTCATGTGAATAAGCTTAATTTCTGGAAGATTCAACTTTTTGAAGAAAGAGTAGGGCATAATATTTATACTAACCCCTAATCAACTAATGCATAAGTGGTCAACAAGTTTCCAAACTGGCGAGGTACAATAATGCTTCCTAGATCGCCCATCTTTTCTGGTAATTCGTTTAAAACTATTTCTTATGCCTCTACCATGTTCTTTCTATTTGTGAGGAGTTCCTTAAGTAAGGTTGCATATTTTGGCATTTGAAGGATTGTTTCAATAAATGGAATGTTCACTTGAAGTGCCTTAAGATGCTCTATGATCTTTTTAAACTCTTGAATTTTCTTGTTGAGAATTCAGTCTTGCTGATTCCTATGTAGAGCTTATTGATCTCTCATCGTAATTTGGTGATCTTTAAGCACACTTTGTTACTCTTTTATTCCAGCATCGGTATCATTGTGCCTTTTCTCGGATGCAAGTACAAATCTTGTTAGCATATTCTCAAGGTCGGACTTCTTTTCTTGCATCGACTCCTCTTTTTGATATAATCCTATTTATTTTTGCTTATACTTTTCCTCCTTTGCCTTGTACTCATCATATGGTAGCTATTCTTTCTTGGGTTTTCGCCAATCATCATCATACTTATCACCGCTTGAGTAACATACTTGGGCTTTCCAGTTCCCGTTCTTGTCAAGGTCACAATCTTTAGTAAGGTAGGGCCCTTTACAGTTTTCACACCCCACTCTAATCGCATGGATGGATTGGTCCATCTTAGTTATTCTTCGATCCATGCATTCAAAATTTTCCATCATTGTTGCCATGTCATCAGAAATAGCATTCACCATCCCTCTAGTTGAGTCATTTCTTGGGTTATGATATTCTCTAGAGTGTTTAGATAATTCTTCAATTAGCTCTTTTATCACCTGGGGGGCAGGGGGGTGTTTCTTTGTGAGTGGTCCTTGCGAATCAAGGAGCTTCCTAGTGATTACATTCACTCCATCATAGGAAATGGATACTTCTTATTGACTGTTTAGATCATGGTGTGTGTAGTTCCTTAGTAAGCCTTTGTATCTCTCCCATGCCTCATAAAGTGACTCTCTAGCTTGTTGCTCAAAATTGGCTATGCCTTTCTTCTGTTTTGCTATTTTTGAGGGAGGGCAAAATTGATCAATAAATTATTCACGCATTTTAGCCCAAGTAGTGATGGATCCTGTACGGAGTGATTTCAACCAATCTTCCATGGCTCCCTCAAATGTGACTGGTAACATACGAAGCAAACCAGTATCACGAGTCACATTAGGAACATTGAAGTAGTCGGCTATGTTGGTGACCTCGTCTAGATGCTTGTATGCATCTTCATGATATTTTTTGAAGAATGGGATTTCCTTAAGTTGGGAAAGTATGTGGCCTTTAAGTTCAAAGTTGGCAATTGCAGAAATAGCGGGTTGCACGAGTCCTAGGCCGGTATCATCACGCATCCTTTTCTTCCATTCACCCATGGGAACTTCATCGATGTTATCCATGATGTTAGAAAATTCACCTTCAAAGTTGCTTTCTTCTTTAGATTTAGAGTCGTATTCAGTTACTTTTGGAATTGGATTTTCTTCAAAATTGTCAAACTTTCTTTCCTCGCTCTTTTAACTGTTAGACTCACCCGCTTTTTTGCTTTTCTTCGTCCCAAAGAATGATTTAAGGTCCTTCAAAGGTGTTTTAGAACCTCGGGTCATAATATACATGTAAGGAAACAAGAAACACACATAAAAAGAGCAAAAATGAAATAAAAAACGAAATTGGAAAATTGCCTTGGAATCGCCGAGTACCTGCCAATGGACTCGATGAGTTCGAGGGTAAAACAGAAAAAAAATATATATCAAAATCCTAAAAATAGAAAAACTTAAAACTTAAACCTAATAACTAAATTACTAAAGCAATAACTTTGTGCAAGATAGCTCTCACACAAAGGATCGACAACACTAGCAGTTAAAATTAATTTTAGAACCGTTCCCCGACAACGGTGCCAAAAACTTGATGTGTGTGAAATACACTAGTTTTAGTCCTACTTTTAAAATATAATTTAGAGACACAAAGGCAGTAGACCTGTCAGATGGTGGTATAATTGAATAAGCTGGGAATTGAACACAGGGAACGACAATTAAACTAATTACTGGAATTATCTAAAACAAGTATTAAAAGGGAAAGGTTTTCTCTAGTTTTGCAAGACTAGAAACTAAAACAATTAAATAAAACTCAAACTAAGCAACTAACAGCTAAAGCAAATAAACAATCAACTAAATTCAATAATGGAGAAGACTTCTATTTAGGTTTAATTCATTTACTCCTATGGTTGATTTCATTGCAAGTGCAATGAATTAATTGTTATTGGCTACCGATTAATGTGATTAGGTTCACGTTCACTATTACTAATCCTTAGGAAACAAATCAATTCAAGCAGTGATCAAGTGATTAAACTAATAAATTTCCTACTTTATTGATTCGGGTTAAGCAAGACTTGTAGTTAGCTAATCAAATTACTAATTCAATTAACCTCTTGTTGATGGTACATCATACAAGCTCACACATTAACTTACATATTTTCTAGTTAACCCTAGTTTCACCTAGGGATATACCAATGTTTTCACATAAATCATATGAGGTAGGCAATTAAGAGATGTTCATGTAACTTAATATCCTTGGTATTTAACATAAAATAGTTGTTGTTAACACATTAGGTTCTTTAACAAGCTTAACAAAACAAAACTCACCAAATTCAATTAATCCAACGATAAAATCAAACCATAGTCATAAATTCATCTATCCTAAACAGAAGATATGAGTTTTAGCTCATGATTACAGCATAAAATAGCTCATAAAAAAATCAAATAGTTCACACATAGTTCAAACAAAAGATTAAGTAAAGAGTATACTAAAATTGCCTTTTATCTACTCAAAATTGAAAGCTAGGGTTATTCCATGAGTTCCAGTTGCACTTCCAGTCACAAATTAATTCCCAGGTGTGCCAGAGAAGGGTTTAGTTTCGGCCATATGTGATCTATTTATAGATTTATGAAAACTGTGCCTACTCGTCGAGTCCATTAACCGACTCGTCGAGTCCCTTAGTAAATACCCGTGTATGGCAAGGACTTCTATATGCTTCGCGAATGTTCGTGTCTACTCATCGCGTAGGCATCCAACTCACCGAGTAGGTATGGTTTTTGAGTATTTTTCTTCTTTATTCAAATCCCGAGCTCCCGATTGCTATTCCCGCTTCGTTTTGCTTCCGAGCACATCTTTTAGGCTAAAAATACAATTTAAACAACACACTTATGCACATATCACTTTCATCCAGAACCATTCCAAATCCTTTAAGTCGCCTTCTCAAATCGATACTCCAAGTACTCTCTAAACAACACAATTAATCCACTAAAACACTTCCGAGGCTCTCCTAGGTTCCCAATCTCACCCTACCATCGGATGTTGAAGAAATCGCAATAATTTCAGTGAACTATTTTATGAATACAATCACACGTAAGAAAGCTTAGATAATCCTTCGAGTAAAATACTCAACCCTACAACGGTTACACTCTGACAAGAGCTGCATAGTAATGCTAAATCAATCAATCTCAGATTATTTAACCTATGCAATATGTAACTTATCATATTCTCATAATAGTTAACTCACACAATCAAAAGTCCCACGAATAATAAAGTAGACCCCATTCATGCAGTAACACTCCAAGCCATAAACCAATCAAAGGACATCTCAAGCTGACTTGCTACTACCATGCAAGGAACTTCTACTCTCACTATTAGTTTCCGTATGCATGTAAATTATATGTAATTCAGGATCAATCATTCTAGAGCTATATGATCCTAATAGTATATAATTTTTAAAGCATACACTAAGCAATTTCTTCTACCAATGTAGATTTTAAATCTAACAAAGCATCCAATGCTTTCTAGGATATGAGGCATCACATATCAGAAAAATCTATCATATAATTCCTTCAAGTATCCTTAGCCTTATCCTAACATGCAATTCTTATATCATATAACATAACAAACATGTATCGGTATTATGAGAATCACTTACTCGGTATCCTTGGCCTTATCCTAGCATGCAATTCCTTATAAAAACCTTTTTAGAACTTATTTCCATTCAAAAGATTACTAATTCCCCAGTTTGAGATTAGTCACACCCGAGAGTGTGCTTGAATCCCTCATACCAAGGCTCTGATACCAACTTGTAACATCCCAAAAACTCATAGTAAAATTATAATTCTTAAAACAATAATCCATACAAATGAGTCATTCCAAAACCAATTAAGGTGAATATACTATATAAACATCATAGTAAATATCATAAATTGCTAATGCGGAAAACTCTGGAGGATGCAGTGCAGTTGTGTTGGGCCTTTTTCCTTTCGAACCAGAAGTACCTAAAACCATACACCTAAACCATAAGCACAAAGTTTAGTGAGTTCCCCGAAATACCACATACCATACATATCATTGGGTCTAACCCTGGGGTATAGTCCAACCCAAAAAGCAAATATGGGCCCCGCCCTAGGGTATATTTCAACCTGATCATGCCATATTAGGCCCTGCCCTAGGATATATTTCAACCCAATAAAAAAATATGGGCCCCACCCTGGGGTGTATTTCAACCCGAATATGCGATAGTGGTCCCTTCCATGAGGTTAATTTCCACCCGAGCATACAATAACTATAAGACACATAATGTGACATCGCCAAATTTCATGGCCAGAAAAGACCGATTTGTTTATGCTATTTAAAAATCAATGTATCCTTTTTGAAGAATAACATTGCAAAATTTCTTCCCCAAAACATGATAATGATATTTTCAAAGCATTTCCGAAGAAATGTATTTTATTTATATTAAAACATTAGGATGTCATTGTCAATACAGAAACATTATCATAACGAAATATTACAAGCCTTAAAGTAATTAATCTAGTGGCCTAATACTCCTTGAATCTTTCAACTTAATGTATCTTTAATATCTCTACCCATGGTACGATAAACTTAATGAGTCGGGTTTGGATACTTGGTGAGTACATAGGGATTTCAATCTCAGAATGTCATAACACACACACACACACACACATATATATATATATATATATATATATATATATATATGTGTGTGTGTGTGTGTGTGTTATGACATCGCAAGATACAGTTTCACCTCATTTAAGCAATTTACCCCCCCCGTCGATCCTCACAACGACAAGATACATATTTTCAGATCTAAAATTAATGGCATTACCAAATCCATACTCCTAGATCAGCTATGAACGACTATGTAGCATCCGAAACCTTGAGGTACTTAATTTTTGTTTTTTAAAGTTATGATCTTTGGGAGGAGGATCACATCGTGAGCCCTAGTGGTCATGACGTGAGGATGACCGTTGACCGTTTGACCCGTGTTCTTGATGCTCACGATCTAAGGCATAGTTCTCACTACGTGATCTAGGCCTGATGGCTCTAAACCCTAAACTTTGCGTATATAATGGAATTAGAAGGCTAGGATCGCCCATCCTTAGCCTCCTTCACTCTCTAGCCTCTGAAAAACCCTAATTTCAACCTCCTTGAGTCCTTGAGCCATTGTTGGTGCTTTTTAAGACGTTACTTCAAGCTTTTGGTCACTTGAGGCTGAAGGAAGCTCTTGTGGTGGTTTATCTTGGCAAGCTACACTCTCCCTTTTCGATTTGTTGAGCTTGTGCACATTTGTAAGTCATAAATCTCCTATCTTTTTGCCTTGGGCATGCTAGATCTAAGTTTTGGCACCTTTCTTTACATGGTTGGTTGTTTTATCATGTATGAGGTCCATAAAGGTTGAAACTTTATGGATCATTGGGACATTTTCCATATGAAAGTCTTTGGATCTGAGTTTTGATGTAGGTTTTGGACTCCAAGCTTGAGTCTTGATCTTAATACCCTTCTTTTGAGATACTTAGTGTTTTAGTCATGTATTGGACATGCATGACTGAAAATATATTATTTTTATGGTCCCTAGGATCAAAGAAGGTATTCTCGAAAGTCCCAATGTATGCCTTAACAGATTAAGTGCTTAATGCTTAAAGTTGGACTGAGCAGATATCAGGACGTGAGAAATGGAATCTCATAATGTGAGTTAGGAGAATGTCCTGATATGAGAACCTTGTTGGCATGTGAATTTAAGTCGACCTGCTGAGTGAGTCCAGGTCAATTTTATTCTCATGACGTGAGACTTAGTGGCCACGACGTGAGGATGAGCTACAGAGGGAAGTTGACCATTGACCCTAGGTGTTGACTTTTAACATGTATTGACTTTAAGTTAGCTCTTGGCACTGAAGGACAAAACTCAGGTTTGTCTTGTGCGATTATCTAGGTGTGGAGTAGCACTGATATAGATGTCAGAGTGAACGATAGTAGTTGACTTCCGATTGAGAGGTAAGTCTTCCTTCGCAGTATCCATGGTCGAAGGCACCAATGCCTGCCCACTAGTTTTGTTATAGTATGATAATTCTCATGTTTCTATTTGTATGATGACTCGGTGATTACTATTATGATGTTATAGGTAGTGGTAGGGGTGAAATAGACCGGGTATCTGGTTGAAATAGACCGAAAGGGTAGGACAACACCCATATATGCTTGGTAGTGTTCGGTTGAAATAGACCGAAGGGGTAGGCCAACACCTAGATATGCTTGGCAATATCCGATTAAAATAGACCAAATGGGCAGCCCAACACCTAGATATGCTTGGCACTATGTTTGTACAATATGTTTGTATAGTATGTTTGATTAGTATGTGGTATGTTGGGGGAACTCACTAAGCTTTGTGCTTATAATTTTCAACTTCTATTTCAGGTACCTCTAGTTCGAAGGGAAAGGGCCCGACATGATCGCACCGCATCTCTCCACAATTTTTCCGTACTAATGATTTTGGAATTTGTAATTTTGTGACTCTTTTGAATACTTTGGTATTGGTTTCTTATGAATGGAATGAATTTAAAAACAAAATTTTTATATGTATTTTTAGGATGTTACATGTTGGTATCAAAGCCTTGGTTTGAGTGATTTGGGCATACTCTCGAGTGTGCTTGGAGTCAAATCGAGGGTTCGATAGTTTTTTTCCACAAAAATAAACATTTAAATCTAAGGATTTTTATAAAAGAAAAGGAGTGTGATGAATGCTATCAGCTGAGATCAAGTAAGTTTTCCCAAAATACCCTTACAATTTATGTGTTTTATGCTATGATACAAGAATCACATGCTAGATTAGGGGCCAAGGATTTGCTCTAGATTCGGTGATAGGATACTAGGAGAGATGCCTTTATGTGCCTATCTGTATGATCCTGTAGACTTGCATATTTACTTGTTGGTATGACCTGTTTAGGGTATGTTTGAGTTAGATTGCCAATCCTCGAATGTTGCATACTTTGTGCTTTAGGAAGTTCTGTGGGTACTGACTAACTAGTGAATGAATGTGTTGGGTTACATATTACTGCGATCAAATAATTTCATATGGGTAGGTTTAACTCTAGAGCATAAATCTTGTTTGAGTCCAACCGTTGTTGGGTGAAATCTGTCATTCTAAGAATTATCTAGTACTAGTAATATGTAAATACGTTCATGCAGTAGTTAGGTGGCACTTGTAGAAACTCCTTCTGCAACTGAGAGCAGAGAAGGGTGAGGAAGGGAGTCCCTATAAGAGGTCAGGTGCGAAGGACGCTCTATAGTTTGAAAGAGTATTAGTTGGGATAAGTGACTTGGAGGGGTCGGGTAGTCCTTGAGGAGGGTATAAATAGGTGTGGAAGGTAGTATTGGGCCCGTACTACTGAAAGCATAGGATTTATACCCAATGCAAGGAAGATTGCGATGAATCTGGGGAGCTCAAGAGTGTGAACCTTCTTATGTGTATGCTAACTGTTTGTGTGGTTATGTTTCAGTATGGTGATGACGCGTCAGGGAGCAGGAGGTTCAGGATCTGGATCTTGTTCGGGCACGGGCTCCAAATGAATTGATAAGGGATTGCAAGATTTTATTGCATCTGAGATTACGAGAGCCATCCTTGATGTGACTCTTGTGATGTTTGGGTCGATCAAAGAAGGTACCACGGAGTTGATGGAGGATCGTCTTCGGATATTTAGGGATAATCTAGCCGTTAGCCAGTCGGGGCCTGCACACTTTCCTTCAAGGATTTCAGGGGATGTGGGGCACCAAATTTCTTTAGGGTGAAGGACCCCTTCACAGCTAGTTGTTGGATAGCCGACATCAAGTGTGTTTAGATGACAAGATTCTAACCTTAGGTGTCGAAGGTTAGGTTTGCAGCAGGATGCTTGAGGGAGTGAGTCTGAGATTGGTAGGAGGTGGTCGATTATGCCTTAGGAGCTCCGACCATTAAGGCCATGACCTGGTCGGATTTTGTAACCAGGTTTCAATCAGAGTTTGCACCAGCTGTAGATGTACAACAGCTAGCCAAGGAGTTCCTTGATATGAGACAGATGACTGAGACTATGACGGAGAACACCACCAAGTTCAGAGATAGGGCTTTGTTGGTTCCCCAGTATGCAGATGATGAGGAGATGAAGAAGACAAGGTACCATGAATGTTGAGATTCGACATCAGAGAGTTTGTTAGTTTTTCCGCCTGCCCAAAACAGGATGATATGATAGCTAGGGTGCGGGAGCCAGAAATTGATATGGATCACATAGGTAAGATCAAGGCAGAGAATAGGTTGTCAGCTGGGGTTTGAACAAAGAAACCCAAGGGTTTTGGTCTAGGTCAATGGTCCAAATGGACTGCAGCCACTGTGGCAAATGTGGCTGGGCACTTGATTGGGGTTGCAGGGCGGGTGGTTTATGCTACTATAAGTGCAACAAGTCAGGGCTCTTTTGCAAGGATTGTACAACTTCCATCACCACTTCACAGACATCAAATGTGATTTGCTTTCATTTCAATCAGAGGGGCCACAAGAAGGCTAACTTACAGAGTTTAGCATTAGGAGGACCAGTGGTACTACCATCCACTGCGATGCTACGGACACAGATGGCTGGCAGGGCAAGGTTGATTGCTCCTTGTGAACGGTTACACTCTGAGGATTCGAGCATTTCAATTGACCGTCGTGGAGGCGCATGCTGCACCAGATGTAGTGACATGTATGTCTCTTCTTCTTAACTCTTTATTTATATAGATTTTGTTTCTTATGTTTTATGTGTTTTGTTTTAGGATTGCTCCTTATGAACGATATCTATGCTTTGATGTTATTTGATTCGGGGGCTACCCGATTTTTCGTGTCTCTTGCACTCAGCAAGGGGTTTTCCGGATGATTGAGTGAGCTGGATCATCCATTAGACGTCGAGATTGCAGATGATCAATCTTTTCGAGCATCAAGGGTTCATAGGGATTGTGTTCTTGAGATGTTTTGCGAGTGGTATCCGATTGACTTGGTACCCATCCCTTTGCACAGTAACAAGGTTATAGTGGGAATGGACTTGTTGAGCCTCAACAAGGATGTGATTGATTACGAGCACCAACCGGTACGGTTTTGGACCCTAAGTAGGGAGAGTTGGTGGTCGATGGAGCGGGTACGGAACACGGATCATCCTTATGCTCAGCTGCTAGGGCCAGACACTACCTCCATCAGGATTGTTCTGGGTTTATTGCCTACATTGTGGACACCTAGGAGCAGGATAGGGTGTCAGTTGTAGATATGTCGATAGTGATGGAGTACACGGATGTGTTTCCAAAGGATTTACCCGGGTGGCTCTGGACAGGCAGTTAGAGTTCCAGATTGATTTAGTTGTTTACACAACTAGTAGGAGTTTTTAGACAAGGGATTCATCCGACAGAGCAGTTCGCCATGGGGTGCACCTATCCTGTTTGTGAAGAAGAAGGACGGGTCACATCGGATGTATATTGACTACCAGGAGTTGAATAAGAAAACAGTGAAGAACCGTCATCCACTCCCGAGGATCGATGTGAACAGCTTCAGGAAGCGTCTTCGTTTCCAAGATTGATCTACGCTCAGATTATCATCAGATGAGGTTCATAGAGGGAGATGTACAGAAGACAGCTTTCTGGACTCGCTATGGCCATTACGAGTTCGTAGTGAAGCCTTTTAGGCTCACCAATGCTCCAACCACATTCACGGACCTCATGAACCGTGTGTGCAGACCGATGTTGGATCG
The DNA here is from genome assembly GCF_052625555.1 of Lactuca saligna. Taxonomy (NCBI): domain Eukaryota; kingdom Viridiplantae; phylum Streptophyta; class Magnoliopsida; order Asterales; family Asteraceae; genus Lactuca; species Lactuca saligna. Next base: position 173,265,052 of record NC_136421.1, read on the forward strand.
TTTTTTATTGTGTTTATTGATGATATCATGGTCTATTCCAAGACCCAAGAGTAGTATAAGGAGCACTTGCAAGAGGTATTGGAGACCCTGAGTGAAACATCCCAAAAATGTAATCCAAAATTTTCATTTTAAAACATTAAGAAAATCATAGTTATCGAACATCATATAAAAATCATAAGTCGTGTATCTCAAATATCATAAACATCTGTCAAATATATATCAGAGTATAAACATCTCAGTCTAAAAAATTGGTGTGTGTACTGTAATCATCCAGAGCTCATCCCCTTGCTACTGGAAGTACCTGAAACCAGAACCAAAAACTGTAAGCACGAAGCTTAGTGAGTCTTCCCAAACTACCACATACCATACACATAATCATATAATTTTATAATAGCACACATTGGGCCTTTCCCACTACATCGGGCCCACCCAACATCAAAAAAGTATGGCATTGGGCCCCGCCCAACATCGGACCAAAATCTGGCATTAGCCTCGTCCGACATCAGACTGAAATCCAGTATACATATAAACATATCAAGAAATACGTATAACATGATCACATATCATAAACATATAAGCAGTCCTCGGGCCCCAACCGACATCAGACCGAAATCTGGAAGCATATAACCTATACATATAAGCATTCCTCAGGATTACCCCAACAACGGACCGAAGTCTGAAACATGGAAGCATATAACCAATCAAGGCTCTGATACCACTGATGGGTTTTACACAAAATAACATCATATGTGTTCATTCTAACCCTAAATATTGGATCTAGGTTTCTCTATTGTACATGCAATTCATCCAAGAATTATAAACCCTAGATCAAGCATACATATTTCGAAATTAACATAAGAAATTAGATCTAGATGATTACCTCTTAAACAATGGCTTGAATCTTCTTGTCTTAGGGCTTAGAGTCACAAATAACACTCCTCTAATGGATTACAAGCACCACACAAGCAAGAGGATGATATGAGAGAGAGAGAGAGGGGAAAGGCTTAATTTCAGCTATGATGGCTCTAAGGTATCAAGTAGCCAAAAATTAGAAGCCTTAGGGTCTTATTTATACTAGTGCTGCTAGGGTTTCAATCTAAACCCTAATAGACGACTTAGGCCTTCAGTAATCCAAGGAACCTTCTGGAATAGGGCCCTTATGGCCGAAATTATGGATGGATACATCCTAATTCCATCCATGCCTAGTCTTAGAGGCTCCTTAGCCCAATACTCAACTATCACACATTTGACAGTTTAAGTCACTGATATTAAATTAATATCTTTTAGTTGGAGAATTAATTTCTTAATTAGTTCTTGTCTAATAATAATTTAATTATATGATTTCTCTTTTAATATATTATTCATATAATATATTAATAAACCATATAAACCTCTCTATTCATAAATCAGCCTGTCACAATGCACAACCGTGACAAGTACTTATCAAATATAGTTACGGGATTAGACACTAATCCAACAGTCTCCCACTTAGATAAGTCTTTTTAACTATAAATGCAAATACAATCTGATTAGCAATCATAGCTCGCATAGACGCTATCGAAGTCTGATCTCATCAATAGCCTGTCCTTCAGATAAGGGATCGTATAATCCTATGTTCTAAATATCGTGCAGACAATTTCATGGAACATAGTCATACTTATTGTCCAGCAGTTTGTTTCTCGATATCTAATTTGTTTGACATAGAACTTAATTGAACACATCAATTCAGTCCTGATCGGGCTCGACACATAAGTCAAAGCAAATCATCGAGGGACCCTGATATCACTTTTACCCTCTTAAAATAAAAGGAACAGATAAACGTCGACTTATATGCATTTACTATTCATTAATCAAATCATACACAACAATGCGTTTTATAACATCAAGTTACTGATGTGTTTATGCATTATCAATGTACAACCAATTAGCAAATAATAAACCATATATCTAGGTTTAAGACCATAAGATATTTTCATCTTGCAATCACTCATGATAAATTCGATGAGGTGATTCCAGCAAGCGTGGGTTTATTCCAATGATCAAATCTTATTCATAAGCACCCATAAACGTTGTAGCAATCTTTTGCTATGTATAATACACTTTAGACAATCTACACACCAATTCATGACAGTCTTCATTCATACCTACTTCCAACATATGAACGACTATGGACCGTTTCGAATAAATTTATTATTCAGGAAGTCAAAACATGCAAAATGAAAAAATAGTTAAACAATTAACATAAGACAATAACTTTACTAATAAATAATACTCATTTATTTAATCATCGAATGTTAATTACAATTTATCTATTACATGATTCTAAACTATCTAATCTAAACTAATGTCGTCGTTCAGCCCAATGCTCATAGCGTGCTGCAAGTGCTTAACCCTACTCAATCCCTTCGTAAGCGGATCTGATGAGTTATCCTCCGATGATACCTTGTTCACTACAAGGAGTCCTTTCTTCTACCCGATGTCAAAAAAAGTGATATTTTCTGTCGATATGTCGAGATCTTCCATGATCCCTCGGTTCCTTGGTCAAGGCAACCACTCCTTCATCATCACATAAAATTTCCATGGGCTCCTGTATGGCTGTTACAACTCCAAGGTCTCCAATGAAGTTCATCAACCATATTTCCACCTTTGAAACTTCGCTCGCTGCAATGTACTCTGATTCGCATGTTAAATCAGCTACAGTCTCTTTCTTGGAACTCTTCCAAGTCACTGCTGCTCGATTTAGGGTAAAGACACAGCCTGACTGCGAACGGTAGGTGTCCCTGTCGGTCTGAAAACTGGCGTCACTATACCCTCGCACCTTTAAGTCATCACTCCCACCTAGGACTAGAAACTATTCCTTGGTCCTCTGTAGGTACTTAAGAATATTCTTGACTGCGGTCCAATGCTCTATGTCGGGGTTCCCTTGATATCTACTGGCCATGCTCAAAGCGAAGGCCACATCAGGGTGAGTACAAGTCATAGCATACATGATCGAGCAAACTATGTAAGCGTAAGGTACTTGGCTCATCTCTGCTATCTCGACTTCGGTAATCACACTTTCAGTCTTACTCAACTTGGCATTACTTTGGATTGGTAACTCCCCTTTCTTGGAATTCTCCATACTAAAACGTTTTAGTACCTTTTCCAAGTAAGTATTCTAATTAAGTCCTATTAGTCTCTTACTCATGTTTCTCACTATCTTTATTCCCAAAATATAGGCGGCCTCTTCGAGGTCCTTCATAGCAAAGCACTTCCCAAGCCAATAATTCACTTCATGTAGCGTTGAGACGTCGTTTCCTATGAGTAGTATGTCATCAACATACAATACAAGGAAGCTAACTATACTCCCACTGGCTTTAACATATACACATGATTCATCCTTGCTTCATAGAAAACCAAACTCTTTGACTTTGTCATTGAAACAAAGATTCCATCTACGAGATGCTTGTTTCAGTCCATAAATGGACTTCTCAAGCTTACACACTCTATTTGGATGCTTCGCATTGACAAAACCCTCTGGCTGAGCCATGTAAACATCCTCTACCATCTTCCCATTAAGGAAAGCAGTTTTAACATCCATCTTCCATATTTCATAGTCATGAAATGCAACAATGGCCAGCATCACCCTAATAGACTTTATCTTCACAACCGGTGAAAAGCTCTCATCATAGTCAACTCCGAAAGTTTGAGTAAAGCCCTTCGCAACCAATCGTGCCTTATAAGTGTGCGCATTCCCATCCAAGTCGGTTTTCTTCTTGAAGATCCACTTTCACCCAACCATCTTACAACATGGTATATTGTCAACCAAATTCCAAACTTGGTTGTCATACATGGACAGAATCTTGCTGTCCATTGCCTCTTTCCACTTTGCAGACTCCGGGCCTGCCATGGCTTCCTTAAAGCTGTTAGTATCGTCCAAATTTATTAGTGTACTATCACTAATATACGTATCACTCTCACTTGTTATATGAAAACCATACAACATGAGTGGAACACTAACTCTACCAGAACGTCTAAGAGGTAATGATTAATCAATCGGCTCAACTGGAGTTTCCTCCTCGGGTTGAGTGCCAGTGTTAGAGGTTCCTTCATCACTTGAATCTTGAAGCTCTTCAAGATCGATTTTCCTCCAACTGTTCCCTTGGCTTATGAGTTCTCATTCTCGGAAAACCCCACTTCTCGTAACGAAGAAAACATTGTTACTCGGGGTATAGAAGAGATATCCAAAGGACTTCTGCGGGTAACCAATGAATATACACCGCCCACTACAAGGTTCGAGCTTGTCGCGAGTCTCTCGTCTTACGAAAGCCTCACAACCCCAAAACTTGATATGTGCCAATGAGGGAGTTTTCCCTGTCGAAATATTGTGAGGTGTTTTGGCAACCTTCTTGATTGCGACTAAGTTAAGGATATGGGCGGTAGTCTCTAAGGCATACCCCCAGAATGAGATAGGTAGTGAAGCACGACTCATCATGGACCAAACCATGTCTAACAAGGTTCGATTATGCCTCTCAGCTACACCATTAAATTGCAGTGTCGTAGTTGGCTTCAATTGTGAAATGATTCTGCATTCCTTGAGGTAGTCGTAGAATTCAAGACTTAGGTTCTCTCCACCTCGATCGGATCGAAGCATCTTGATTTTCCTGCCCAACTGATTCTCCACTTCTTGTTTAAACTCTTTGAACTTTTCAAAGGTTTCTGACTTGTGCTTGATTAAGTGAATATACTCATATTTGCTATAATCATTGGTGAAAGTCACATAGAAGCGGTTCGCATCCCTTATGGTGGATCTAAAGGGCCCACACTCATCGGTGTGTATGAGATCCAATAAACCCTTACCCATTTCACAAGTGCCAGTGAAGGGTGACTTGGTGATCTTTCCAAGTAAACAAGACTCACACATGTCATGGTCCCTAAAGTCGAATGACTCCAACACTCCATCCAAAATTATCTACAACCATCACAGTTTCATATATTCCATTACAAGTCAATGCTTCAAAATATAAAACACCATTAAGATAAGCATAAATAGAACCCTTTTCATTATCAAATGAATATCTGAATCCTTGTCTATATAAACCATGAAAAGAAATGATGTTTGTTTGTGGCGAATAGCAAGAATTATTTAAATCTAAACCCAATCCATTACTAAGTACTAAGGAATAAAATCCAATCTTGGTGACAGAAGACGATCTTCTGTTTCCCATGATTAGATTTATCTTCCCATGCTCCACATCCCTATTTCTTCTTAGTCCCTGCAAATCAGAACATATGTGAAAACCACATCCTATATCAAGAACCCAAGAAATAGCATGTGATGATTCATTAGATTTAATAGTGTAAATACCTGCGAAGGATGGCTTGATCTTCCCATCCTTGATAGCTTGCAGATATTCTGGGCAACTTTTTTTCCAATGCCCTATCTTGTGGAAGTGGTGGCACTCTGTCTCCTTAGGGTTAGAATTGGGTTTAGCAGAACCAACCTTGGTTCCACTAGAATAGGTACCATCTTGTAACTATCCCTTGTGGTCACTCTTTGAGGGAGCCTTCCTATTCTTACCCTTCCCTTTCCCTATTTCCAAGACAAGGGCAACAACGGGAGCAGGATTTGATGCAACAAATTTATCTTTAAGATTGCTCTCAGTAGTCCTTATCAAGCCTTGACGCTTGCTTAAAGTGACCTCTTCCTTATTCATGTGGTAGGTCATCCGGAACTGGTTGTAGTAGGGAGACAAGGAGTGAAGAATGATGTTGATTGCCAGCTCTTTATCGAAGTTAACATTTAGCTTCAGCAGGCGATCAACATATCTCTACATCTTTTGCAGATTAGTGGTAAGGGACTCTATATAACTCATTTTTGTTGGGTTATGAGCATTCTAACACTCCTAAGTGTACATGTAACCCTAAATACCTTGGATCTATGTTTTCTCTATTATACATGCAAATATCAACTTTCCAAGGTATTGTTCTATTCTAGCATACTAAACTTTGAATAACACAAGTTAGAATAACATACCTTTTGTTAGTGCTTGTCTTCATGAAGCTTGAGTGCCTAGTGCCCCAAGTGTGACACCTCAAATGGTTCACACAACACCAAATACACTTGGAATAACTTGAGAGAATTCTACACTTCATGAAAATCGGCTAGCCCTTTCTTACTCTCACTAGTGGCCGATTTTGTCAAGAATAAGATCTTTATATAGTGTTACAATTAGGGTGAACCCTAATTGTCATGACTTTCCATTTCCTTGGATCCATGGGTTCAAATACACCATGGATCATCCATGGAGCATCATATGGGTTTTGGCCCAACTAGATAATCCATGGAGCATTAGCCCACTATACAAGTATGGATGATTTACACAATCAACCCATATATTTAATTAGTCTTCTTTTGATCACTTAATTAATCCTAGATTAATTCTTGATCAATACTAATTAAATAATCTTATTATTCTTATTATTAATATACTAGAACTTATAATATATTAATAACCATAAATGTCTTATTTCTCTCATTATAGTCTATCCAAGTGCATGATGCCATGCAACCCAAATGGACCATGCCGGGTCGGGTCAAGTATTACCAATTATAGTTATGGACTTAGACATTAATCCAACAGTCTCCCACTTGGATAAGTCTAAAAGTATTATTGCGTATGACTTCAGGAACCAACTGGCAATCGTAGCTCTCAAAAGCTTCTGTCGAACTTTGACCTTGTAGATGAACTCTGACCTTTGTCAATGACTTGTCCATTAGATAAGGGATCATATATTCCTCAATTCTAGATATCATATGGACTGAGACATGGATTATAATCATACTCTCTGTCCATTTGTTGTTTCCCGATTTCCGATTTATGATGACTGACTAATTGAACAAATCAAATCAGTCCTGGCCCGGCCGAGCACTTCCATTTGTCATCATCAAATCATCGAGGGGCCCACAGATATTGCTTTTATCCCGAAGGTAAAAGGAATGGATAAACTTCGACTCATATGGATTGTTCTACTACTTGTTGAATCATACACAAAGACATGTTTTATAGCATCGAGTTACCAAATGCGGTTTCGTGTAATCAATGTACTATCAACTCATAGTAACAACTCATATCTCTAGGTTTGAAGAATATAAGATATTATCGTCTCATGATCACTCGTGATAAAATCCATGAAATGATTCCAATGAGCGCGGGTTGAATCCAATACTCATAACTTATGAGCACTCATGAGTGTTGTAGCCCTTTGTCCAACACCTTAGACCTCTACAAGCCAACCCATGATAGTCTTAATTCATATCTACTTCCAACATATGATCGACTGTGGATGGTTTGAATAACTTAGTCATTCCGGAAGAATAACCTAGTTTATTCGGGAAGTCAAAACATGCAAAGTGAAACACAATAATAATTGAATCCAATATGTTATCAAAACCTATGAACATAAATAAAACACCTTTTATTTATCACCATATGATTACACATTATTCATTGTATACTGTTTCAACTATCAACTTTATTCTTGAATTTAAAACAATAGTTGTCCCATGCTCCAAGCACGTACACTATGTTTTCTAAACACTAGTCATGCCACACACCAAGTATGTTTGTCTATGATCTTACTTTTTGAACTAGATCAATTGAGCATAACTTCAATGATTCTCTTTTCACACTCCCAAATCCTTACTGCAAATGCAAGAATTCCAAATTCATGCCATTTACTGAAATCTGTTAGATTCTAAACTTATATGCATTGATCCTCTTGTAATGATTATGCACATAGTCAGAAAGACTTGACAACAACCATTACAGAGCATTCCAAAGGAGATCAGCTACTCAGAAACATCCTTCTTGCATTAAGTTTCCTAATCTTAAACAGATTGAAAATTCTAACTTTGAAACATTTCCATATTCCATTTTGACTATCACTTATGAACAAGAGTTGCCTCCTTATAGATTATTTCAATATGGTCCTTCCAAAATTATCACTATACTTCCAACTGTCCTTGAGCAACCAATCTTTGGTAAACCTTAGATTGTCCTCGACAATTGTTTAATCCTTTTAGTCATATCCAGTTCTAAACCTTTTTCCCTTCTTAATGCCCCAGGCATTTGGAAAATATTAGAAAGGATGAATATAGCACTTGTAATCGATCCTATATCCGAAGCATATGGGACACGATTCATGATGTCTCACATAAAGACTAAACCAATCTTTTGCTATAACATTTCCATTTCTATTTGCCAAGTTCTCATAATTAGATTATGAAAAGGGATGCCGTAATCATAATCGAATTTAAGAACGCAAATAATGGACCCATATACAGAATTTCCTTATGTTGAGCCATTCCAACATGAAATTCATATATATATATCCTTGACTAAATGATTAAAACCTCACGATCTAAGCTTATAGATTTGAGATGAAGTATAATTTCCTCTCCCTTAATTATAGTAAAACAACTTTTTCCCAATGGAAACCTTTTTGTTTTCTATAATTAACATTGCTAACTTGCAATCTTTATCATAATTATCATGCTCCCACTAACATGATGATCATTAGCATAACACTTATGCTCCCACTAGCTTTGACATGTACTCAGAAATCAACTGGACTTCTAGAAATCAATACTTTATTGACTTTCTTACCAAAGTTCAGATTTCTGATACTGGATTGTTTTGATAGAACTTTATCAAAATCATACACCTTCCCTTAGATAGCACACTTGTTTGTCTAAACAATTATGAAGAGGGATGCCGTAATCATAACGGTTAGACCTTTTTGCCACTTCTCACAAGTCCAGGTTAGTGTGCCGGTAAACCACACACGCTCCACTAACGACTTTGAGAATGCAAATATCATAATTGCTATCTAACTAAAATCTACTTAGTGAAAGTGTTTCCTCACCATCATTTTTCATGAATCGGAGAGAAACCTTATGACACTTAGATTTAATGGTGTATGTGTTCTTATCCATGTGAATTGTCAAAACCATAGTCACAAGACAAGGATAATGACAAATCCAAACTCATATGGACTAAACTCAATCTTAATTTCTTGCCACCTAGCAGCTCAAGGGCCTACCATTGCTTCCAAGTTGTTGTGCAACCAATTGAGAACTCTAAGAACTCATATGAAAAGCCAACTTTGATTGGAATGGGCACATAATATGTCAACACGATAGGCTATAAACCTTAAGTCGTGTGCTAGTGAAGGACTTCAGGTTCTATTCTTGATTAGTTCTTGAGACTTTCAAGATCTTTAAGACTCCCACTATCCTCTTGACCGATAAGACTCCCTTGTCAAACATCCAAGAGATAGTGTGGATTCTAACCAAGACAAACGCTTCACATAATTGGCCTAAGTTGGTCTTTGTTTTATCCAAAACATCACAACTTACCAATTTCAAATGTACAAGAGTAGAAAACTTTTACTCTTACATTTGACACGTGTTTTAAACCTTCTTAAAGACATGTCACTCAAATTACAATCTTGGAGTATGACTCTAAGACTTGTATTGGAACGAAGTATGACTCATCTTCTTGATTTAACCATTTCAACAATTTAAGATCCCTTCTTCTTAGTCATAAGAATGCACTAAGACTTCCTTAGAGAACTAATTTTGATATGGTTTCTTAATCATTAAGATGATCACAAAGCTGATACTAAAGTACTCTCCCATCTTTTCAGATTTGAGAAACTTTTATCCTTCTGCCTAATTTGATTCTTCTTATTCGCTCTTCCATACATTGGAACCTTTTCCAATGTCTCAGAGTTACACTTAAGCTTGTAAGTATAATCATATTTACTGAGCTTTAGTAAACTATGACGAATAATCTTATCAATCTTTTGTGGTGGACTTAATCAGTGCACATGACTATGTACTCGATCCCTTAGTCCATTACTTGACTCACACATCCATGTGAACAAGTAGTTAGTCTTAATTTTCCAATACTTGAAAGTTCTCATTCATCATGCTATACAACTTGCATGATTCCAAGTTCCGGTCCAATTGAGACTTGGGTGATGAGAATCTTTCCTTATTTGATAAATTTAGACATTACCACAAATAAAAGAATCAATTTCATATTTCCACTCTTGCTATTAATGGAATCATATAAGCAACAATTTTTCCTCAAATGCCATTGTAAGGATATTTTAAAATAACTAAAATCAAAAATTTTCTTTTATTTTAAAAACTATGCGGAAAAACTTATCCTTACAATCCATATGAAAACTTGTTGTTATCTATTCCTAAGCAATACCTCATAACTCCTAAGAAGTAGCTCAAGAATCCGATCTTCAAACTATGCGATAGAAATCCATCTATGCGATCAGATTCAGCATATTCTTTTTTTTAAGTTCCTTCACTTTTTCTTTGATTCTTAAAACATCAACATGTGACCCAATCACATCATGTAATAAGAATCTCATAATAGAAACTTAGCAGAGTTAGATAGTGGACTTTACCTGAAGTAGAGTCAAACTTATTGACTTTAACATCCTTAGGTAAATTTAGCAGCTTCGCAACTAATTACCCTTTCTTTGGAAATATAAACATATGGACCCTTTGATAATGGTACACGGGACTATCACAGACTTAGCCTTATGGTGGGCCCATAACCCACTGTTGGATTAATGTCTAAGTCCATAACTATAATTGGTAAGACTTGACCCGACCTGGCATGGTCCATTTGGGTTGCATGGCATCATGCACTTGGATAGACTATAATGAGAGAAATAAGACACTTATGGTTGTTAATATATTATAAGTTCTAGTATATTAATAATAAGAATAATAAGATTATTTAATTAGTATTGATCAAGAATTAATCTAGGATTAATTAAGTGATCAAAAGAAGACTAATTAAATATATGGGTTGATTGTGTAAATCATCCATACTTGTATAGTGGGCTAATGCTCCATGGATTATCTAGTTGGGCCAAAACCCATATGATGCTCCATGGATGCTCCATGGTGTATTTGAACCCATGGATCCAAGGAAATGGAAAGTCATGACAATTAGGGTTCACCCTAATTGTAACACTATATAAAGATCTTATTCTTAACAAAATCGGCCACTAGTGAGAGTAAGAAAGGACTAGCCGATTTTCATGAAGTGTAGAATTCTCTCAAGTTATTCCAAGTGTATTTGGTGTTGTGTGAACCATTTGAGGTGTCACACTTGGGGCACTAGGCACTCAACCTTCATGAAGACAAGCACTAACAAAAGGTATGTTATTCTAACTTGTGTTATTCAAAGTTTAGTATCCTAGAATAGAACAATACCTTTGAAAGTTGATATTTTCATGTATAATAGAGAAAACATAGATCCAAGGTATTTAGGGTTGCATGTACACTTAGGAGTGTTAGAATGCTCATAACCCAACAGTGGTATCAGAGACTGGTTTGTTTTCTTTTTATACCTGCAATAGAAGCTGAAAAAACGAATTTGTTGATGTTTGATCATCTGACTTGGCGAGTCCATAAAGGGACTCGACGAGTCCATGCCTAAAAAGGGATCAAATCGATCCAACTCACCGAGTTGGTTCATGCACTCGACGAGTTGGACCCCAGACAACATATTTTCGAGGTTTTTTGGCTAGAAATGGACTAGGAACATTACCCTAAGTTGTTTTTGAACTTATAAACTTGTTTTTTAATGTGGTAATGTTCATGCTAATCCATTTTCAAAGATAATTGTCAATAGATTCATGTTCTGTATTAGTTTAAAGGTTAGACTAATTACATGAAAAAGTTTGATTTGAATTATCTTGTTCTTAGGAGTTGCTTAGATTAATAGAAAAGTTAATTGAAATAGTTGTTTTCAATCCATTTTAATCTAAGAGTTGAGTATAAAATGTGTTTGTGTAACTTTTCCTCAAGTTACATGAAGAGTCACATTAAAGACTCATAAAACTCATAAAAGTTGGCAATGATTACAAAATGAAGAGTCTTGTGTCATTGAATATTTTTTTTAAGACTCCATAACTTGTCCTCAAGTTATGGAAGTTCAGGAGTCACTTCATTAAAGAGTAAAAGTGTAACCTTAATTAATTCCATAAGTTATAAAATAAAGAAAAGTTAATTCTTTTATTAGTTTAAAGTCTTCCATAAGTTATGGAACTTGAAGAGTTTTTTGGATTAAAACTACTTTAAACACATAAGTTATGGAATTAATTAGTTTTGAATAGTTTCAAAACTTGCCCTCAAGTTTTGGAATTTGTAAAGTTTTCTCTTATGAATACTTTAATTCCAAGTTAGCCCTTATAATTTTAAAAGTTAAAATTCAACCCTTATACTTTATAATATTATAAGTTAATAATATATATATATATATATATATATATATATATATATATATATATATGTATAAGAGTAAAGTCAGTCTTACTGCTAGTACGCCTCATTCACGAAGCTGGTCTATAAGGTGGGTATAAGGTTGTTGCCTATAAAATGGCAACTTAATGGGTGTCCACTCTCACCTACAGCTTGCTTGACTGGTGGAGGGTCGTTAGCCGAACGGGTTTGACAGGACTATAATTCTCCCTTCATTAAAAGTATTAATGTTAAATACAAAGTAACTAAACTCTTAATAATACCCAATCTTAGTTACTTAGGAAAATGTGAATAAGGTGCTAATCCATGAAATTACACTTTACACTTTGTCTAAGTCGTTGGTGGAGCGTGTGTGGTTAACCGGCACACTAACTTGGACTTAACAAGGTAGGTAAAGGGTGACTTAAGGTTTATTATAGTATCGGTGGAGCGTGTGTGGTTTACCGGCACATCGATTGAGTGATAAACTTTAAGGGTACCAAGTGATTTGCATGGTTACTTCACACCTCGTTTTGTGATCCTCGGTATCCCAGTCACAAAACTTGGAGGGCACACTCGAGATTGAAACATGCCATTGAACAGTTCAATGAATCTCAAAAGATCTAGGAGTTTCAAATCCAATTAAAACCTAATAATACATTTCGTTTATCTTGGTGGAAATTGGTGAATCGTCATTCACCTACCTTCAAATATTTTATAGCTTGGATTACGGCATACCTCTTCTAAGTTATAAAATAGTTTGTTGGGTCCTAGCCTTAATATTTCATATTGGGTGTCATATTAAGGACTATAAATCCAACAATTTTGGCAGCAATCGTCGAAGTGATGATCCCGTACCTTTCTTGCCTGGCGCTCTGATGGTACCGGTCCAACAAGTCTTGTTGCATCTCATAGAGATACATGTCCTCGTAGGACTTCTGGAGTTCTGCAGTCATAGTTGCTAGCATGATGCAATGGACTTTTGTTGCATCATGCTCACGGGCCTCAAAGGCAGCGATCTCTTCAGCAATGGCAGTGTTGAGGATGATTTCCTTCAGCTTTTCATCAAGGACACACTCTTTGTCTTCATAACGAGTGACCATACAGATGTTGCCGATCCAATCATTGAAATTGGACCCATCAAAGACCACTCTCCCACACAAGTTCATGAGTAAGAACGAGTCGGAGGAATTTGAGCCGAAAGCATTGTTGTTGACGTTCGACATCTGAAATAGAAAAGAGACAAAGTTTGAATAGAAATGAATCCTCAATTAAACACACAAATGAGAAATTAGGGCTAGGACCTAACAACATTATTTACAATTTAGAAGAGGGATGCTGTAATCTAACATGCAAATAATTTGAAGGTAAGTGAATGATGATTCACTAATTCTCCACCATAAAAAAAGAAAAAAGAGATTAAGTTTTAAATGTATTGAATAATCCTAAATCTTTTGTGATTCATTTAAATTTTCAATGGCATGTTTAAATCTCGATATTCCCCTCAAGTTTGTGACTGGGATGTCAAGGATCACAAAGCGGGTGTGAATAACCATGTAAATGTACATGGTGCCCTCATTGTTACAGTCACCTATTCGATGTGTCGGTTAACCACACACGCTCCATCGAACTATGACAAACAATGAGTCACCCTTTTCCACCTTTCCTTAGAGCCTAATTAGTGTGTCGGTTAACCACGCACGCTCCACTAACGTCTTAGCAAGTGTACAAAGTGTAATTTCATGGAATTGCATCAATTTCACTTTTGCCTAAAGTAACTAAGATTATGATTTTTTTGAAAAACATTTAGTTACTTTTATAATCATTATACTTTTTTAATGAGGAAAGGGTTGCCCTCTCCTACCTCTTCGGCTAACAACCCCCCCACCAATCAAGGAAGCCGTGGGTGAGAGTGGACACCCATTAAACGACCATTTTATAGGCCATAACCTTATACCCCCTTATAGACCAGCTTCGTGAATGAGTCCTACTAATGTTAATATTAGAATTTAAGTTATATATATATATATATATATATATATATATATATATATATATATATATATATATATTAATCTTATAATATTATAAACTATAAGGTTGAGTTTTAAACATGTAGAATTCTAGGGTTTGAAATTTAAATAATTCAAATTAAACTTTTAAATAAAAAAAATTTAATTTAAAAACTTGAGGGCAAGTTTTGAACTTTTCGAAACTCATACGATCAAATAGCAAATAATTTCAAACTAAAAAATTAATTTAATGATTATCTAAATTTGACCTAATCCATTTTATTTAAAAGATAATTCAACAATTAATTTAAATAAGAAATATTATCAGATAAAGAATTTATTATTCAAACAATTGGTAATTATTTTTTGTTTAGGCAATTATCCTTAAGCAAAACAACAAGAAATCCCAAAAATCCCTCTGTCAGACGCTCCGACTCGCCAAGTTGGACTGACTCACCGAGTTCACCTAGTGACTCACCAAGTCAGGTCGGGCAGAAGGCAGAAAAAGGATTTTTAGAGAGGATGAACAAGCAAGGCATCAATATCAAAAGAAACCAATCAAGGCTCTGATACCACTGATGGGTTTTACACAAAATAACGTCCTATGTGTTCATGCAAACCCTAAATCTTGGATCTAGGCTTCTCTATTGTACATGCAATTCATCCAAGACTTATAAACCCTAGATCTAGCATACATATATCAAAATTAACATAAGAAATCAGATCTAGATTATTACCTCTTGAACAATGGCTTGAATCTTCTTATCTTGGAGCTTAGAGTCACAAATGTCACTCCTCTAATGGCTTACAAACACCACACAAGAAAGAGGATGATATGAGAAAGAGAGAGAGAGAGGAGAGGCTTAATTTCGGCTATGATGGCTCTATGGTATCAAGTGGCTGAAAATTAGAAGCCTTAGGGTCTTATTTATACTAGTGTTGCTAGGGTTTTAGTCTAAACCCTAATGGAGAGCTTAGGCCTTCAACAATCCAAGGAACCTTTTGGAATAGGGACCTTATGGCTGAAATTATGGATGGACACATTCTAATTTCATCCATGCGTAGTCCATGGGGCTCTTCAGCCCAATACTCAAATATCACACATTTGACAGTTTAATTCACTAATATTAAATTAATATGTTTTAGCTGGAGAATTAATTTCTTAATTAATTCTTTTTTAATATTAATTTAATTATATGATTTCTCTTTTAATATATTATTCATATAATATACTAATAAACCATATAAACCTCTTTATTCATAAATCAGCTCTCAAGTTGTTTTGGTGAAGGCAACCCAAAAGGATCATGCACAACCAGGTCAAGTACTTACCAAATATGTAACACCCATGTTTCTGGGCTTGCCATTTTTAGCAATGTAATATTCTAGGTTAACCTTTGTAACCCATTTGAAATAATAAGAATGTATTATTTGCGAATTATGTGTTTTATACTTATCTGCTTAATTATGTGATTTGATTTAATCAAGAATAAAAATAAGCATAAAAATGAAACGTTATATAAACCCGATATCGATGCATGAAGATGTAGTGGTTGAGACGAGGTTTCCGAAAATATAAAAAATGTTGAAATCCGAGTTATAACGAAGAAGTTATGACTTGTCGAAGTATCATGAAAAAACCGGTGTGGCATAGCGTGACGTAAATAGTAAATTTGCGAAGGAGTGATATTTAGCCTTAGTGATCAACATGAAAGACGTAGATAATGTTGAACCGAGAGCGTTCATAAAATGAACGCCTAAATCTGACTTCATATGAGGAAGTTATGATTTTTCGAATTTTCAGCTTAGCACTAGACAGCCTAAAAGTTCGAATTGAGATCGAGCAAGTTTTAGCCAAAACTTTTGTTGGGCTTAGAAGATTGCGTCTTTTGGGCTTGTTTGTTTATAATTTTTTGTATTACGGTTTGGGCCTGTCCAACCGTGTGTCTTTTATGCTTTGTATATAAGCTTATGCTTGCATGCATATTAGGTTAAGGTTTTAGAGATCTGAGAATACGATATTTTCCAGACGACTAAAGGTTTATTTGATCATACTTGTAACCTTCCAATCCTCTACAGTTGATGTTCTTAATCGAGCTCTTCTGAGGATTTTGTTTTAATCATTCGACTCGTTTGATTCAATCTTGTTCTATTATTTTACTGTGTTTATACCGTCATTGTTTATTTACTTGTTCAAGATCTAATCGATCTTCATAGATTAAAAGATTCTTTAATCACATCAATTGGTATCAGAGCAGGAGGCTGTGTAATTGATACACTTCTTTTCTGTGAAAAAGATTTTCATTAGGGTTTTTCCGCAATCATCAATATTTATTGAGCCGTCATCTCTTTATTGACGTATCTTGATATTTATTATTTTGCCCTAATCTGCTTTATTACAAGTCTGATCTTTGAACAGGTTTTTACGATCATAATGGACGCGACACAATCAAATGTTATTAATATTTCAAACAGCATTGGTTCGACGACAAGGATTCCGATCTTATACACCAACGATTATGAAGTATGGGCACATCATTTCGAAGACTACGTTATCGGGTCGGAGGAAAATGGGTATTTGATTTGGGAAGCCATCACAAACGGACCGTTCTCTCATTCTGCAACGTCGAGAATCATTAAAACTCAAAAAGAATACAATGATCTGCTCAAGGACGTGAAAGACATTGCACAAGATGAAAAGGACAAGTTCCAATGCAATATCAAAGCACTAAGATTGATCTGGTTCGCCCTTCAGTCCGATACATTCAGATTGGTTAGCTCATGTACGACGGCGAAGGATGTTTGGGACAGACTTCGTGAACTATACTCTACAGACGAAGATCTCGAACATTCTATTCAAACTCTGCTTCTATCTGAGTTTGGTGAATTCAGACAAGGGGCTGAAGAATCTGTGACCCAGACGTTCGATCGCTTCAATCATCTTCTCAGCAAGATGATCAAACATGATATCGAAAGGAAGCTCATCGAACAGAAGGTTACATTCCTGAATGGTCTAAGGTCTGAGTGGAGAGCAGTAGTTTCCACGGTTAAAGCCCATGAGCAATTTAAATCATACTCTTTGGCGAAACTGGTGGGAATTCTCAAGTCTCAAGAGAAAAACGTGGTGCAAGAGAAGAATGTCGTTTCCAGTCTCGGTTCGTTGGCTCTCCTGTCAAAAAGTAAAGCCGTTATGGAGGATGAAGACCTCAGCCTGGAAGAATATGATCTCACATTGGAAGATTATGCCTTGATGGTATCCAATCCCAAAAGGTTCATAAAGAAGAAATTTCCCAGCAACAAAAACTGAAACTGGAAGGGAAGTTACAGCTCTGAAAAGGTGGTTAATAAACCGAAAGTTGAGGAGCACAAGAAGGAACCGAAGGTTGACGGCGACTCTGGAGTGAGCTGTTTCTACTGTGGTGGGAAAAATCATTATGCTAAGGACTGTGTCCTCAAGAAAATGGCTGAGAAAGATGATGGGAACGATGAGGAAGCTGTGTTGCAGAAAAGGCTAGATGAGTTGAGAAAGAAGAAGTCTGCTGCTAACCCGCCTAGTAATGCTCTTATTGTGCAGGGTTCTGTTCCAGGTGATGAGTTCGGTAGCACGGAAGTTTGGTCTACCGACTCAGAAGACGAGGAAGTGAGGCAGCCTACTCATGGAAAGGCGTTCGTGTCTAAGGAAGAAGGCAGTGGTGGTAAATGCCTTATGGTTTCTGACGTATCTCAATTGAGGGGATACAACACCGATGGAGGCAATGATGGACAGAATGCAAAGGAGGACATGTGCTTCACAGCCAAACCACTCAGCCAGCAGTTCAATGAGCTTGATGAACTGATAAAGAAGGTACAATCTGTTTTTGTTTCATGTAAAGTACCATCATCCTCTTATGAGAAAGAACTAAAAAGTGTCAATACAAGAATATCTCATCTAGATAGTAGCTTAACTCAAACTCGGGTCACAAATTCTAACCTAACTGATCAATTGAGCAGGGCAGCGTCGAAGAGTGAGGAGCGGAGAATGTGGATAGAGTTGAAGGAATCAGAATTAGTCAAAATTAAAGATGAAAACATTTATTTGCAAAGAGACAATTTGAAATTGTTAAAACAACGAAATGTTTTTTGCTTAATTGCTAAACGTCTGTATTCTAATATTACTCAGCTTCACTTGGATTGTGAAATAGGCCAAAGGATTCACCGCATGATCTTGCCCTTCCTAGAATTTAAGGAAGATGAAATCGATGCCGAAGCCTATAATTGTGAAAGTGTGATATCGTCTGATGACATAAATCCCACCTACATGTATGGACTGGACAAAATTGAGTCCTTCATTAAATCTAAAGACCACAAGCTCATGCTTAAAAATCTTTTGGATGAAAATGACAGACTTAAACTGAGGACCGAAACCATGCAAAAATTTGACTCTTTAAACGCCAACGTAAGCTCAGAAAACAAAATTGATGTTGAAAATGCATCTGAGCTTAACGAGGATGACAATATGAGTGAAATTTCTGTAGAGGACACGGTTGACTGCTCAGAATTTATTAAAACCGAGCCAGAAAATCACAAGAATCTAATTTCTGAAAATTCTGTAGAATTCGCTCGGTTGTCCCATCAAAAGTCCCCAAAATTAGTTGAGAAAGTTGTTGTCTATCAAAAGGTCAGGACTACTCCAAATCAAGTATACAAGGTAACAGGAGTAACCAAACATCAAACAGCTGAACTTGCAGCTATTCTAAACGAAGACAATGCTGATGGTTGTGATGAATACTTCTGGGAAGCTCCCATTGATAATGCAGACGAAACCATTCGTTTATCTGAAAGAACTTCCTGGAAGAGCAAAGGAAGATACATACCCGAACCATTGAATAAGCCAAATAACTTCAATGAGCCGAGCACTAGTGGTACAAAAGATACTTCTCAGAAGGATGTTCACTTACCAAAAGTAGACATTCCTAAGGCTCCTTCAGCTCAAAGTAACTCTACCGCAGTTCAAATGGAACCGGTCAAGGATTCAGCAAAATCGAAAGCAAATGTTCATCATCAACCTTCTCAGATGCGGAACAGGAAGATAGAAAGGAATAATAAATACCGGAAGAGCCTTTCTGAGAGGAAACAATTCTGGCGTTCCCAGAATGCATACTTCACTCATCAAGACAAGAATCTAAAGTATGAAAACATTCCTGCTGGAAAAGTTGAAAGTCACAAAAACCGAAAGTCAAGGTTCGGTTCACAAGAAGATATCAACCGAAAATCAAGTTTCGGTTCACAAGAAGAAACCAACCGAAAGTCAAGTTTCGGTTCACAAGAAGACATCAACCAAAAGCCAAGATTCGGTTTACAAAAGGATAACAACCGAAGGCAGATGTTCGGTTCCAAAGGTAGCTCCAACCGAACGCAAAGGTTCGGTTCTGAAGACAAAAGAGTGCAAAACTCTAAGGTTGGTCCTTCCAATGATCAAAAACAAAAGGGTCACCTAGAGTCTCCTTCTAATTCTAATTCATCTCATTCTTCTAATTCTTCTTCACCCTCTGTTTCATATCGATCTTGTTCTAAATCTCACTCATCAACTGAGCAAAAGTGGAAGCAGAAGGTCAATAAATCCACAACAGAGACCGAATCTAACTCTACTAATCTTAACAAAATAAAAGTTTACACCATTAAAAGGAAAGATAAAACAACTCTCATAAAAAGAACTTATCTTGTTGATATCTCTCTCAGTGCTCCTGTTTCAAAGCAAAGCTCACGTGGACCCAAGAAACTTTGGGTTCCTAAATTTGTCTAAATTTTGCAGGTTATAAGTGACGAGCAGTTCGACGAAGAATGGTACATTGATAGTGGCTGCTCACGTCACATGACAGGGAGGAAAGAGGAGCTTAGGGAGTACAGATCGCTTGCAAATGGTGGCAACGTCAAGTTCGGAAACAATTCTTTCGGCACCATAAAGGGATACGGGATGATAACCAATGGGGACTTCTCTATAAGGAAGGTGGCTTATGTGGAAGGACTCCAACACAACCTCATTAGTGTATCTCAACTGGTTGGAGGTACAGGTCTCAAAGTCTCATTCGATGATGAAGGTTCAGAAATTATAGAGAAAAAGTCAAATAAAATAATTCTCAAGTCAGAGCGAAAGGGTGAAATGTTTCCCTTAAACATGAAACCCATCAAAGGAAACCCAGCTGTGTGCTTATTGTCAAAAGCGCAATCCGACGAAAGCTGGTTGTGGCACCGAAGATTATCTCATCTTAACTTCAAAGATATCAATCGTCTTGTTACAGGAGGTCATGTAAGGGGCCTTCCATTACTCAAGTTCGACAGGGATCATCTATGTGCTGCATGCGAAATGGGAAAGCAGAGTCGTCAAAGTCATCCATCTATTATCAACACAAAAGTTGTTGAACCACTCGAATTAATTCATATTGATTTGTGTGGTCCTTCATCTATCGAAAGCATCGGTGGTAGCAAGTACATTCTTGTTATCGTTGATGACTTTTCTCGATTTACATGGGTGTTCTTTCTAAAGCTCAAATCTGAAGCGACTCAAAAGCTGAAAATGTTTATTAAGCAAATTGAAGTACAGCTCAAGAAGGTTGTTCGCAACATCAGAAGCGACAATGGTCTCGAATTCAAGAACAGGGAGTTTGAAGAGTTTCTTGCAGAAAAGGGAATTAGTCATAATTTCTCAGCTCCCTACACACCACAACAGAACGGAATAGTCGAAAGACGAAACCGATCCTTGTGTGAAGCTGCCCGAACTATGCTAAGTTTCGCTTCTTTACCTCTTTATTTTTGGGCTGATGCTATTTCTGCTGCTTGTTTTACACAGAACAGGTCATATCTCAACAAAAGGTTCGCACTCACCCCATATGAGATATTGAACAACAGGAAGCCAAATGTGAAATTTTTCCATGTGTTCGGCTCAAGGTGTTTCATCTTCAACTCTAAAGAACACCGCAACAAGTTTGTTGTCAAAGCCGACGAAGGAATATTTCTGGGTTACTCTCTCACATCCAAGGCATACAGGGTCCTAAACAAGCGTTCAAGAAAAATTGAAGAGACGTATTATGTGACCTTTGACGACAACTATGTCAAGAAGCTGCAGGCTAAAGAAAATATCACTGGGGAAATCTTTCCTCCAAATGGCATGGTTACAGTCTCGGTTGCTAATCTGTTTGAGACATTTCTGGGGCTCTTTGACGAACCAGAGAATGCTTCACTTTCTGAAGCTGGTGCAGCAGATAACAAAGTTGATCACATGGAGCAAATTGTTGAATATGCTGCAAGGAGAATGTATGAAGAAGAATCAATCTGTAACGACTCTCCTTCCAACGAAGCTCAAATCGAGGGGGAGCCAAGTGCTCGAGTCGAGGGGGAGCCAAGTACTCAAGTCGAGGGGGAGCCAAACGCTCAAGTCCAGGGGGAGCCAAATTCCACAACTTCAACCGAAGAGGTCTCAACACCAGCAAGCTCAGGCCCACTAGAATCACACGAACCTCATATCTTCCAAAGTACACCAACTGAGGTAGAACATGATGATGTGACACTCGGTTATGATAGCCAATCTGAGCTAGACGAAATAATCAATGCTGAATTAGACCCAACTGTTGATCCAAATTACCCTCCTCTTATCAAATGGACCAGAGATCATCCTGTCTCTCAAGTAGTTGGGGATGTATCTGAAAAGGTTCTGACCCGATCACAACTGAAGGCAAAACAAACTTCCTTATTTTCAAAGGTAGAATTTTGCATGTTCAATTCATTCGTATCAAAAGTTGAACCAAAGACAGTTAACACTGCTCTCGATCACTCTAATTGGGTTCAAGCAATGCAAGACGAGTTGAACGAATTTGAAAGAAACAAAGTCTGGCGCCTAATTCCAACTCCTCCAGATGCTTCGGTTGTTGGTCTCAAATGGGTTTTTAGGAACAAAATGGACAAGGAAGGTAATGTTATACGGAACAAGGCTCGTCTGGTGGTAAAGGGATATTGTCAGGAGGAAGGGATAGACTACGAAGAGACTTTCGCTCCAGTAGCTCGGCTAGAATCTGTTAGAATATTTCTGGCTTATGCTGCTCACAAGAACTTTGAAGTTTTCCAAATGGACGTCAAGTGTGCATTTCTCAATGGAGAACTTGAAGAGACGGTGTACGTAGAGCAACCTCCTGGGTTCGTGAACGAAAAGCATCCAAATCATTGCTATATTCTGGATAAAGCTGTGTACGGCCTTAAACAAGCTCCGAGAGCCTGGTATGAAACGCTTACAAAATTTTTAAAGATGTCTAAATTCAAACAAGGTTCGGTTGACCCAACCTTCTTTCGCAAAAAGGAAGGTAACCACCTTATGATAGTTCAAATTTATGTCGATGATATCATCTTTGGCTCCACGAATCCAAGCTTAACGGCTGAATTCAGAAAGCTGATGGAGACTAAGTTTGAAATGAGCTCAATGGGTCCAATTAACTTTTTCCTTGGTTTAAACATAAGACAGGGACCCGAAGTCATCTTTATTAATCAGGAAGCTTACACGAAGAATCTCCTAGCAAAGTTCGGTATGATGGGAGACTCAAAAGTCAAAGTCCCAATGGCGTTCGGCACTAAGCTTACCCCATCTCTAGACAAACCAGCTGTTGATATCACGCTCTATCATCAAATGATTGGATCGTTAATGTATCTTACTGCTAGCAGACCTGATATCATGTTTTCCGTGTGTTATTGTGCTCGATTTCAGGCAAACCCTCGTGAACCTCACATGCTTGCAGTGAAGAACATCCTACGATATCTCAAGCGAACCACCTCCTTAGGTCTATGGTATCCATCCAACTCAGGCTTCTTCGTTCAAGCCTATTCTGATGCTGACCTTGGAGGATGTGGACTCGACCGAAAAAGCACGACTGGTGGATGTCAATTTCTTGACGGGAAGTTAGTCAGCTGGCAATCTAAGAAACAGACATGCGTGTCGCTATCCACAGCCGAAGCAGAATACATTGCAGCTGCATCATGTACATCACAAGTGATTTGGATTCAAAGCCAACTTCCAGACTATGGACTCAATATGAAGAAGATCCCACTATATTGCGACTCCGAAAGTGCAATTAGGATCTGTCATAACCCAGTGCAGCACTCCAAAACCAAGCACATAGCACTAAGGTATCACTTCATCAAAGATCACGTGGAATATGGAAACGTCGAAGTTCACTTCGTAAGAACCACTGATCAACTGGCTGACGTCTTTACAAAAGCTCTTCCTGAAGCATCATTCAATAAAATATTGCAAGGACTTGGTATGATGGAATCTGAATCAGTACCAAACTTAAAGATATCAATCGAATGTTAGGGTTCGTCTCAACTATCTAACCCACTCTTTTCTTCAAAGATAGTTTCTCAATGTTGTGTATTGGCTGTACAATTCTGTTTTTACTATTCAAAAAAAAAAAAAAAAACTCTTAACTGACACCAACCAAAGGTTCAGGTTCGGTTTTTCAAATTTTTCTAGAACCGAAACCAACCGAAGGTTCGGGTTCGGTTTTACAAACTTTTGTACAACCGAAACCTACCAAAGGTTCGGGTTCGGTTTTTCAAAATTTTGTAGAACCGAAACCAACCGAACGTTCGGGTTCGGTTTTTCAAAACTTTTCTCAACCGAAACCAATCGTAGGTTCGCGTTCGATTTACCTCAAAAATTCCAAAAAAAAAAATTTGTTTTTATTTGTTTATGTGGTTACACTTTATGGACTTCCTACTTGTCCCTAGAAGCATGCTGCTGTATGTGTCTCAAGCCTCATAAGATTTTGAATAAAGGCCTTCATGACCTGGTATACACAAACCTTGTCTTCCCAACAAGGCCACTTCATTTATTCTAATCGTGAGCTACCTCATTCTTTTCTCACATGAGTTAAGAACTTCCTGCTTGGTCCTTATTCTTGCAGTAGAGGTACTTTTGTTATCTTACACCATCTCCTATTACTTCTCCACTACACTCATTCCATCATGGTAACCCTTAAGACTCTCAGCACTTACCACTGAGGTTTATGGTTGCACAACATCTGTGTTTATGATCTTAGTTTTATGACACTACGAACTAAGTGAAACCCAAAATTCAACACCTAAGGAATTGACGGTGAATGATTATATTGTTCAAGCTTTTACTAACGAATTGATGAAAGTATCATTTTATGTGATTCCTATGAAAATGTTATTAACCATAACTTTTCTTCCTGTGGGATCTTGTCCTTATCTTTCTTTCTGAGATTTCATTTAGCCGAATTAAAAGAAGCCTTTCAACATTTCTCAATAAATGGTTGATCGTATTAATAACGGACATTCCTTTTGAAATCCTAAGTTTTTCTTTGTCCTATGGCATTTAATGCGCGTGGTTAAACAGTAATGGCTTGTCCCTATGAAACGGCGATTATTGGGCGGCGTGATCCTAGGAATCTGACACTCTCTCTCCTACGTGATCATCGTCCGTCCCAACTGTCATCCATAAGAGATTTGAAACGATCTTTCTCTCTCTTCCCTCCCACTATAAATAGCCCGTTAAACCTCCTTTTACCTCTTTACCGCTCTCAAAATTTCCAAACCACAAACTCTCCCATACAGTTTCCTGTTCATCATCTTCTTCACACCTGCATCCATGGCTGACTCTTCTTCAATTCATGCTACATCCCAAATCCTTCCCATTCGCCCACAGCAATGCTTAGTAATTGATCTTAACCCAAAGGCATACGATCCTTACATGTCGCCGATTATAGAATGCCTAAAATACTCTCAACTCGAACCAGCACTATCCAGAATCGCATCGGTGCCAATGGCGGCTCTATCGCAGGTCTACGCGACTGCATATTATGACAAGGCTGTCGACCGAGTATTCTTCGAGATTGGAGACCACAAAACCTCCGTTTCTCGCCCTCGTTTCTGCTCTCTACTCGGATTTGCTTCTGACTCATCCAGAGTCCATCCGGAGTCCATACAAACCGGTCATATGTATAGCATGTTTTACAACATGGGATACACGGAGGTTCTTACATCCGTTGCCAGATTCAAGAAGTCCTGCTTACTGCCTCAATGGAACGGTTTATTTACAGTCCTGTTCAAGGGACTGTCGGAGAGAAGCTCAGGTTCAGACGGTGCCAGTCGTCTGTTCCTTTCTATTCTGTATGGAGTTTACAATGGGATCAACCTGGATTACGGGTTCGTTCTATGGCAACAACTTCTTCAGAGCCTCTCATGTTCATCCAGACACTCTGAAGTTTCATTGGCCCGATTCTGGATTCTGATCACCAAATGGGCCATGGACAGATTCGACGTTCCCATTGCCGAAGGTGCATCGATGACTTCCGTTGGTACTTTTCACACCAAGAAGATCATCATCTCCGATGCCTCCAAATTCTCCTTTATTGGCTCGATTCCGGAGTCCATGTATGGAAGCGTACCTTCGGATAGCAGGCTGATCAAAAAGCTTAAGGAGCTAACACCTTCTGGTCCAAGGGTTCTGACCCCGGACATGCTCAGATCTATCCACGATGCAGATAAACCATTGAGCAAAGGTAAAAAGGCGGATAAAGGAAAGCAAGTAGAAAAACCTTCAAAGGGGCCTTCACCTAAGAAGAGGAAACAGACAAAAGCTGCCACTTCCCCCCCACCGAAGAAGAGGAAGACTCAACCAAAGCGAAAGCTCATTATACCCTCCTCTTCGAGTGACTCTGAGGGTGAGAGTTCGGATTCTGACGACTCTCAAGGGGATGCTTCTCCTACACGAGGCAATACACCACCTCGATCCCCTACCCCAGAGATTCAAATTCCCAATTCCCCAATTCCTTCTCCTCCTCAAATCTTTACCACTACCACTGAATCACCCCATGTAGCCGAACCTCCTCAACCCAAAACCCACACAACCGAAACTACCCATAAAAAACCACCCACCGAAACTACCCATATACAACCACCCACCGAAACTACCCATACACAACCACCAACCGAAACTACCCATACCGAACAACCAACCGAAACTACACCTTCACCCACTCAACCTTCTCCTAATAAACCCTCTACACCCCCAACCTCTCCACCCTCTTCTTCTCATGGCAATGCCTCTGAGGGTGAAAACCCTTATCTCGGGGGAGAAGACATGGTCTTTGATTCGGTCTACTATAGTCCGTTTCAAATTCAGAGTGATGAGGAGGATGATGCACCTGTCACTAAGAAACATCTAAAACAGCTCAACGAGAAGATTGATCTCCTTCTCGCCTCCTCGTCCAACCAACAATCAACCCTGTCTGAAGCTGCACTTCAGAAGATCGTAGATGCCTTCACCAGCGCCCAACATGATTCAGCAGCCTCAGCAACTGCTGCAATTCAGGCATCTACCCGAGCATGTGAGGCAGCGACCGAAAAAGTCGATAAACTATTTTCTGATGCCTCTGCTCTACTGCAGTCAATGCAACAAAGTGCAGCTGACACAAAGGCATCATTGGAACCGATTGTCCAACAATTGGTCTCCTTTGTCACATCGGAGTTGCCATCGTTCGCCAACCTACGTAAAACCATAAGCGACGACAACTCGGCTTTTACAGCTTCCATTGAAGCTCGTCTCGTCAAGCTTCAAGAAGATCTGACATCCGAGCATTCTTTAATGGACGATCTGGCATTAAAAACAACGGCTCTTGAGGTCAAGACCACTCAACTCTCTCAATCTCAACAAGAGCTGGAAGATCTTCGCTCCGAACGGGAGGTGGTTAAGACGTGTGTTTCGGATGTCCACGCTGTCATCTCAAACATCCTGGAAGCACATGATCCAATATTAAACTTTTCGGTGAGGCGATCCCTTGCTGAAAAGCTCTCTCCAGCCATTGATCTACTAAACAAGGTCGAAGGCCTCCCAAGTTTCGTGTCCATTCCGAAACAAGGGGGAGATGAGAAGACAAGTTCAAAACCACCTCCTTCCTCAAAAGCTTCAAAACCACCT
This sequence comes from Lactuca saligna, assembly GCF_052625555.1. NCBI lineage: Eukaryota > Viridiplantae > Streptophyta > Magnoliopsida > Asterales > Asteraceae > Lactuca > Lactuca saligna. The sequence goes on from NC_136421.1 coordinate 173,292,347, forward strand.
CCTTCCTCAAAAGCTACTCATACAACTGAACCATCTTCAACTCATCAAATTTTAAGTTCAGGTATGAAGAACAAAGGTAAAGATATAGCTGAGGACGAAGATGAAGAAGGCGACAAGGAGACCATTGCCGACATTTTGAAACGAAAGAACAGTCGCAAGGTTGGTGATGATGCCATTCGTGAGGCACGTGAGGCTGCTGTAGCCGAACGTAAGCAAAAAGAAGCCCACGATCTCCTTGAGAGCCGAAAGACTCTCTTCCCTGCCTGGACCAGGGAACGCTTGATCAAAGAGGCCATCGAAACTCCCAGCATCCTATGGCTCGAGCAGGTCATATCGTTCGACTGCAGCGATTCTGTAGATTCGCAGTTCGATATGCCGCTGACTCGAAAGGCGTTTATCTTTCACGTCTTCTCTAATATTTTTGATGTCCCTCACCCGAACGCTGAGCTTGACAGGGAGCTCATTGACTTTTACCTGAAGGCTGCTCGTCCTCAATTCCTTACATGGAGCGCTCAGAAGATTGTCAATGTTTGGGTGCTAAAGCCTTACACTGAGGGACGCTTCATAAACGCTCGGTTCAAACTGATTCGGGGATCTGCAAAATCTGTTCATCTCATCTCTCTAGCAGATCTACCGAATCTAAATCCTCATGATTGGATCGTCTTGTATAACATCCTTTTGACCAATGAAGCTGAATATGGTCCCATTCTAGACCATGTCAAAAGGATGTTAATCTGCTATATCATGGAGGTTGCCCTTATGGATCAGGAGGTCGCCACAGTCTTCAAGAAGAAACCCAAAATTGCTCCTGTGGGATCGGCCAGTGATCTAAATCAAATGCAGCTGGGCAAGATTGATCCGAGACGTAACACAATTATGTTCACTAGAGCGGAAGGACAGAAATGTCTCTTCGCTTTAGCTGATAAGCATCTTTACACCACAACTTGCTTGGAGCATGTGCTTTTTATTGTTAAACGGTGTAAAGAGAATTCGGCTGATGATGTTAAATATTTTGAAGATATGATCAAATGGTACATCCGGTTTAGACAGACAATTCTTTCCATCACCAAGTGTCTGTTTAGTACCGTGAAGAAGGTACCAGTCTCGGCTGCTGGCCCAAGTAATAAATAAAGATCTCGCTCCAAATTGACGCAAAGGGGGAGATTGTTGGGCTTAGAAGATTGCGTCTTTTGGGCTTGTTTTTTTATAATTTTTTGTATTACGGTTTGGGCCTGTCCAACCGTGTGTCTTTTATGCTTTGTATATAAGCTTATGCTTGCATGCATATTAGGTTAAGGTTTTAGAGATCTGAGAATACGATATTTTCCAGACGACTAAAGGTTTATTTGATCATACTTGTAACCTTCCAATCCTCTACAGTTGATGTTCTTAATCGAGCTCTTCTGAGGATTTTGTTTTAATCATTCGACTCGTTTGATTCAATCTTGTTCTATTATTTTACTGTGTTTATACCGTCATTGTTTATTTACTTGTTCAAGATCTAATCGATCTTCATAGATTAAAAGATTCTTTAATCACATCAACTTTCTAAACAAGAATTGAAGATCTCGTCGATGGTAGTGCAACGACAGAAAGAGAGACGAAGACGGACGTCAGATGAAGAAGTTATGAATTTCTAATGAAGTTTTTCAGTCCCGGCCTAATAAAAATAAATTCAAAATTAGCCAACATAGTCTAAATGAAAGTTGTAGAGCATAATCTCACCTACTCGTGGATATAAAGAACGTCAAAAAAGGAGCTTGTATGCAAAAGTTATGAATTTTTTATGATCGTGGCACACATACCAAAGCTTATCTGAAGTGTACGCCCAACGTAAGGCTTGGTACGCCCAACGTACTTGGAGTTACGCCCAACATAATCCCAGACCCAACAGCCTATAAATAGAAACCGAGATCAGCCATTTGCTTTTCCATTTTTCTTTCTTTCTCTCTAGTTTTCACCTTGGTTTGTGTTCCAATTATATCCTGGAGCCCCGGTATCATTCCCAAGCCCCGAAGCAAGTTCCAAAGCCCCGAGGATCCCGAGAAGTGAGATTCCCAAGCCGAAGCTCTACCCGCGAGAAGCCAGTTTTTGTGAAGATCTTCCAGATCTACCGAAGAATACTACTTTTAGAAGCTGTAGTGTTGTCCGATCATCTTCTGATCAACTGAGTGTATAGTCACTTTCATCTTACACATAGATATGAAGTATTTTATAAAATACATGTTATGTGTATATATAGTTCTTTATACGTGTGAGTGTGTGGTTACTTTCTTCTAACACATAAACATGAAGTATTTGCTTTGAAATACATGTTATGTGTTTATACATTATTTGTTTATTTGAAATAAGTGTTGAGTAAATGTTTTATACAAATTTTAAACCGTATATGTATTTTTATCTACAAAAATTTTGGGTTAAGCATGGGTAGGTAGTTGATGTGTGTCAAAATGAAGAGAGACCTCGATGTTGTTGTTTTTGATTCAGTCATCTAGCGAAGTTTAGATGACGACCACGAACTTTTCTAGATAGTCCTATGGAAAACTAGCAGGCTCGCCACCTGTAGGTGTTAATGAACTTGGGTGTTCATTCGCCGTACTCCGTCCCCCTCATGGTTGCCTTATTTGATGTATACTGCTGGGAAACCCGCGAAGCATCTGTTGTCGCCCGATGAAATATTCTTAGATCAGGTCCCTTGAGAAAAGTGTTTAGGGACGTAAAGTGAGGATAACGGGAATGGGTAATTGGGTTTTTTTTGTTGGTTGATGAAATTAATATAATTATTTATTGTGGGTTGAAAATCCTATATGCTCACCAGGCTCCCAAGCCTGACCCACTTGGTTTCTTTGTATTACAGGAAGTGACGTGAGGGCATAAGATGGATGAAACATCAAGTTGTTTTGTTTACAATTCTGTATATGTATATATTTGTTGAATGACTTGTAATGTTATCGTTTATGCTTTATGGTCTACATCGGAACATGACATCCCGATTTTTTATTATGAAATGAAATTATATTTCTTCATGAAATGTTTTGATAAAAATCTATTTATCGTGTTTTGTTTTTGGGAACAAATTGCACATCTCTTTTAAAATCAAAAGGATTTACTTTGAAACTGTTTAAAAAGCATAAATGAAACCGGTCTTTTCTAGCCGTGATTTTGGGGATGTCACAAAATATAACTACGGGCTTATACACTAATCCAACAAAAATAACCATTTTACCCCTAGTCAAAGTCAACATTTTGGTCAAAGTCAACATTCTGGGTTTGACTCAACTCACCGAGTTGACCCATCAACTCGCCGAGTTCCATAAATCAGAAACCCTGAAATCATGATCCAACTTGTCGAGTTCCTCACGAACTCGTCGAGTTTCTCCTATCATCAGACTCAAGACTTTCCAACTCCACTCATTGAGTTCATCTTGAACTCATCAAGTTTTTCCTTCTATGGGGTCGGGACATTTTGACCCAACTCGTTAAGATTTCCTTTCTACAGAGTGGGGGCATTTCCACCCAACTCCTCGAGTTCCTCTATGGACTTGACGAGTTCTTCAGTATGCTAAGCCATCTTAATAGATTAAGCCCCTATCTTTCAAATCTAATCTCCTTACTTCATATATACACTGGAAAGGTCCTTTTAAGGGTAAATTTTCCAACTTTACTCGTTAATACCCTTCCTTAATGAGTTTAGCTCAAACCCTAGCTCTTTAAAACCTTTCTCTTAACCAAAAAGCCATTGATACTTAATGCTAAGGCATACAAATTGAGATCTAGACCCTAGACACTACATAAACACCTTAAGTCGCTGAATTTCTCTCCATGCATGACCTTTTGGAGCTGAAAGGCCAAAATGTCAACCTAAAGCTTGCATGGGGCTTCAATGGCCATAAAGTTTGAACCTTTATGCCATGAAAGCCCTTCAAGGCCCTAGATTTGGAAGTATACTGACTTGGGATGTCCATTTCCCAAGGATCAAGATAATTGGACCAAAAACACAATAAAAGTGAAGATGAAGAGATCTAAGTAATCATTGAGCAAGTTTGAGACTTGCTTACCAGAAAATGCTGCAAATGGAGTGAAGTTTTTGGATCTAATCACTTCCTCTTGGGTCTTCAATCTTCTTCTTCTTACACAAGCTTCAAATTCACAAGTTTTCTCTCAAATCTGTCTCATAAGCTCACACAAGGTATTAAGGTTTCGAGATTTAGGGTTTGGGACTTGGAGGCAGTTAATCCGGTATACATATAAACATATCAGTAAGTACATATAACATAATCACATATCATAAAAATATAAACATTCCTCGGGCCCTACCAAACATCAGACCAAAATCCGAAATCATATAACATATACATATAAGCATTCCTCGGGCTTACCCCAACATTGGACCAAAGTCTGGATACATATAATACAGGCACATGCAGGAATCACAAATACATCAAGCATATAAACATTCCTCGAGCTTTCCCCGGCATCGGACCAATGTCTGAAAACATATAAAACTACATCGGGCCTTACCCGACATCGGACCTTATCCTGGCATATACTAACATACATAAACGGGCTAATGTTGGTGCCTTCGACCCGTTCTTATAGGATGAAAGACCCTGTATAGTGGTTTAGTCTAGGTATAGTAATGAATAGCAGTAGGGGTGTGCTTGTAATTGTTTTGATTGTAGTTTACGGTCAGACTGAGTTTACGACCGTAAACTCTTTACGGCCGTAAACTCTGTACGGTCGTGATCATAAGTCTAGTCTATAAATAGGGGTTGTGTTAGTCATTATTGGTTGTTGATTCTTTCGTATTCTCCCGAGTTGTATCAGACGTTTTATAGCATTAAAGCGTAAGCAAGCTTGGTATTTCGTTCTATATTTGCTTATTATTTCGTGTTTGCATCTGTGATTATCTTTGATCATTGGTAGATTTGTTTTTGGGACTTTAGAATTGGTATCAGAGCTATACCAGTGTCAAAGGCGTTTCACAGCAGTATAGAGGGATTTATTCCAGTCGAAATCAAAGGTTCTCGAAGTTTACGGCCTGAGTTTACGGCCGTAAACTCTTCTTCATGGCCACAAGTGCATTCCTCGAAAACGATTGTCATACACATCATTCAAGCTTTCTTGATCATATATTGATTCTGGCATTTAATTGAGTCGTTTTTAATATAAAAATCGAACTTTTTTATTTAACTTTCATTGACCGTAAACTCGAGCATTCACAAAAAATCGATTTTCTGTTAAACGATAATTACACCATTATTTTTTTGGAATTTAAATCAAAAGGTATAATTGGACCGTAAACTCGAGTTTACGGCCTAAGGTTTACGGCCTACGAGTTTACGGCCTAGGGTTTACGGCTAAGTCAGTTAATTTAAAATACTTGAAATTACTTCTTGAATTTAAAATCAAAATATTTTTTTAAATATAAATCTTGACCGTAAACTCCGGTTTACGGTGTAAAAACAGTTTACGGCCGTGTGTTTACGGCCAAGAAATTTTACAGTAAAATAAATTTACAGCCTTAAAAATTTACTACAGATAATTTTAAAATGGATTCACAAAACTAAACTCAATACCAAGAACTTGATGCTGTGATGGGTACAACCACGCGCATTCCAAGACTTATGTCTGCTGATGGTTTCCCCGAGTGGAAATATAGAATTGAAAAGTATATAAAGATGAAGGACTTTAAGATTTGGAAATGTGTTTTAAAGGATCCAGTCAGAATCACCACTGTAATTGGGGGCAAGGTGGTCGACAAGAAAATCGAAAACTACACTGATGAAGACTTTGAGAGTATAGAAGAACAAGAAAAGGCATTAGCCATTTTGACTACGGCCTTATCGCCAGACATTGCTCAAGGATTCAGAGAGTATACTTCTGCTAAAGCACTGTGGGAAGCTCTCATTGAAGTATATGAGGGAAATGAAGACATGCGAGAAAGTCGCCAAGATATGCTGAGACAACGCTTCAACATGTTTAATTATGTTCCCGGAGAGACTCTCGAAGCTCAGCTGCAGCGATTTACAACTCTCAACACAGAGATGACTGTGGCAGGGATATTCTATACAAAGTCAGAAATCAATAAGAAGCTACTAAATGCACTCCCAAAATCCTGGGACATGAACGTAGCAGTGATTAAGAAGACTAAGGATCTCAATCGCCTTTCCCTAGCTGAAGTGATGGCTGTCATCAAAGCGTGTGATATTGATGACAAGCAGCGAGAGATCAATCATGTGAACTCCTACTCAGCTGCCAATCTTGGGATTTCGACTAATAATGCTCTCTCTTCTTTCTCTTATACTTCTGCAGGTTCAACTACCTCATGCCCACAAGTCCAACCTCTCATGTCTACTCAAACTGTTCCATCCTCAAATGTGGCTTCCTCATCAAAGGGGAAGGAGGGTGATGAAAACCTCATCTTTGCTGCAGGGCTTGTAAATTGCTACAATGCTCTTGTAGCTGGAGAACTTCCACCTCTATTGTCATTTGCAGATCTTGATCAAATCCATCCTGAGGACGTTGAGGAAATGGACATCAAATGGCAAATTGCCATGGCTGTATTTAGGGCAAAACAGTTTGCCAAAAAGGCAGGGAAAAACAATTGGGGCAAGAGTGCTGACAAGAAGGTTGGATTCAACAAAGGAAAGCTTCGATGTTTCAATTGCCACGAACCAGGGCATTTTGCTCGTGATTGCCCACACCCTGATAGAAGGGTTAATAATGACAGAACGATGGTTGCAGTTGGGAACAACCGAAGCAGTGGTCAAGCAAACAATGAAAAGGCTATGGTTGCACAGTCATTTGACTAGGATGATCAAATACAAGCTCTAAATTTGTCTGGACCAAAAAATGCTCATCTAGCACAAGTGAAGGATAATGCTCAAGCAGGGACTGCAGAAGCTGAAGACAATATGATGAAGCTGCAATTTGGCTTGATGGTATCTTCTTCACATGAACCACATTCGTCCAAGGTAAGTCCTCTATCGTGCTCTAAAGCTTGTGCAGATTATGTGAAAACTTTACATTATAAAATTGAGACATTAGGAAATGAAGTAGAAAATCTTAGGATTCTTCGTGAACTCAATGACAAATTAATAAGAGACGTAGAAGATCTTAGATATGAAGGGTACTGACTTCGAAAGGGACAAAAACCACTTAAATCTCAACTAGAATAAAAAATTAAAGACTTTAGGAAACTTCAGGAAGACTACAACAATAAATGTGAAAACTTTGATTATATGGTCAAACAAAACGCTGAACTGGTTGCTGAAGTTGAATCCTTGAAAGGAAAATTTGAGACCGCCAAACTTGATGTTAGAAAATATGATCTCTCAAGTGAGGTGGTTGCAAATATGATAGACCAAAGTATGCAGTTTAAAAGGAATCAGTCAAAAGGTCTAGGGTATAATCATGTACCCCCTCCTTTCAATCATTCATACGTGTCCAAGCCCCTTTCCAAAGAAGAGATTGCCAATGAATCATTCATGATTTATGGCAAGCCCTCCGGTTTTATTTTGGGAGGATTTATTAATGTTGAAAGTACTAACATTTCTACTTCTCCTGCAGATCAATCCTTGAATCAGTCAAAGCACAAAGTTGAAGGATGTGTTTCTGAAAATAAAACCGAGTCCAAACCTGAAGATTTCATTTTAAATAAAGACAATTTTGTGTTAAATGTTTTAAGTGACAATATCTCTTGTGATGTTTTTAATTGTTCTGATACATTAGCTGCTACCTCTGATATAGTTTTGAATGTTTTTAATATTTCGGATAAATCTTTGAACAGTTTGGTTGACAATTTGAATGTTTGTGATAAAAATGTTGAGATACCACTAGTTTCACAACCCTCAATAAATATAGCACCCTCACTTGCCTCACAACCTAATAACAGTGCATGTTTCTGTGAGACAAGCAAGGGTGTTTGTAGGGAAAACAAATCTGATACATGCAGCACAAGTTCTAACAATAACAATCAGATCTGTTTTAATTGTGGTACTAAGGGCCATATTGCTAGAAATTGTCTTAATCGGATGTTTGTGAGTCATAATCTTCCAAGAGGAGAGAACGAGTTCAGAGGCAGATCTTTAAATAGAAACTCCTCTAGAAATCGCTCTAGAAATGATGATTGGGTAGATAAAAGAAATAAAAAAGGAGATTTTTTCACAGACATAAAAGGTTTTTTAATCACTTTGTCCTGAACAGTCAGCCAAAGAAGAGCATAGTCTCACCTAGGTCCAGCTCATCCCAAAGCAATAGTGAATCTTCAACCAATTCTGGTAGAAGTAACACATGCTTTAAGCAGATTGTTAGACATAAAATGACAAAGTTGACTGAATTTTTCAAAAAGCCTAATTATAAATGGAAGCCCAAATCTACTTCCAATGCATCATCTGTATCCCCAGAGGAGTTCATGTGCAATAAATCTGAAAAGGCATCGGGATCACCCAGGAAGATCATGACCTGGGTGCCCAAATCTAATTAAACCCACACATTTTGCAGGGGCAGTTGCGGGGAAATGTCGTCAGACCATGGTTCGTCGACAGCGGATGTTCCCGGCACATGACAGGAGACATCACCCAATTGAACAACATTCAATCATTTAATGGGGGATACGTCTCTTTTGCGGGTGGAGATGGAGGAAAAATTACACAAAAGGGCACAGTATCAAATGGAGTTCTGAGTTTTGAAAATGTGAATTTCGCTCTAGAGCTAAAACACAGCTTGCTAAGTGTCTCGCAGATCTGTGATAAGGGCTATTCTACGCATTTCACTAACAAGGAATGCATGATCTTAAAGCCAGGCTTTGTCATCCCTGAAGAATGGATTCTCGTAAAGTCAAAAAGGGATGGAAATGCTTATATTATCGATATGAATAGCAATCTCCCAGAGCAAGTTACTTGTTTGTTCTCAAAGATCTCTTAGCAAACTGCAATGTTGTGGCACCGAAGATTAGGTCACGCTAACGCCAAAAATCTCAACCGTCTTGCAAAGAATGAGATGGTCCGTGGATTACCTGTCAAAGACTTTATCACGTTAGAGAAATGTGTGTCATGTGCTCAAGGAAAGCATCATCGAAAGCCACATTTGCCAAAGCAAGTTAACTCAATAAGTCAGCTTCTACAACTTCTTCACATGATTTATTTCGTCCAGTGAATGTGCTAAGTATCAATAGAAGTTCTTACTGTTTAGTTGTGATTGATGATTTCTCTCGCTTTACGTGGGTTTTCTTTCTATCCAACAAAGTCGACGTCACTGAATTGATCAAGAGGTTCATCATATTTGTTGAGAATCAGACCAATCAAAGGGTGAAGGCACTTCGTACTGATAATGGAACAGAATTCAAGAATTATGTTCTCAATCACTTTTGCTCTGAGAAGGGGATCCTGCGTCAATTTAGTTCAGCTCACACACCTCAACGAAATGGTGTTGCTGAGAGGCGAAACAGAACACTTAAAGATGTTGCAAGGACGATGCTGTGTGACTCCAAACTTCCTGTTTTCTTTTGAGCAGAGGCAATAAACACTGCCTGTTATGTTCAGAATCGAGTGCTCATCAACAAAGCTCAAATGAAAACTCCATATGAAATTTACTATGGTCACAAACCGTCAGTCAGTCACATTCGAGTATTTGGTTGTCCTTGCACCCTTCTTCACCTAGATGCCAATCCGAAGTTCAATGCCAAAGCTGATGACTGCTATTTTCTTGGGTATGCTACACGTACTGCTTATAGAGTCTACAACAAGAAAACCAAACAGATTGTGGAATCCTATGACGTACGTTGGTTGGAAGAGAATGAGACAGACGCAAGAGTGGGTCCGGACTGGTTGTTTGATTACACAACACTCTTCAAATCCTTAAACGTGTATTCAAATGATGTATCCAGAACTGATTCGCATTGGAAGAGTATCTCTGAAGATGAAGATGAAGAAGTTGTATACCAGCCTGTATCTCACTCTTCTAATTCATCAAAAGGGAAGTCTAAAGCTTCAACTGAGGGGGAGCCTTCTGCTTCAACTGAGGGGGAGCCTTCTGCTTCATCTGAGGGAAAACCTTCTGCTGCCATTGAGGGGGAGTCTTCTGCAACATCTTCAGAAAAATCCTCTTCTACTTCTCAAGGGAAGTTGTTCCTGGAACATGACAGTCCTCTCTCAGACCACACTGATTCCTCTGATGCTGAATCGAGACCTCTCTTATCATTCAAGAAAGAGTTTGTTCCAAATGATGCTTCCGCTATCTCTTCAACCCTGATGGAATTACTCTTTCCTGACCTTATTGCAGATGTGTATGTTGTAGAACCATCTGGTTCTACTCAACAAGCAAATGAAGGAGGTCTTAACATTCACACTCTACCTGTCTCTATCAATGACATCAGCCAAGAAATACCCTCTAGGGTTCAACGGGATCATCCGATCGAGAACGTTATCGGCCAGCTAGATAGTGGTGTTAAAACTAGAAGTCAAAGTGGAGACATGAATACATGTTTGTATTCTTGCTTTATCTCTCAAATTGAACCCAAGAATGTAGAAATGGCTCTAAATGAACCTAGTTGGGTGAATGCGATGCATGAAGAATTGCATCAATTTGAAAAACTAGGTGTTTGGAAGTTAGTTGAGTTACCAAAGGGCAAAAAGTCTCTTGACACACGGTGGGTCTATCGTAACAAGCAGGACGATTCAGGGATCATTGTGCGAAACAAAGCTAGACTGGTAGTTCGCGGGTTTCGACAAGTCGAGGGTCTTGACTACACTGAGGTTTATGCTCCCGTAGCTCGCTTGGAGGCTATTCGTATCTTCTAAGCGTATGCTTCGTATATGAACTTTACTGTTTTTCAAATGGATGTCAAGACTGCCTTCTTGTATGGCAAGGTGAAGGAAGAAATCTACGTTGATCAACCTCCAGGGTTTGTCGACCCAAAGTTTCCTAATCATGTTTATAAGTTGGACAAAGCGTTGTATGGGCTGCATCAAGCTCCTAGAGCATGGTATGCAACTCTAACAAATCATTTGCTTGAACATGGTTATACACGTGGTACTATCGATCAAACATTGTTTATAAAGCATGTCGACAAGGACTAGATACTTGTTCAAATATACACCGACGACATAATCTTTGGATCAACTAGCCAACAACTTTGCAAGGAGTTTGAAAGTGTAATGAAGAAAAGATTTGAAATGAGTTCTTTGGGAGAAATGACCATGTTTTTGGGGCTTCAGGTTAAACAGAATTCAATCGGAATCCTTCTTCATCAGGCCAAGTATGTGGAAGATATTCTTGAGAAGTTCGCACTTCATGATGCTAAATCTGCTTCAACACCGATGGCTGAACGACCCCTCCTGACTCCAGATCCAAAAGGCGAACCCGTAGATCAAACTCTTTATCGATCGATGATCGGATCCCTGATGTATCTCACTGCAAGTCGACTAGACATAATGTTTGCAGTTTGTCAATGCGCATGTTATCAGGCTAATCCTAAACTCTCTCATCTTATTGCTGTTAAAAGAATCTTTCGATATATCAAAGGAAGCCCTAAACTAGGTCTTTGGTATCCAAAGAATTCTGAATTTAATCTTTATGCTTTTACTGACAGTAATTATGGAGGTTGTGAGCTTGACAGGAAATCAACTTCAGGAGGATGTCAATACCTAGGTGACAGACAAGTTTCATGGCAATGCAAGAAGCAGCACACTGTCTCGACCTCGACAGCAGAGGCGGAATATGTGGCAGCATCAGCTTGTTGTTCTCAAGTTATTTGGATCCAACATCAGCTGTTGGACTACGGTTTGAATTACTTAGAAACCCCTATTTATTGTGATAATGAGGCTGCCATACAAATTGCTAAGAACCCAGTCCAACACTCTAAAACCAAGCACATCGATATTAAAATTCACTTTATCAGAGACTGTTATGAACGATCTTTAATTCGAATTGAACAAGTCCACACCGATAACAATGTGGCTGACTTGTTCACAAAGCCTTTTAACAAAGCTCGTTTTGATGTGCTTGTGGGATTTCTGAAAATGATACGTTTTGAGGATTAAGTTTTTTTCTTTTTCTTTTTCTATGTTTGTTTTTATTTTTATTTTTTTTTTCGTCTAGTTAGTCTACTTTCAAATTTTACTAAGTTTGTTTTCAATTTTTGTTAGGCTTGGTTAAATTTGCGCATTTTTCTTTTTGTTTAAATTCTCAACCATGCACAAATTTAGGGGGAGAAAGAAAATCCAAAAACAACAAAAATTACACAAAAATCCAAAAATAGTGTCGTTTCAATTCAACATTTTTGTTAACAGCCTTCCTTGTAAGTGCTGTGATGGGAAATGAAATTAATAAGTGATAAAGGACGACTTAAATCGGCGTAACGTACCTAAGTTGAATCTTCTACGCTCTGTGCTCGATGTGCTGGTAGGCGCAAAAGATTTTAAAAAAGGACTTGACTAGGAAAGTTGAACCTAATGAATTTAAGGACTCGACAAATTTTGACCTAGTTAGATCCGTTTAATCTGACATCACGACTCTCAGATAGGTTGAGCAGGGAGATAAACATGAGAATCTACTCGTCACACTAATTGAACCCGTACTTGGAACCGTGGCTTAACTTTTCCTCGATGTGCGGATTCTATCCTTAATTCCGGTTGGATGGGGCGACCGGTAAATTCCGATAAATTAGGTCTGTAGAAAATCGTTTTCTTTCTTTCTTTCTGTTAGTCATATGTTGTCTCCTTTGCGCGACTTCTAATCCGACCTGGTACACAACATATGCAACTCCATTTCTCTGTAGGTAATATATATGTGTGTGAATTATATGTGTGAAAAACTTCTCATCTGTTAGCCATATATTGTCTCCTTTGCGCGACTTCTAATCCGACCTGGTACACAACATATGCAACCTTCTTCTTCCCAACCCCTCTGAAGTAGTTAGCAATAGAATTTTGTATCCCTTCTCTCTCTGAATGGTTGTATGCTCACCCGGTGTAAGGAGTACTCTGGAAGTTCTTGATGGCTGGGGCATATCAGGAAGCGAGAAACACGTTCCAGTACACTTAAAATTGAACACATACAAATTGTCTGTAGATCTCGCTGCTCGATTTAGGTGGACAACAATATCCTTGGTTGTAGTCAATTAAATGGTCATAAGGTGATTTCACTTAAGAGTTAGGAGTTATCAAAATTACCAAAATTTTACAATTACGTATATGCCCGAATCATGTCATTGGTAAAAGGTCCAAAAATGTCACAAATCCTTCGCGCTTAAGTGGACCACAATACTGGCAATCGGTCAAGACGAAGATGCGAAGATAAGGGTACTGATAAGTAGGATAAGGACGTCCAATAACTTTGATCCAAGCATCACAAAAGAAATAGCAGTTAAAGTTTTTTTATTTTATTTTATTTTAATTTTAATTTTAATCTTATTTTATTTTATTTTATTTTTATTTTTATTTTTATTTAATTTTTGCAACTTCAAATTTTATGTTAATTTTAATTTTATTTTTATTGTTCTATTTAGATTGGTTTTATTTTTCTAGCATTTAAAATTATGGTGTGTTAGTTTTTGTTTTTAAAAAGGGTTTTTTAATTTAAATTAATCCTTAAAAGTTTTTTAAATTAACTGGTGAAAAAAAAATTTGGAAATACTGGGTAGCTATCAGGTAAGAGGGTAAGAAAGAGAGAAAGGTAAAAAGGTAAAAAAAAAAAAAAAAAAAAAAAAGGGAGTTCACGGCTGGAATCTCCCCACTCAACAGTTTTCGGCCGCAAACTATCTCCCAAAAGCTCTCAAGGTGTCGAAAATTTTATCTTCGATTTTCAGAAAACCGATTACATCATCGTGAAGGTAGCATCGTGTAGATCTTGAATATATATTTTGTTTCACAGTTCACCATCGCATTGTGTTTAAAAATTAAATAAATCGAGTCGAGGAGTTTACGGCCGTAAGCTTAGGCCGTAAACTCTGAAAATTGATGATTTTGATTCGAAGTTATTTTATTATGATGCTATTTATCTTTATGTTCAAGACTATATGTTTTTCGTTTGGTGTTTCAAAGAGAAAAATCGATTTTTAGACATTTTTTGGAGTGAACATTCATAGGCCGTAAACTCCCAGTTTACGGCCCGTGAATTCGAGTGCAACTACCCTGGATTGGTTGAAAGATTTCAATGATAACTGTGCATCGTGTTTTCGAAGTGATTTCTAGGCCGTAAACTAGAGTTTACGGCCCAAGAACAAAGTGTCGATTCAAGCTAATTTTGACTGGGTAACGATTGTGTGTTTCTCTCGCTTAGACCGTGAACCAAAAGGTTTTGTTAAAAAAAATTGTTCCTTAGGCCGTAAACTAGAGTTTACGGCCCAAGAACCAAAATTGCCAAAAGGTTTTGTTTTTTTTTTATTTTATTTTATTTTTTAAAAAAAAAGATGGAGAGCAGTAAAACATACATCATTAATAAATAGTTTTTATTTTGATCATATTTTTAATTGTCATATTCTTGGTCAAAATAAATTTTATTGTTAGTGTCGGTTTCTTACAATTGTGTTTGAGTGCAGGAAAAATAGCAAATCTCAAGTTTGCAGACATGCACAATCTGGCAATCGTTCTTGTTGATCCACCTGTCGTACATTCTGATATGCTATCAATGGTTCACAGGTTACGTGAATGTTGTGTTGCTTCAGCATTAACAGTCAATCCGGTGGTATATCAGAACATTGTTCGTTAATTTTGGGAAACGGCTAGAACGCAGATGGATGAGGATGGAAATTTCTTGGTTGCAGCAAAGGTACAAGGACGAGACATCGTGATCAATGAAGGTTTTATTAGAGATGCGTTGTTGATTGACGATCAACCTAGTTATCCGACGGAGATCGGTATCGAAGATGTTCAGAGAATACTACGATGAATGAGTTATGAGGGAACCTACCCGCCAACGTTGAAAAAGCTGCTCCATCTGTATTGGAGATTTTTAGCTCATGTGTTCGTAAGTTGCATATCGGGTAGAAGGAGTGGGGCTGATGAAATTTCTCAACGCACAACTAGTGCGTTGGTGTCTTTGGCTGCAGGAATTCATTTCAATTTCTCGAAGTTCATCCTAGAGGAATTTGTAATAAACATTCGGGCATCTACGACGGATACCTTTCTCCAATATCCCCGCTTCATTGAATTGTTTGTCGAGATGCAGTTTCCTGAGGTTAGAAAGGCGGGAGACACTTTGGATATGAAATCTTTGGGTCCACATACTGTGGGACTCTTTAAACAAAATAGAAGAGGAAAAGTTGTCTTCCGAGGGCGTTATCCATTGGAGAAATTTGGAAAGTTTACTGAATTAGATGAGATGCCCGTGACATACAATTCGTCAGAACCGACTTCTTCTGAGAAAACATCTACTGAGGGTTCGACTCCAGCAAACATGGTAATAGATGTGACTGAAGATGATGAAGATTCGCCAACTCCGGAAGACCAAAGTGCTTCTAGTCATGAACACGAATCGATTGAAAGACAAGATGAAAGGGAAATGGTTACCGGTGATGATAGGTATGATTCATTTGAAGATCTTGATCTTACGGGATTTGATAATGATGATATCGCAGCTTCCTTAGCTAGTAGTGCTAATGTTGTGTCCAATGAGACTCTTGACACGATTTTTAAAAATGTCGATGATGGTGTTTTGCCGACAACTGAGATGAGGAAGTCAAGCGAAACTCTTACTCCAATTTTCGAGCAAATGGTGTCAACTTCGATTCCAATGGAGATAGTTGTGGGATGTTCCCCTCCTGTATCTATTTCTCCTACAACTGAACCATTTGTTAGTGTAATACCTCCACAAGCTGATCAACCTTATTCGAAAAGGAGAAGACTTGATGAAAGACAATCCGAGTTAATCACAAGTTTGGTCAGTGATCTTCCTACACTGCGAATTACTACTGCTACTACGTGACTTTCTGTGACAAAGATGTTCACCACTGGACCTAGTTCAGTTTTTGATGTTGGCAGCCTCTCAGCTCCTCCTGGTTTTCCTGTTCCAATATTAAATAAGGATGCTGCTTCTGAGAGAATGGCTTTACACATGGCATAAGAACAGCTTCGTTCGTCCAGTCCTCAAGGAAGGAGCATTTCTATAGACGGAGGGGGTGCTCCAGATGATGATTCATCCTTTTCTAGTTTGAAAAAGGAGATTGCTGTGCTAAGTCAGAAGAACATAGAGCTTGACATTCAAGTAGCTGAACTTCGTGATCAGAACATTGAGCTTCGTACTCAAGTGTCTAAACTTCAGTCAGCTAGAACTTATCTTGGCGGGCAGCTAGTAGAGGTTAAAAGGGATAAGAAAGTGAAAAGTAAGCAGATTTCTGAGCTTCAAGAACATTTTAATTTGCTAACTTCGAGCTATTTTGAATTGAAAAAGAAATTGGAGGATGATTTTGGTGATAAGTATAAAACGAACATAGAAGAACAAAGAATAAATTTGCATGTGCAAGCATATCCCGTAAATGTGCCAACTGGTCAATCTTCTGGTTCTGCTGAACGTATTGCTGTTGTTCCTCCTATGGCTTCCCATATTCAAGAGATCATTCGGAAAAATCAAGAAGATGATACTGAGAAGGGGCAGTTGTTATTCAAGAGAAAGACTACTCAGGGTTCTTCTAAAGGGGGATCTTTGATCACTGTGACTGATCTTGAAATTGTTCGGTTTAGAGATACTTATGGGGATCGTTCGGGTGTAGCCGCTTGGGGATTTCACGATCCTCTTCGACTTTGGATTATCATTCGCCAGAGTGGTAACTCAAAGTTGTATAAAGATATTCGTGATTTTAGTTCATTGACAAGGGTTGATCTTACAGAGTTGTCACAAGCTCCTTTCATCAATCTATTAAATAATCCTCAAGTTTCACAGTTTAAATTCTTTCTGGATGAGCAAGTCAAAAAGGGCTTCCCGACAGCCAACTACCGAGTCAGTTATTCTAGAACATTCAGATGTGTTTGAAGCTTCTTCTGATAAACCTTTGCAAGTGGTTATGTGGCCGCCCACAACTCAAGTTAAACAGTATCCCATTGCTCAAGGTTATCAAGATGGGTCGCTTGGTTCCATGGAGTGTTGGGTTTATGATGAGAGTACTTGTGGCACTGTCATTAAGCTTAAGAATGGATGCATACGATTGTATGATCGAAGAGACCTACTGCAATTCAGGAAGTGGGACATTCATTACTTGAGCAATTTTCAGATCAAAGTGGTTGAAGATATCTATGAAGAAGGGGCCAAGGCATATACCAAGATGGTTGCTGAGATTCTGAGCAAGCGGATGTGGAATGGTGCTATGGGTCAAATGGACGTCATGCTGGTAAAGAAAGGAATGGGTCGAGCTAGTCCAAACCAAGGGGGAGATTGAAAGACCCTGTATAGTGGTTTGGTCTAGGTATAGTAATGAATAGCAGTAGGGGTGTGATTGTAATTGTTTTGATTGTAGTTTACAGTCAGACTGAGTTTACGATCGTAAACTCTGTACGGTCGTGATCATAAGTCTAGCCTATAAATAGGGGTTGTGTTAGTCATTATTGGTTGTTGATTCTTTCGTATTCTCCCGAGTTGTATCAGACGTTTTATAGCATTAAAGCGTATGCAAGCTTGGTATTTCGTTCTATATTTGCTTATTATTTCGTGTTTGCATCTGTGATTATCTTTGATCATTGGTATATCTGTTTTCGGGACTTTACATAGGAGGAAACTTACATTGCAATGCTGACTGAGGAATCTCATGGTAAGGAATCTCTAACGGTTGCTCCAACGACTCCCCGACTATCATTATCACAATAACACTTAGTCAAAATCCAAAAATCCATGTTAGGGTAAAATGACCATTTTAACCCTGGTCAAAGTCAACATTTCGGGACGACTCAATTCGCCTAGTTGACCCATCAACTCATCGAGTTCCATAAACCAGAAATCCTTAAATCACAATCCAGCTCGTCGAGTTTCTCCTATCATCAAAATCAGGACTTTCCAACTCCACTCATCGAGTCCATCCTGAACTCGTCAAGTTTTTCCTTTTATGGGGTCGGGGCATTTCGACCAAACTCCCCGAGTTCCTCTATAGACTCGACGGGTTCTTCAGTTTGTTAAGCCATCTTAACAAATTAAGCCCCTATCTTTCAAATCTAATCTCCTTACTTCATATACACTTGAAACGTCCTTTTAACGGTAAAGTTTCCAAATTTACCCGTTATTACCCTTCCTTAATGGGTTTAGCTCAAACCCTACCTATTTAAGATGTTTCTCTTGACTCAAAATCCATTAATACTTCAAGCTAAGGCATACAAACTGAGATCTAGACCCTAGACACTACATGAACATGTAAAGTTTTGACTTTCTCTCCATGCATGGCCTTTTGGAGATTAAAAGGCCAAAATGACACCCTAAAGGTTGCATGGGGCTTCAATGGCCATAAAGTTTTCACCTTTATGCCATGAAAGTCCTTCAAGCCCCTAGATCTTGAAGTATACTCACTTGGGACATCCACTTCCCAAGGATCAGGATAATTGGACCAAAAACTCAATAAAAGTGAAAATTAAGAGGTCTAAGTAATAATTGAGCAAGTTTGAGACTTGCTTACCAGAAAATGCTGCAAATGGAGTGAAGATTCTGGATATAATCACTTCCTCTAGGCTCTTCAAGTATCTTCTTCTTACACAAACTTCAAATGCACAAGCTTTCTGTAAAAAATGACTCACAGGCTCAAACAAGGTAATAGGGTTTCGAGATTTAGGGTTTCGGACTTGGAGGCTATATATGAGGCCATCCTTTGGAGGTTAAAGTGTTTAAATAGGGTGCAAAACCCTGAAAATTAGGGTTTCATTTATGCCAATCCTACTCGTCAAGTTGAGGCTCTCAAATCGTCAAGTAGACTTTACAACCCACGTCCAAGTCCATTCCTACTCGATGAGTTTGGGGTCTCCAACTCATCGAGTTTTTATACAAAAATGAATAAATCTTAATTAAATACATACCATGAAGTAGGTGTTACAATTCTCCCCCACTTGTCTTAGAATTCGTCCTCGAAGTCTGCTGTGTCGAGAAACAACTCCGGGTAGTGTTCCCTTATCTCCTCCTCGGGCTCCCAATTCCACTCCGAGCCATTGCGGTGCTGCCTCTACACCTTTTCCAAATCTACCCTCTTGTTCCTCATCTCTTTTGTCTTCCTGTCGAGAATGCCTACCGACCTCTCGATGTAGTTTAGGCTGTCATCAACCTGTATATCCTCTAAATGCACAACTATAGAGTCATCCACTAAGCACTTCTGCAGCTAGGAGACATGAAAAGTATTGTGGATCTAGTTGATCTCCGCTGGAAGATCCAAACGATAAGCAACCCAACCTAGCAATCCAAAACCATGAAAAAAACAATGTACCTAGGGCCCAACTTGCCGTGCTTCCTGAACCGGATGACACCTTTCCAAGGTGACACCTTCAGGAGAACCATGCCGCCCACCTGATACTTCAAGTATGAACGATTCTTGTTAGTATAGCTTTTCTGCCAACTTTGAGCAGTCTAGTGCCTGCTCCAAACCTGCTAGATCCTATCAGTAGTCTTGAGTACTACCTCAGTACTCCCGATGAATCTCTGACCAACCTCGCCCCAACAAATTGGGGTCTTACACTTCCACCTGTAGAGCATCTCGAAGGGAGGTCGATCTATGCTAGCGTGCTAGCTGTTGTTATACGAAAATTACGCTAATGGAAAATACGTATCCCAACCGCCTCCAAAATCCAATACATACATATGCAGCATGTCCTCTAGATTCTGAATTGTCCTCTCACTATGCCCGTCAGTCTGAGGGTGGAAAGCGGTACTAAAGTGAAGATGAGTACCCATCTCATCATGAAATCGCTTCTACAATCTGGAAGTGAAATGAACATCTCAGTTTGAAACAACCGAAACAGAAACTCCATGTCGTGCCACTATCTCATGTACGTAGATCTCGGCCAGCTTCTCGGCCGATATACTCTCCTGGATTGGGATGAAATGAGCACTCTTGGTCAATCGATCCACGATGACCCATAATGAATCTACTCCATGTACGGTCCTGGGATACTTCATGATAAAATCCATAGTGATATCTTCCCATTTCCACACAGGAATTTCTAACAACTGCATCTTGTCGTGTGGTTTTTGGTGTTCTATGTTGACTTTCCTACAAGTCAAGTACCACTATACGTACCATGATACGTCCCGCTTCATGCAGGGCCACCAATATTCAGGGAGAAGATCTCGATACATCTTCGTTGCCCCAAGATGGATGGAGAACCTCGACTTGTGAGCCTCATCCATCAGAACCTGGCATACACTGCCCCAGTATGGCACCTAGACCCTCCTATGCAGGGTCAACAACTCATGACTATGATAATCAAATGAGGCCACCTGGCCTATGATCTACTCATACTTCCGGCAGTCCTCCTTCATACCTTTGACCTGTGCCTCTCTAATCCATCCATCAATGGAGTAACCACTTTCATCCTCAGACATATGTCTCATACCAGTGTTGTCATTGCCTTACAGCTAAGAGCATCGACCACCATATTTGCCTTCCCTTGGTGATAAAGGATCTCACAGTCGTAATCCTTCACCACATCTAACCACAGACGCTGCCTCATGTTCTGATTTGGCTGATCCATGAAGTACCTCAAACTCTTGTGGTCTGTGTAAATGGTACAACGGACCCCATAAAGGTAATGCCGCCAAATCTTGAGGGTGGAAACTACAACCCCCATCTCCAAATCATGTGTCGAGTAGTTTGCCTCATGAGGCTTCAATTGCCTCGAAATGTATGCTATCACGTGACCCATCTACATTAATATTGCACCCATACCCATGATTGAGGTGTCATAGTAAACCACAAAGTCATCAACGCCCTCCGGCAAAGTCACAATCGGTTCCTCGCATAGTCGATGTTTGAGAGTCTCGAAGGCTGCCTGCTGCTCAGATCCCTAACAGAATGTCACCGACTTCTTGCCCAATTGGGTCAGAGGAACAACGATCTTGGAGAAATCCTATATGAATCTCCGATAGTAACCTGCTAGACCATGAAAACTACGAATCTCAGATGGAGACCTCAAAACCTCTCACTTCATCACGACCTCTATTTTGGCCGGTTCAACTAGAATACCCTTCTGGTTGACAAGGTGACCTAGAAACTACACCTCGTGCAACCATAACTCACACTTGGAGAACTTTGTGAAAAGTCTCGTCCTCCTCATTGTCTCCAGCACCTCCCTCAAGTGCTCTTCATGCTACTCCTGAGACTTGGAATAAACCAAGATTCCATCGATGAGGACTATCACAGATCGGTCCAGTATCGGTCTACGCACATGATTCTTGAGGTCCATGAACACGGCATGAGCATTGGTGAGCCCAAACGACATCAACACGAACTCATAGTGACAATAGCGAGTCTGAAAGGTTGTCTTTGGCACGTCGTCGTCCCTGACTCGCATATGGTGATAACCTGATTCCAAATCAATCTTGGAGAACCTAATGCACCCTTAAATTGGTCAAACAAGTCAATAATCCCCAGGAAGGGATAACGGTTCTTCACTGTTACCTTATTCAGCTCCCGGTAATCTATACACATCCAATGTGACCCGTCCTTCATCTTCACAAATAGGATCAGGGCTCCCCAAAGCGAACTACTCAGCCTGATAAATCCATTGTCTAACAGCTCCTGCAACTGTATAGACTTCTCATGCATCTCGGGAAGAGCCAACCGATATGTTTCCTTGGCTATCGGAGCCGCACCAGGGACTAGGTCAATCTTGAACTCTACCTGCCTCTCTGGAGGTATCCCAGGAAAATCCTCTAGGAACACCTACAAGTACTCCGACACGATCGGTACATCATCCATCGTCGACTTATCCTTATCTTGGGTATCCATAACATAGGCGACATAACCTGCGCAACCCTACTGAAGGTAGCACCTCGATCTCGCTGTTGAACATAAAGTCGGTCCACCCTGTAATCTCTCGCCTTGAATCACTAAACCTCCCCCACTCAGGGTCCGAACCCACACAAGTTATTGCTCGCAGTCGATCACTTCCCCATTGGGGCTCAACCAGTCCATGCCCACTATACCCTTATTCCCTCGCAGGGGAATAGGGACAAAATCCATGGAAAACGACTCATCAAAAAACTGAAGTGTACATTCCCGATGAACCCTTGCAACCTGAACGATCCTATCATTTGCTATTTCTACATCAAGTTGATAGTCTAGCTCCCTTGGATCTCCCACAAATCGCTTGTTGAGTGCGTGCGACAAAAAAGATGGGTAGACCCTGAATCAAATAATACCTGAATATATATATCGTTCACAAAGAACGATCCTATATTGAAAAATTAAATATAAGCAATAATTAATATAAATAAAAAGATAAGGGGAAGATACATACCCGTCACCACTTCGGGACCTGCACATGCCTCCTCTGATGTCAACTTGAAGGCTCTGATGTTTGCCATTGACGCCTCTGATCGGCCCTAACGGCCATCAATAATCCTCAACGTAGCAGGAGCGGGTGCCGCCACCTATCCTGCTACTACTAAACTCAGGCACTAGGACTGCTTGTGTCCCCTCTGATTGCATTGGAAGCAAATCAAATTCGATAATGTCATGGTGGTGGTGGTAGTAGTACAATCCCTTCGAACAAGACCAGTTCGACCGCACTTGAAGAAGCTTGAGCTACCAGCCTAATACGTCCCCACGTGCAGCTTACCACACTTGCTAGATTGAATGTGGCCCTACTGGCTCTTTGATCGGTGATCTGATACCTTGGGATTTTTTCCCGTACTCCTTGACTAAACCCCCTATGGTTTCTTCTTTTTCTCCATCTCCAAATCTATCTCTCTCTCTCTCTCTCCTCTCTCTCCCACAATCATATCCTACATCGTCTTGTAGCTGGATCGACTGACAAATGGGTGAATATCACTCCGCAGCATCTCATGATATCGGGACTTTTTCATTTCCTCATCCACCACGTACTGCGGAATGAGAAAGGGCCCTCTCCCTAAACATAGCGGTGATCTCGGTCACCGTCTGCTGGAGATCCTGGAACTCCCTAGTAAGCTATTGCACCTCAATCACAGGTGTAAATGCGTCCCAAAACTTGGCCAAAAAGTTACTCCAGGTTATCATATCAAAAGTTGCATCATCTCCAATGGCATGTCCGACCTCCTCCCACCAGTCACATGCTCTATACTTCAGAAGACATGAAGCAAGTCGGACTTTGTCCCCCTCGGGACATCAGCTCATACAGAAGGTGATGGCTACATCATCCAACCACCTACTGTCACACCCCAAACCGTTCAACAGACGGCGGAAACGTCTGGGGGTGGAGGACATCATGTAAAGTATCACAACAATTGCATCATAGCAATCAAAGTAAACATAACCATTACACTATAATCTAAATAGTTAACCTGTTTGATAAACGATTTGTGTACATCAAAAGTAGCAAAAGATAAAGACGAGACTCCAAAATTCTCTGTCTTCTCCAAAAGCTGGCTAGTGTACCTGTCTACTGATGTCCTGAGAATACAAGAGGTTTTGAAAACATATCAACATAAAGCTGGTGAGTTCATAAGCATGTTTTTGTTTTGAAAACTAGTCATTGAATTTTTATAAATGTTTGTTTGCTCTTATATGTAAAGTATGGTTTGTTTTGAAAACCCTGGTTACCACCGGTAAGTAATGTACTGGAGTTCAACTGGGAAAATCCCTTATTTTCACTTGTATGTATTTATTGATGTTGCTTTAACGGTTTTGAACTGTGAGGCGTAAGTATTATTCATACCTATATTATTAAAGCAATTGTTCGTGAGAAGTGTATTATTACGTAAATGTGTCGATACTAGTGGCGAGTTTTATGAACCTACTGATCTTGGTATGACGTGAATCGGACTTCAATATCCTTTATGACTTTGTAACCCGTAGACCTGTCGATCTGATTGTAGCTAGCAGCAAGGTGCGGGGTAGTCAATCCCATATAGATCTATACACAAAAGCCGCGTTCTCCCTCCATGGGACTCTGGTACATAAGGGTAGTCCTCCACTTAGTTAAGATTGTAATCGCCCAAGGACTTGTCTCCTAACTAGGTTAACGACATTACAAGTAATAATGTATGAAACATGTGTTCTTTTGTACTTGAATTCGATGTATGCCTTGAAGAGTAAAAACAGTTATACTTATTATTAGTGTTGTACTCTAATATTAATGTATGTCATAAACTAAATCTATCGTAGTTTATAAACTTGACAATGTAAGTAGTTTGTATCGGTAAAACTGGTAAAGAATTCCCCAAACTATACCTATCATAGTTTGACTGAAAAGTTAGGTTCGTGAAATGATCTGAAAATTATGCAATTTTTATTAGAAAATGACCCTTATGCTTTGTATGTTACAAAAGTGGTAAAGTATCTAAATGACTTATAAAAATTAGTTGATTTTTGTCAATTGCATAAGTTTTACTTGTTGAAAGCATTTCTGATTTAGTTCACAAAAATCGTTTGTGTTTGGCTTGTATTCCCCCTGAAAACGTTTAAAAACATTAAAAAGCGTAGGGGTATGAACTTACTATTTGTTGGGTGCAAAGGATTGAACTGGAAGATCCTCGAGTCGACGCACGTGGCACTTAACAGAATCCTAATATCAATAAATACATATACATATCTAAATTAGCGATTTCGTTAGATAAAGTGTTATATAAACACTTTTTTTCGGTTAAGGAATGTTAATGGGACTAGGTTGAATCGAGGGAACAGGCTTTTCACCACTTAAGAGTTGTTTAGAGCCATAAATGGGGGTTTGCGGCCGTGAACTTGGTTTGCGGCCGTGAACAGGGTTTACGGCCGAGAACTGGGTTTGCGGCCGTGAATAGGGTTTATGAGCATTGAAGATTTGAAGGGTTTACAACCGTAAACTCAAGAAGAATGGTGATTATTTCGAAGAAAATGTGATACATATGCTCACAAATGGCCCCAAATGACGATTTCTGGTGTTTTTCGGATGAAAGGAGGGGCTTTAGGTGTTTACGGACAATATAGTTAGAGAGAAAGGGAGTCTTTTCGGCCAAGAAGGTCAAAATGAGGGTGGGGGTCCTGTATTTATAGGTTGGAGGGTATGGTCAGTGGTGGGGTCTACCTGGCACCGACAAACGGGTTTACGGTCGTACGCGAGTTTACGGCCGTAAACTCGCCCTGGCCACACACACACACACACACTGTTTTTCGAGAAAATGCTGGGTTTTTCGCGCGATTTTTGGTTTTCCAACTCGTATAGAATTACAACTTTAACATTAGTTGATTTTCTAACCCAAGAAGTTTGGCGGAATAATCAATAGAATTCAAATTTTATTAACGGAGATTGGTTAAAAATAACGGGAGAAATTTTGGGTTATCACACCCACTGCTAACAATGCGGTCCTGAGCCCCATGATAGTTTGGAGCTTCATAACCTCGAAAATCTCTGAAATTCATCGTGCACACCCCTAGCATGGCCGCCATCACGGTGCAGAATGCACCCAACCTATCATCAAGTATCTTCAAGATGCCCTCCTTGACCGTACTGAAGATCACAGGAGTCTGGTCTAAAATATTGCGTGTGGCCTCAAATGAAATCAACTCCCTCATCGTCTCATCGAGCTGCCTAATCCCTCATCGGCACTTGAATTGCCAACTAGTCTAGTGCGTAGTGTCTCCATACTAAAAATATACCATAACAAACATCAGTATACTCATCATAACTCGAGGGATCACACATACTACAAGTTTCCTGGGTTTATCTCAGCCTTCCTTGATTCGAGTACGGATCCTCTGCTTTCAGTAGTACGGGCCCATACTACCTTCCACATCTATTTGTACTTTCCTCAAGAACTACCTTGACTCCACCAAGTCCCTTTCACTACTATTACTCTATGCTAATCTCATCCTAGGCTTGCCCTAGGGTAATCACCAATCCACTCTCCGCCTTCAGCTGCATAAGAAGTCTTTGTAATCTCCGCTAACTAGCTCGCGAATACCATTACATATCATAAAGACTAGATAATTCTTTGAATGAGAGGTCCTACCCTACAGCGGTTGGACATAAACAAGAGCTCCAAAATTAAGCTAAACCTAACCTTTTGAAATTATTTAGTCCTCGTAATATGTAGCTTAACATATTCGTTTACTAGTTACTTAGAGATAACTAGAAGTCCTAAAAGCACAAAGAAAGCAACATTTGAGCATTGAGTAAACATAATCAAGCATTTCTTAGTCAGGCCATCATATCAATGGCTAATTAGTACTAGCATGTAGTGTAACACTTGATTCCCGGTATGTATTTAATTCAAGGTTTCTTGCATTTGTTCTGGGAATCGACGAGTTGATGGCCCAACTCGTCGAGTAGGGTCGTGACCACGAAAGAGTTTAAGTGGCCTACTCGACGAGTAGAGAGCCTGACTCGGCGAGTAGGTGTTGTTTGAGTGGAACCTTAAATCCGACGGTTTGCACCCTATTTAAATTACTTATCCCAGCCTCCTTCGTTCCTATCACTCCCATAAGACAGTATATCGAACCTTAGCCTTATTTGTGTGCTCTAAGGCCATTTTGGTGTATTTTGGTGGGTTGTGAAGCTTGAGAAGAGGAAAGGAGCTTGGGAGTGCAAGTTGGGGCTTAGAGATCCAGGAGATTTGTTCCATTTCTAGTTCATTCAAGGTAAAAATCTCTTTTCTTGGTCTTCTATGTGATTATTCATCTTTGGAGGTTGGATTTTGGGGGCCTTCTAAGCCCTTTTCGGATTATGAAGGGATGAATGGAGTTTGACTTCAGATTTGATCCTTAGGAGGGGTCTCATGGCATAAAGGTGCCAACTTTATTGCCATGAGAGCCCCATGCCTCTTGTAGGTCACTTCTTATGGCTTTTTTTAACCAAAAATCCATTGCATGTGCATCAAGTTCGGGACTTTACATGTAAAACAGGCCTTAGAAGGTCAAATATATGGTTTTGGTGTGTTAAGACCCCTTTAGATCGACTTTATGGCGGTAGTCAAAAGAGAACTCGGCGAGTCATTCTTGGGACTCGACGAGTCGAAGTAATGACCATCAAATCCTTCTATCGAAGTACAGAATGAGAGAAAGGAAGGTCCCTTAGTTGTTCGAGCTCATTAGGGGCCTGGGAGTCATAGGACTCGACGAGTGCTTAGAGCAGGCTCGGTGTGTCTAAGGGAATCTCCCAAGGACTCAACGAGTTGTTCATACAACTTCGCGAGTAGTAGAGTAGACATGTTCTTAAGAGGGAGGTGGGCTTGACGAGTTCAAAGTGAACTCGGCGAGTCAGATGAAGTTGTCCCTAAGGGTAAGATCGAAGGAGAACTCATTGAGTTCTTGCCAGACTCGACGATTGGAGATGGGGATTGCATCGAGTTAAAGGGTATGGACTCGACGAGTTGGTAGATCAACTCGACGAGTCAGGTCAACTAGAAGTTGACTTTGACCAATGTTGACTTTGACTAGATTGTATGACCCTGGTTAGGGCTGCATACTCAAATGAATAAGTTTGAAGTGTTATCGTGTAGGGATCGAGGAGTCGAGGGTAGTCTACTTGTACGCCGACGACATCAAGGTGAGTTACCTTCCAGTAGGGGTGGGTCTAAGGCCACAATGCTAGCCCACCATTAGGGGTATTTGGTGGATAGTTGTCTCTGTATTAATTATCTTGGTATGTTTATGTGATATGGTCATGAGATATGCCTGTATGATATGCAATGTATATGTTTGTGGTAGTAGTAGGGAATAGTTTTTCCCTGACATCGGTCGTTAGGATCGAAAGGTAGGTCAGTACCCCAAATATGCTTGAGTTTATGATTATATCTTGATATTGTATGATAGTAGTATGGAGTGAAATAGTCCCCGGTTACCAGTTGAAAGATACCGATTGCAGGTACCGGTTGAAAGATACCGATGGCAATTAGCGGTTGAAAGATAATGGTAGAAAGATAATGATGGCAGTTACCGATTGAAAGATACCGATGATATGATATTGTATGTGGTATGATGGGGGAAATCACTAAGCCTTGTGCGTACAGTTTTGGTTTTGGTTTTAGGTACCTCTTCATCAAAGGGGAAGGAGTCGGTGGTGTAGCAGCGCATCACACACACACGTGGTTTCCACATTGGATTTCTGGGATTTTACTCTGATTTTCATTACTTT
Organism: Lactuca saligna; assembly: GCF_052625555.1. Taxonomy (NCBI): domain Eukaryota; kingdom Viridiplantae; phylum Streptophyta; class Magnoliopsida; order Asterales; family Asteraceae; genus Lactuca; species Lactuca saligna. Next base: position 173,320,561 of record NC_136421.1, read on the forward strand.
TGATGTCATGGTTTGGGACACAACATTATGATTTTGTAATGTGTTGTTTTATTGACAATGTTATGGTAAAATGTTTTATAAATTATTAATTCAAAAATGACATTTTTGGTCTCGAAATTTGGAATGTTACATGTAATTCATAAAGCTCATACACATATAACATGCTCATAAGGCATCCTTCCTAGATCCTTAGCTGTAATCTAGCATGCAGTTCCCATAAGTATATAATAACATAAACTTGTGTGGGTAATTTGGGAGTACTTACTTGAGCTCGGCTGATTGCATGCACCACACCCTTTTTCTCTTTTCAAAATCCTTTTTGTAAAAATGGATTTTCTTTTAAGAATTTTATACCATGTCCTCAGTTTGAATTGTCCTCTGACTCTGCACGTCAGCCTGAGGGTGGAAAGTGGTACTAAAGTGAAGATGAGTACCCATCTCGTCATGAAACCACTTCCAAAATCTGTAAGTGAAACGAACAACTCAGTTTGACACAACTGAAACAGGCACTGTATGTCGTGTCACTACCTCATGTACGTAGATCTCAGCCAGCTTCTTAGCCGATATACTCTCCTGGATCGGGATGATATGAGCACTCTTGGTCAACCGATCCATGATGACTCATATCAAATCTACTCTACATGCGGTCCTGGGAAGCTTCGTGATGAAATCTATAGTGATATCTTCTATTTCCACACGGGAATTTATAATGGCTACATCTGGTTGTGTGGTCGCTGGTGTTTGACGTTGACATTCCTGCAAGTCAAGCACTGCTCTACGTACCATGCTACATCTCACTTCAAGTTGGGTCACCAATAATCAGGGAGAAGATCTTGATACATCTTCGTTGCCCCGAGATGGATGGAGAACCTCGACTTGTGAGCTCATCTCGGGGGAAGGCTAACATGGTGGTTGATGCACTAGATCTGATCAGGGATATCTGTCTAAGGATGATGGCGATTATTCCACTTCTGGAGCAGATTCAGGAGGCGCAGATTGAGGCTATGAAGGAGGATCATCGTAAGAGTGAATGCATTAAGGTCCATGTGGCCTCCTTCGATTATGATAGCCAAGGTTGTTGACTCTCCATCGGATAGTTTGGGTTTCTTTCTGCGGTGGCGTACGTCAGGGGTGCACAAATCGAGATTCTTCATTCATACAGGGGTGACGAAGATGCATAGGGATCTTCTTCCGGATTATTGGTGGCTTTGCATGAAACGGGATGTAGCCTGCTACCTGGAGAGGTGCTTGACTTCCAGGAAAGTCAAGATCGAGAATCAGTGACCTCATGGCAAGGTGTAGCCGTTGGATATTCTTGTTTGGAAATGGGAAGATATTACTATGGATTTCATCACGAAGTTGCCTTGGACTACGTGTGGTGTGGATTCGGTTTGGGTCATCATGGATTGGTTGACCAAGAGTGCACATTTTATCCTGATCCAGGAGAGTATCTTTGTGGAGAACCTGGCTGAGATATACATCAGGGAGGTTGTGGCACGGTATAGGGTGTCGGTTTTTGTGGTTTCAGATAGAGATGTCATATTTACTTGCACGTTTTAGAAGAGGTTCCATGATGAGTTAAGTACTCGTCCCCATTTCAGTATAACCTTCCATCAGCAGACCGATGGTTAAAGCGAGAGAACGATTTAGAGATTAGAGGATATGCTTCAGACATGTGTTTTCGACTTCGTATAACAACAGTTATCATGCCAACATTGATGGATCTCCTTTTAAGATGCTCTATGCGAGGAAATGGATGACACTGATTTGTTGGGGCGAGGTCGGTCAATGGTTAATGGGTAGTACCGAGGTGGTACTCAAAACCACAGAGTTGATTCAGTAGGTTCGGGTAGACTCCAGACCACTCAGAGTCGGCAGAAGAGTTATGCCCACAAACACCGATCAAACTTAGAGTTCCAGGTGGGGGATATGGTTCTTATGAAAGTGTCAACTTGGAAAGGTGCCATCCGATTCAGGAAGAGGGGTAAGTTACGTCCCATGTATATTGGTTCTTGAAAGGTTATGGCCCGGGTGGGCCGGGTTGCATATCGTTTGGATCTTCCAGATGAGCTCAGTCAGATCCATAGAAATTTTCATGTCTCCCAGCTGAGGAAATGCTTGGTGCATGATCCGCAGTAGTCCTATTGGAGCACATTTGGGTGGATGACTGTCTGGACTACATTGAGAGACCTGTAGCGATACTCAACAGGAAGATGAGAACCTTGAGGAACAAGGTGGTTGAGTTCACAGCAACAGACTTCATGGATGAATTCCGATTCAAGTGGGGGAGATTTGTAGCATCTGAAACCTTGTGGTACTTAATTTTTTAAAAGTTATGATCTTTGGGAGGAGGCTCATGTTGTGAGCCATAGTGGTCACGACGTGAGGATGATCATTGACCATTTGACCAATGTTCTTGATGCTCACGACGTGAGGCGTAGTTCTCACGATGTGATCCCGACCTGATGACTCTAAACCCTAAATTTTGAGTATATAATGGAATGAGAAGGCTAGGATCAACCATCCTCAACCTCCTTCACTCTCTAGCCTTGTAAAAACCCTAATTTCAACCTCCTTGATTCCTTAAGCAATTGTTGGTGATTTTGAAGAGCTTATTTGGAGTTTTTGGTCAGTTGAGGTGGTATGATGCTCTTGTGGTAGTTCATCTTGGCAAGCTTGACTCTCCCTTTTGGATTTGATGAGCTTGTGAGCATTTATAATTCATAAAGCTCATATCTTATTGCCTTGGGCATGCTAGATCTAAGCTTTGACACCTTTCTTTGCATGGTTGGGTGTTTTATCATGCATGAGGTCCATAAAGTTGGAAACTTTATGGACCATTAGGATATTTTTTATATGAGAGTCTTTGGATCTGAGTTTTAATGTAAGCTTTGGACTCTAAGATGGAGTCTTGATCTTAATACCCTTCTTTTGACATAGTTAGTGTTTAAGTCATGTATTGGACATGCATGACTAAAAAGCTATGATTTTTATGGTCCCAGGGTCAAAGAAGGTATTCTAGAAAGTCCCAATATATGCCTTAACGGATTAAGATTTTAATGCTCAAAGTTGGTATGAGCATATCTCATGATGTAAGAAATGGCATCTCACGATGTGAGTTGGGCAATTGTCCTGATCTGAGAACCTTGTTGGCGAGTGAAACTGATTCGACCCATTGAGTGAGTCTGAGCCGAGTCTATTCTCATGTTGTGAGCGTTAGTGGCCATGACGTGAGGATGAGATAAGGAGGGAAGTTGACCGTTGACCCTAGGCATTGAATTTTGACATGTGTTGACGTTCGATCAGCTCTTGGTACTGAAGGAAAAAACTAAGGTTTGTCTTGTGTGATTATCTAGGTGTGGAGTAGCACCGGTGTAGCTATTAGAGTATTCCTTCGCAGTAGCCATGGGTCGAAGGTACCAAGGTTGTCCCACTAGTTTTGTTATAGTATGATGATTGTCTTTGTGATAATTAGCAGTCATGTTTGTATTTTTATGATGACTCGGTGGTTACTATTATGATATTATGTGGTAGCGGTATGGGGTGAAATAGACCCGGTATCCAGTTGAAATAGACCGAAGGGGTAGGACACCACCCAAATATGTTGGGCAGTGTTTGGTTGAAATAGACCGAAGGGTAGGCCAGCACCTAGATATGATTGGCAGTATCCAGTTAAAATAGACCGAATGGGTAGGCCATCACCCAAATATTCTTGGCACTATGTTTGTCCGGTATGTTTGTATAGTATGTTTGATTAGTATGTGGTATGTTGGGGGAACTCGCTAAGCTTTGTGTTTATAATTTTCAGCTTCTTTTTCAGGTACCTCTAGTTCGAAGGGGAAGGGCCCAACATGATCTCACCACATAACTATACGATCTTTTTTTGCACTACTGATTTTGGGATTTGTACTTTGATATTATGTTACAATGTGACTCTTTTGAATACTTTGATATCGGTTTCTTATGAATGGAATGAATTTTAAAAAAGTTATCTGTATTTTTGGGATGTTATAGACTATGTCTAATCCATGCTCTTGGATCATTGACAAATGACTACGCCCACTCCATACTCTTGGACTAGGGATGAATGACTATGTCTAATCCATGATCTTGGATTATTTACAAATGACTATGCCTAATTCATACTCTTGGACTAAGGAGGAACAACTATGTCTAATCCATGCTCTCGAATTATTGACAAATGACTATGCCCAATTCATATTCTTGCAGTAAGGATGAATGACTATGTCTAATCCATGCTTTCGGATCAAAGACAAATGTTAGAGTTCTACCCTTCGTGAATATCTTACAGTTAAGAAGATACTACCCGATATTCATCTTAATTAATTTAGGTTTACTTTATATGCCCTAAGTCATCATATATTATTAGATATGTTCTTAACACATTCAAGGCAATATCAAATATCTCAAACATAAAGTGTTTAACATATATTTAATACTTTAATTGATACTTGTATTAAAATCAATTTCATTACAGGGATTATGTACTCACTTGTTAAAGTGATGACTCAAAACTTGGACAATGCTTTGCTCTTAGAAACTATCTTTTCCTTCGACGTAACCTAGCATCATTATCACTAAGTCTTATTCTGATATTTATTGCAACTAATTATATTCATCATTAATTTAAAGTCTACTGATCTATAGTTGATAAGGGACAACCAGGTAAGATCATGTCAGAGGTAGGGTCCGTTTAGTATACAAAGTATACTCTTTGGAAATCCCACTTTAAATACCTCACTAAATCCAACCTAGACATCATCCCTGTAAATATATCAAACAATATAATGACTTGGAATCACTGATAAATCTTGTTTATAGGTTCATAATAATGATAATAAACTTAAACATATGTTATACTTAGAACACGGTAAGCATAACTCAACTTACAGGTGGTTTAGCGATAAATTAGACATTGCACAAGAAGCACTTTTATACCGAAAGCGCTATTAATATATTATAAGTTCTAATATATTAATAATAAGAATAATAAGATTATTTAATTAGTATTGATCAAGAATTAATCTAGCATTAATTAAGTGATCAAAAGAAGACTAATTAAATATATGGGTTGATTGTGTAAATCATCCATACTTGTATAGTGGGCTAATGCTCCATGGATTATCTAGTTGGGCCAAAACCCATATGATGCTCCATGGATGCTCCATGGTGTATTTGAACCCATGGATCCAAGGAAATGGAAAGTCATGACAATTAGAGTTTACCCTAATTGTATAACTATATAAGCATCTTATTCTTGAGGAAAAGCGGCCACTAGTGAGAATAAGAGAGGGCTAGCCGATTTCATGAAGTGTAGAATTCTCTCTAAGTTATTCTAAGTGTTTTGATGATTGTGAACCATTTGAGGTGTCACACTTGGGGAACTAGGCACTCAAGCTTCATGAAGACAAGCACAATTAAAGAGGTATGTATTCTATCTTGTTATATTGATAGTTTTGTATGCTAGATTAGGATAATACCTTGGATGTTCATATTTGCATGTATAATAGAGAAAACATAGATCCAAGGTATTTGGGGTTGCATGTACACTTAGGAGTGTTAGAATGCTCATAACCTAACAGTGGCATCAGAGCCTAGGCTTGTTTTCTTGTTATACCTGCAATAGAAGCTGAAAAATCGAAATTGGTGTTGTCAGCCCAGCAGACTCGCCGAGTCCATGAAGGGACTCCACGAGTCCAAGGCAAAATGCATCCAACTCGCCGAGTTGTGTTCATGCACTCGACGAGTTGGACCCCAGATAGCATATTTTCGAGTTTTTTGGCTAGAAATGGACTATGAACATTACCCTAAGTTGTTTTTGAACTTATAAACTTGTTTTTGTTGTGGTAATGTTCATGCTAATCCAATTTCAAAGATACTTGTCAATAGATTCATGTTTTGTATTAGTTTAAAGGTTAGACTAATTACATGAAAAAGTTTGATTTGAATTATCTTGTTCTTATGAGTTTCTTAGATTAATAGAAAAGTTGAATGATATAGTTGTTTTCAATCCATTTTAATCTAAGAGTTGAGTATAAAATGTGTTTGTGTAACTTGTCCTCAAGTTACATGAAGAGTCACATTAAAGACTCATAAAACTCATAAAATTGGCAAAGGTTACAAAAAAATGAAGAGTCTAGTTCTAATTAATTGGAGTTATGACTCCATAATTTGTCCTCAAGTTATGGAGGACCAAGAGTCTCTTCATTAAATAAATATAAAAAAATAATAATGTAACCTTAATTAATTCCATAAGTTATAAAAATAAAGAAAAAGTTAATTCTTTATTAGTTTAAAGTCTTCCATAATTTGTCTTCAAGTTATGGAACTTGAAGAGTTTTTGGATTAAAACTACTTTAAATACATAAGTTATGGAATTAATTAGTTTTGAATAGTTTCAAAACTTGCCCTCAAGTTTTGGAATTTGTAAAGTTTTCTCTTATGAATACTTTAATTCCAAGTTAGCCCTTAGAATTTTAAAAGTTAAAATTCAACCCTTATACTTTATAATATTATAAGTTAATAATATATATATATATATATATATATATATATATATATATATATATATATATGTATGTATGTATAAGAGTAAAGTCAGTCTTACCGCTAGTACGTCTCATTCACGAAGCCGTTCTATAAGGTGGGTATAAGGTTGTTGCCTATAAAATGGCAACTTAATGGGTGCCCACTCTCACCCACCGCTTGCTTGACTGGTGGAGGGTCGTTAGTCGAACGGGTTTGACAGGACTATAATTCTCCCTTCATTAAAAGTATTAATGATAAATACTAAGTAACTAAACTCTTAATAATACCCAATCTTAGTTACTTAGGAAAATGTGAATAAGGTGCTAATCCATGAAATTACACTTTGCACTTTGTTTAAGTCGGTTAGTGGAGCGTGTGTGGTTAACCGGCACACTAACTCGTATTTAACAAGGTAGGCAAAGGGTAACTTAATGTTTATCATAGTATCGATGGAGCGTGTGTGGTTAACCGGCACATCGATTGAGGGATAAACACTTAAGGGTACCAAGTAATTTGCATGGTTACTTCACACCTTGTTTTGTGATCCTCGGCATCCCAGTCACAAAACCTGAAGGGCACACTCGAGATTGAAACATGCCATTGAACAGTTCAATGAATCTCAAAGATCTAGGAGTTTCAAATCCAATTAAAACCTAATAATACATTTCGTTTATCTTGGTGGAAATTGGTGAATCGTCATTCACCTACCTTCAAATGTTTTATAGCTTGGATTACGGCATACCTCTTCTAAGTTATAAAATAGTTTGTTGGGTCCTAGCCTTAATACTTCATATTGGGTGTCATATTAAGGACTTTAAGATCAACTATCTTGAATATCTCCCAAAACATGTCTGGATTAGACATTTATGATCTTCCCAAATCTCTTGAAACAAGCATTCCTAATGAAGATGATGTCCCATGGATATCATACTTCTTTCTCATCCTCCAATTATTCTCCCTAACCCACAAGTTCTTAAAAGTTGAAGGTCACTCGAGCCCTATTGGCAAGTAAAGGTCTTGGTGTGGTCACATCTTGGAGATATAGTCACATATTGACAAGCCGGGAGAGTTGGGTGTCAAAGTCTTGAGAAAGTTGGTGGTTCAATCACTTTCTAAGTCACATAGTGAGTTCTTTTGGAACACCTATGAAACAGACTATGACAAGACCCTTAATGATCTTATCTATTTGCTAAGATCAACTTCCTGAAACTTTATGGACATTGACAATGGTGACACTGGAAATACAGAAAAAGCATTCTCTTCCAAGGAAAGGGATTGACCATAGTCAACTAGGTTGACCAAATGGTAAAGAGAAAAGCTAAGTCTGTAATAGTCCTGTGTACCATTATCAAAGGGTCCATATGTTTATATTGCCAAAGGAAGGGTCATTAGTTGCGAAGCTGCCAAGTTTACCTAAGGATGTTAAAGTCAATAAGGTTGACTCTACTTCAGGTAAAGTCCACTAATCTAACTCTGTTAAGTTTCTATTCTGAGATTCCTGATACATGATGTGACTGGGTCACATGGTGATGTTTTAAGAATCAAAGAAATGTGAAGAAACTTAAAGAAAGAATATGCTGAATCTGATCGCATAGATGGATTTCTATCGTGTAGTTTGAAAAATCAGATTCTTGAGCTAATTCTTAGGAGTTATGAGATATTGCTTAGGAATAGATAACAACAAGTTTTCATATGGATTGTAAGGATAAGTTTTTCCGTAAGTTTTAAAATAAAAGGAAATTTTTGATTTTATTTATTTTAAAATATCCTTACAATGGCATTTGAGGAAAAATTGTTGCTTATATGATTCCATTAAGAGCAAGAGTGGAAATATGAAATTGATTCTTTCATTTGTGGTGATGTCTAAATTTACCAAATAAGGAAAGATTCTCGTCATCCAAAGTCTCAATTGGACCGAGACCTGGAATCATGCAAGTTGTATAGCATGATGAATGAGAACTAAGTGGTATTGGAAAAGTTAAGACTAATTACTTGTTCACATGGATGTGTGAGTCAAGTAATGGACTAAGGGATCGAGTACATAGTCATGTGCACTGATTAAGTCCACCACAAAAGATATAAGGCTATTCGTCATAGTTTACTAAAGCTCAGTAAATATGATTATACTTACAAGCTTAAGTGTAACTCTGAGACATTGGAAAGAGGTTCCAACGTATGGCAGAGCGAATAAGAAGAATCAAATTAGGCAGAAGGATAAAAGTTTCTCAAATCTGAAAAGATGGGAGAGTACTTTAGTATCAGTTTTGTGATCATCTTAATGATTAAGAAACCATATCAAAATTTGTTCTCTAAGGAAGTCTTAGTGCATTCTTATGACTAAGAAGAAGGGATCTTGAATTGTTGAAATGGTTAAATTAAGAAGATGAGTCATACTTCATTCCAATACAAGTCTTAGAGTCATACTCCAAGATTGTAATTTGAGTGACATGTCTTTAATAAAGTTTAAAAACACTTGACAAATGTAAGAGTAAAAGTTTTCTACTCTTGTACATTTGAAATTGGTAAGTTGTGATGTTTTGGATAAAACAAAGACCAACTTCGGCCAATTGTGTGAAGTGTTTGTCTTGATTAGAATCCACACTATCTCTTGGATGTTTGACAAGGGAGTCTTATAGGTCAAGAGGACAGTGGGAGTCTTAAAGGTCTTGAAAGTCTCAAGAACTAATCAAGAATAAAACCTGAAGTTCTTCACTAGCACACGACTTAAGGTTTATAGCCTATCGTGTTGACATATTATGTGCCCATTCCAATCAAAGTTGGCTTTGCATATGAGTTCTTAGAGCTCTCAATTGGTTGCACAACAACTTGGAAGCAATGGTAGGCCCTTGAGCTGCCAGGTGGCAAGAAATTAAGATTGAGTTCAATCCATAAGGTTTGGATTTGTCATTATCCTTGTCTTGTGACTATGGTTTTGACAATTCACATGGATAAGAACTCATACACCATTAAATCTAAGTGTCATAAGGTTTCTCTCCGATTCATGAAAATGATGGTGAGGAAACACTTTCACTAAGTAGATTTTAGTTAGATAGCAATTGTGATGTTTGCATTCTCAAAGTCGTTAGTGGAGCGTGTGTGGTTTACCGGCACACTAACCTGGACTTGTGAGAAGTGGCAAAAAGGTCTAAGCATTATGATTACGGCATCCCTCTTCATAATTGTTTAGACACACAATTGTGCTATCTAAGGGAAGGTGTATGTTTTTGATAAAGTTTTATCAAAACAATCCAGTATCAGAAATCTGAACTTTGGTAAGAAAGTCAATAAAGTATTGATTTCTAGAAGTCCAGCTGATTTCTAAGTACATGTCAAAGCTAGTGGGAGCATAAGTGTTTTGCTAATAATCATCATGTTAGTGGGAGCATGATAATTATGATAAAGATTGCAAGTTAGCAATGTTAATTATAGAAAAACAAAAGGTTTCAATTGGGAAAAAGTTGTTTTGCTATAATTAAGGGAGAGGAAATTATACTTCATCTCAAATCTATAAGCTTAGATTGTGAGGTTTTAATCATTTAGTCAAGGATATATATGAATTTCATGTTGGAATGGCTCAATATAAGGAAATTCTGTATATGGGTCCATTATTTGCGTTCTAAAATTCGATTATGATTACGGCATCCCTTTTCATAATCTGAATTATGAGAACTTGGCAAATAGAAATGGAAATGTTATAGCAAAAGATTGGTTTAGTATTTATGTGAGACATCATGAATCGTGTCCCATATGCTTCGGATATAGGTTCGATTACATGTGCTATATTCATCCTTTCTAAAAGTTTCCAAATGCCTGGGGCATTAAGAAGGGAAAAGGTTTAGAACTGGATATGACTAAAAGGATTAAACAATTGTCGAGGACAATCTAAGGTTTACCAAAGATTGGTTGCTCAAGGACAGTTGGAAGTATAGTGATAATTCTGGAAGGACCATATTGACATAATCTGTAAGGAGGCAACTCTTGTTCAGAAGTGATAGTCGAAATGGAATCTGGAAATGTTTCAAAGTCAGAAATTTCAATATGTGTAAGATTAAGGAAACTTAATGCAAGAAGGATGTTTCCAAGGAATTGATCTCCTTTGGAATACTCTGTAATGATTGTTGCCAAGTCTTTGTGAATTTGTGCATAATCGTTACAAGAGGATCAATGCATATAAGTTTGGAATCTAACAGATTTCAGTAAATGGCATGAATTTGGAATTCTTGCATTTGCAGTAAGGATTTGGGAGTGTGAAAAGAGAATCATTGAAGTTATGTTCAATTGATCTAGTTCACAAAGTAAAGATCATAGACAAACATAGTATGCATACTTGGTGTGTGGCATGACTAGTGTTTAGAAAAAACATAGTGTACATGCTTGGAGCATGGGACAACTATTGTTTTAAATTCAAGAATAAAGTTGATAGCTGAAACAGTATACAATGAATAATGTGTAATCATATGGTGATAAATAAAAGGTGTTTTATTTATGTTCATAGGTTTTGATACCATATTGGATTCAATTATTATTGTGTTTCACTTTGCATGTTTTGACTTCCCGAATAAACTAGGTTATTCTTCCAGAATGACTAAGTTATTCAAACCATCCACAGTCGGTCATATGTTGGAAGTAGATATGAATTAAGACTGTCATGGGTTGGCTTGTAGAGGTCTAAGGTGTTGGACAAATGGATACAACACTCATGAGTGCTCATAAGTTCTGAGTATTGGATTCAACCCGCGCTCATTGGAATCACTTCATGGGTTTTATCACGAGTGATCATGAGATGATAATATCTTATATTCTTCAAACCTAGAGATATGAGTTGTTACTATGAGTTGGTTGTACATTGATTGCACGAAACGCATTGGTAACTCGATGTTATAAAACGTGCCTTTGTGTATGATTCAACAAGTAGTAGAACAAGCCATATGAGTCGAAGTTTATCCATTCCTTTTACCTTCGGGATAAAAGCGATATCTATGGGCCCCTCGATGATTTGATGATGACAAATGGAAGTGCTCGGCCGGGCCAGGACTGATTTGATTTGTTCAATTAGTCAGTCGTCATAAATCGGAAATCGGGAAACAACAAATGGACAGAGAGAATGATTATAATCCATGTCTCAGTCCATATGATATCTAGAATGGAGGAATATATGATCCCTTATCTAATGGACAAGTCATTGACAAGATCAGAGTTCATCTACAAGGTCAGAGTTCAACAGAAGCTTTTGAGAGCTACGATTGCCCGTTGGTTCCTGAAGTCATACGCAATAATAGTTTTAGACTTATCCAATTGGGAGACTGTTGGATTAATGTCTAAGTCCATAACTATAATTGGTAAGACTTGACCCGACCCGGCATGGTCCATTTGGGTTGCATACCATCATGCGCTTGGATAGACTAAATGAGAGAAATAAGACACTTACGGTTATTAATATATTATAAGTTCTAATATATTAATAATAAGAATAATAAGATTATTTAATTAGTATTGATCAAGAATTAATCTAGCATTAATTAAGTGATCAAAAGAAGACTAATTAAATATATGGGTTGATTGTGTAAATCATCCATACTTGTATAGTGGGCTAATGCTCCATGGATTATCTAGTTGGGCCAAAACCCATATGATGCTCCATGGATGCTCCATGGTGTATTTGAACCCATGGATCCAAGGAAATGGAAAGTCATGACAATTAGAGTTTACCCTAATTGTATAACTATATAAGCATCTTATTCTTGAGGAAAAGCGACCACTAGTGAGAATAAGAGAGGGCTAGCCGATTTCATGAAGTGTAGAATTCTCTCTAAGTTATTCTAAGTGTTTTTATGATTGTGAACCATTTGAGGTGTCACACTTGGGGCACTAGGCACTCAAGCTTCATGAAGACAAGCACAATTAAAGAGGTATGTATTCTATCTTGTTATATTGATAGTTTTGTATGCTAGATTAGGATAATACCTTGGATGTTAATATTTGCATGTATAATAGAGAAAACGTAGATCCAAGGTATTTAGGGTTGCATGTACACTTAGGAGTGTTAGAATGCTCATAACCCAACAATTACCACGTCATGGCGACCTCAACCATGTTGTGGTGACGAATCTAGACAACTTAAACCATTAAGTCATTTCCTTCAACTACAAGAGCTCCAAGGGTCAGATATGGTATTTCCCATGGTCTTGATGGGTAAACTTTCCAACTTTATCCGTCAAACCCTTCCATAAGCCAAAGTCCCAATTTTAATCACAAATGGTAACTTAATGCACCAAGATTCTCATTAAGCACCAAATCCTTAGAGTTGCACCTCCAAAGTTTCTAGAAATATTTCACACTCCAAAGAGACCTTACAAATCGTGACTTTATGGACTTGCAAGTCCAAAACATTCCTTTTCCATTTTAGGGCAAAAAGAGGGTTTAGTGACCAAAACCCCATGCATGACATCAAAGCTCGATTATAATTCAAATCCAAGACACTAAATATTCCATTTGACTTGGAGATTCATAAAGTTGAAAACTTTATGAGACCCCATTACTTAAATCCTTCCAAATATGTAAAAGAGGACAAGATAAGAGATCTAGCAACATGGAAAGAAAAGGTTGAGTGTTGGGCACTCACCAAGGTCCAAGAGATAAGCTAGCTGAAGAAATGATGCTTGCCAAGGAACCACCTCAACAAGAGTTTCTTTCTTCTTCAAAATTCACCAAAAAGCACCAATCATGAGGTCACAACTTCAATGGAGGCTAAGGATAGTGTTTCTAAGGTGAAAGGAGGTTTGGAGGCTGATGATGAACCCTAAAACGGGTTTAGAGGGGTTTAAATATGAAGGGGACCCTAAAAGAGTCTTGGGCTTGGGCCTAATTAGCTGACACGTCGTCGTGACCTACACGACGTCGTGGTGGCGAAAAAGTAATGCAACCAATTTGACCTCACCACGTCATGGTGATTCCTCCACCACATCGTGGCCACCCCCAAAAATCACCAATTAGCAGAAGAAATGCATTTCGAGAATCTAAGCGCTACGATGTAAGTCCTAACCAACAATCCCAAACACAATTTTTTAGAATGACGTCTTTGTATGTACGTAGGAATGAACTCATGACTTTCTTGTTAGAAACACGTTGTTAGCTAAGTGGGGTAGCCCCAATTTATATCTCAAAGGAAATTAGTCAACCATCTGAGGAACCCCCCGAGGTCTTAGCTCAAGGATGCACTGGAAAGCCTCCAGGTTCTTACTCTGGGTGCCTCGGAAACCCCTAAGATCTTAGCACATGTTCCTCAGGAACCCCCTGAGGTCTTTACTGAGGAGGCCTCGAAAACTCTCCAAGCCTCAGGAACCTCCCCCCCCCCCCCCCCCTGAGGTCTTTCATGCTAATGTCACAAATAATCAAGCATATCACATATTCCATAACCCACTATCACATCACATAACAATTAATGGGTCGACCTTGGTGCCTTAGACCCATTGGTATGGTGAAGAGACTCATATCTATTTGTAGAATCCGAAGGTTGCTCTCCTAATAGTCTGAAACCACCCGCACTAAATAATAACATTACTCATTGTTAGAACTTCACACAATCATTGGAAAAATGCAAACTTCAAGTCCCTCCATAAGGCCTAAATATTCTTCCTTTGATAATGTGCTCAAAGTCCATGTCCATAAATCATTAATGGGCCGCATGGCCCACTAAGGCCTAACCATATCATCATTGGACCAAAACAGATAAACTGGCCCACCATCCCTAAAATACAACAAGGCCCAATGACCAATTGAGGCCCAACAGTTCAAAGACCATCCAAGCCTATATGTCGTACGTACGCTTAACGTACCACCCTGGTACACGCAACGTACTGAGTCTTTGGGACTTACGTGTTGTGTACGCCAGGTTGCACCCATCGTACTAACAGATTAAGCAGTTTTTCCATTAAGTGCTTAATACTCGATTTTCTCATGTCCAAAAGTCATATCTAAGCTTATTAAGACAACCTAGGGCATAAAGTTGGCAACTTTATGCCTTTTCATGTCTCATATGTTCCCAAAACTCCTATTAAGACCTTTTTAAGGGTCTTAAACCATGCATGAGGTCAAAACACCCACCAAGACTTCACTTTTATGTTAAAAATGGACCAAGGGACCTCATATCTAACATTTCCATCCTAGGGAGTTGCCCAAATCACAAGAGGAGATCAAAAACCAACAAAGGGAACAAAACTAGAAAACCCTAGCTAGATCTAATGATTAAGGGGGAAAGGTCCAAGCTTTATACATCCGGAACCTCCTCAAGGTGAACTAGATGCAGATTCTTGAAGCCCAATGTCACTCTAAGCTTCCTTGACAACTTCTCCTTCTTGAATGACACTAAAAATGGCCACCAACACCCTTTCTAAGGTCAAAATGGTCTCACAAGCTCTGTCTGGAGTAAAAGAACGAACTAAGGCTACGGAGGCTCTTTAGGGTTAACTCCAAGGGGCTTAAGGATAGTTAAATAGGCCTCAAGTCCAGAATTTAAGGTTTAGACATCCGACATGTATCCCCATCATACTTCTGGTACACCTAGCGTACGTGCTGCCCCTCTGCCTTTTTCCTTGCACAGTATGCTAAGCATACTCATAAGTACGCCCAACGTATTTAAGGGGCTATTATGCCAAAATTATATTTCTTCAAGGGTTTCAAAGTAATACCTGATTTGGAGTGTTACACAATCAGGGGATGGCTGATGGCCCCCTCTGTACCCCCACCCCCATATGTTGTTTAAATTGGATCACGAGTTTTTTCAAGCGTGTAGCGTGCATGGGCTTTAAGGTTGATTTAGTTGGGTCATCAAAGACTAGTCGGTTGAGGTCCTCTATTATAAAAAAAAAAATAGGCAATTAGTCAAACACAAAGAAGTCCAGACCTAAAAATGTTTTTTGATCCCATAGAATTCTTATACATTAAGTTCGACCCAACCATGGTTTTAACATCTAATTTGAGTTGTTTATTCATATCTTTGTTATTAATATATTTTTTAATAGATAACTCACAGCCACTCTAAATCATAATCCTAAACTATACTTTTGTCTATCAGGAGACTTGATCTCTCAACCACTTTAAGGATGGACACCTTAAAAACACACCTGATACCATTAGACCAAAGTCCATTTGGTTTTCATTATTAACATCTAACTCATAGAATTTTGAATACCACAATAATATTTATATAAATCCCAAATCCAAAATAATTAACTTTGTCAATTTATATCCAAAATACAATAGATTTAATTAAACAAGTAAACCGCACTTATGTTAATCAATAACCAAACAATATCGTAAATATTATAATATACTAGTTTATAACCCATGAGAACTACGGTTACAATATTAATTAAACTTTGATAATAAACACTCAAAATTATTAATCAATTATTTTAAATAAATTATAACTAAAGAATACTTTTTTATTTATATAAAATTATAATCGTTCATTTAAATAAATATGTGAAATTATATCACCTTATAATTTGTGTTCATTTTATTTTAACTAGAAACGTGACCTCGCGTTGCGGGGGTCGGTAGGAAGACGACGCTTTAACTCAAAACTGTAAAAACAAATAGGAGGGAACCCAAAATTTACAAAAGTTAAACCCAAAATTTATCATGATTACTAGATAAGTTTCAAAGAGTTAGGTTAAATAATAGCTTTGTAAAAATGAAGTCTTAATGAATAAAGACACATTTTCTATTAGTTAACCCATCAAACCCATCAACTTATATTAAGGTAAAAAGAAACATGATTTTATATTTGTCAACTCTGTGCTCCATTGAATCAGTTAACATGAATATAAACGTCATATTCAAATATCACAACAAATATAATGGCGTAGCAATAAGTTGCTAATATGGAAAATAAATGGGTAATAGAACCTAACAAAAATTTACGATCATGGATATGTGAATTACATTAGTAACTCAAAATCAAATGTATCAATATATTGGGGTATCAATAAATTACGATCATGGATATGTGAATTACAAATATAATAGGGTAGCAATAAATCGATCCATTGATTTCATTTGCACCATCATATCTTCATATGCAAAAGGACTCTCGATTTTATCATATATTGTTCCTCCTTCATCAAATAATCCTCTCTCATGTTTCATTAAATTTACGATGATTTATTTGCAAATAAAAATAAATCATAATACTATAACTGATATTTTCAATTTTTTCTAAAATAAGTTTTCTCTTGTAAATTTGGTCCTTGTTCAGGTTGTCGTAACCTTTTTGGTCCCTATATCATATTGAAAATGTGGAAATTTGTTTTTGGCTAAACTCACTGAAATTTATAATAACAAACTGTAGGTAGTACATTACCATAATAAAAAAAACTAAATGCAGGTGCAAATGCAATAGCAAGTCTGTCAAAATCATTATTTAGCAAAAAAATCATTAAAATATGAAACACCTAGGGATACCAACAAGTAGAGGAGAATCTCCCCAACCAAATATCTTTACAAATAAGATAATCATAATTGCTCCTTATATTAAACTTTTTTACAAAATTTCCAGTAATATAAACATGGTTAAGGGGGAAATATTATATTAGTAGAAAACCATAAACTTTAAGGAGTGGAACATGTGCATTCCAACCAATTAATTCATTATGAAAAGTCAAGTGTTATATTGTATCACCAAAAAACATAAAAGCTAATTAGCTCTATCATGTATCAGTTAGATTAAAAAGTGCATCAGTTAAAAAATTGACACCTTAAAACCATAAAGTAACAAAAATAATAATAAATGATAATTATAGGGGACAACCCTAATATTTTCTGAAGTCATTCTACAAATTTGGTCTGTTTGTTTCTCTCAAAACTGCAAGTTCAATCCGGAAACTTTGAATTCATTTTATGAAGTGATGTTGAGAGAAAAACTTGAGACACACTTGAACAAACGTTAGAACAAGTATAATTGAGGAATTAGTTAATCTCAGAGGGTCTAAAAGCTCAACAGTAATAAGTTAACAAGTTAGATAGTTAGATAGTTAGTTGCGGAAATGTAAGAAACTATAAATCACAACACGTGATATATCAAGTAAACACATAAGTTGATTCATAACATGGAATACATTCAAACCAAGTTAGTAAGTGAGATCAAGCTTAGCGATAAAGTCACGAATGACTTGCTCCAAAGAGAAGTCATTATCAGTTAGGTTCGAGAGGATTTAGAGAGTATGAAAGATATCAGATGTGTAAGAGAAATGTAATTGATATACTTGAAGATAGTTCAGATTGATAGATGTGTTGATTGAAAGAGTGAGCTCTATATATAGAGTCTCAAGAATTACATTTGATCCACTCTCTAAGAGTATCCATGCAAGGTATACTCGACAATAGAGAGTATTACAGAAAATACAGATAAAATTAAACTAACTAAAGTACGTAAGACTGCGGTTGGATAGATGACTTCGGATGAGACTGCTGATGAGAGCTTGACTGCGGATCCTTGTGGGTTGTGGTAAACTAAGTTAAGAGGGTCACTTCATGTTTCAATAAGTGAAAACTAAAAGACGACATTCAAACGATTCCAAAAAATTGGACAAAATTTGTAATATACTATATCTTTTTTTATTTCAAAATTAAAATAAATTATAAAAGGGAAAAGTAGTTATTTTTATGGGAGAAAAGACCAAAAACATCATAAAAATCTCTATTAAGGAATATTACTCCAAAAGATTTCTTTTAGGACCCAATCCTAAAAGACCACCTAAACATGGGGACCTAAAGTGTAGCTTATTGATTATAAAGAAATTATTTTAACCAAAAGCTACAATTCTAACCTCCATTCATTGTCATAAGATGATTGAATCCATTAAAGGATGTGATTCTAAATATGATTTGCCACCTTTCCCGCCTTATTCAGTCTATACAAAAATTTGTTATAAAGTATGATAGTTAGCAAATAATAATGAAAATCTCATCGCAACAACAAACTTCCCTTGCTTTTATCAATTTCATTACATCTTTTCACTTGATAGTTTTCATTTGCCCTTTGATTTTTACTTACCTTCATACCCATTCTTTTACTTGGTACACTAACAACTACATTTGGTTTTCCTGACACATAGGTTGTATTTATGTTGTTTTTTATACAATCATATAATTAAAACTTAAAACATGCAACTTCTAGAATTTCTTGAAAAAAGGCAACAACATAAATTAAATCAAATCAAAAACAATCTCAAAAGTTGTTGTAGTCGATGTTGCTATTGCTTAAGGTGTGATGTTTCTTTAAAAAAATTACACCTTTGTTAGTTTGTTACTATTGCTTAAGGTGTGATGTTGCTTTAAATTCTTTAGTAGGCTCTAGTACAACATAAACTGTATGGAAGGAGAAAATTATCACCTTGGTTGTAGCTAACCCTCCACCAGATGACTCTTATTTGAACAGTTACATCATTTCCACAAATACTTTTAAACTAATTTAAAAAGGCATACTACAATTCATATCTAGTGTAGTCCATGCCTCATCACATCATGTATTTACAAAAAATGGTAATTCTTGTTGTCATTTACTCTCATTCAGTCTTAGAAAGAAATTGATGAAAGCAACCTTGATCAAGTTTCCAATATAGAAATGGAAAATTTTTGAATTAATTACAATCAGATTATGTATGTACCTGACTTTGAATTTTTCCAATGGTAGCAACAAAATGTTCAAGAGAAACCATATATTTGAATGGGCTCGGATTTTGCAATTGTCACCTTCCAAGAAGCTAATATCTTACATGATGATAGCAATCTACATAACGGAACAAATGTTAATGATATATACTAATGGTACTTTTTGGTGATTACTATTGTAAAAAATAATTAAAGAACCAAATAGAATTAATAAACTGAAAAGAGAATTGCATCTAGTTCATAAACATGAAGAACAATCAAAGAAGCGTTTTTACACAAGAACCAATAAAAGAACACTTCTTTTAAAAGTTTTATGATGAAATCAAGAGTCTAATCTTTAGTTTATCAAGCAATTCCCCAAGATTTTTTTTTTGTAGAGCGTTGAAGAGAGAGAGAGAGAGAGAGAGAGAGAGAGAGAGAGATGATGATGATGATGCACCAGAATCTGAAGTAGAACACTTGAAAGAGAACGCATGGCTTGTTTGAAGGGTTTGGCGAGTTCTTGCTCATATTTAATGACCATATCACAGTAAGGTTCCATGAACTGATCGATTGTTGGATCTTGTCTGATGATCATCATATTTATTCCTCAACCACCAACACCAGCACCGCCATCACTGGTACCAGCCTCACAACCTGCAGAGCCAGAATGACTGGACGCCGCAGCCACCACCGACACTCTGTAAGCATCTTCTAGTCTTTCCACTACTTCAGGCGGGGCTCCTATATTTATTCTGTATTAATCAAAGAAACATTGTTTCATATTACTCTTAATTTAACACAAATACATGCCTCAAATATCCAATATGCGTCACGAAAGGAATGAACAAACGTGTATTGAGGTAATTTGGGGAAAATGTACACAAAACCTCAGGAAGCAGAAAATAGAAAGAAATATCCAATTTTGTTTTATTTAACGAAAATAGACATGTCTGGAAAATTTTATTCACCGGAGTCTTCAAGTGGAGACGAAAATAATTCATGATATGAAGAAAACATAACGTAGAAACGATGGTTCTAAGGTTATGTGCATTTCCAATTCCAGCAATTAGTTCACAAATGTAGTTTCTAAAACTCGTAGTTTCAAATTCAATCCAACTGTAGCATTTTAGAACCTAATGAGCATAACCCTAAAAACCCAAGCCGAGCAAAAAACGAAATTAGCCAGGATATAAGCGGTTTTAGGTCAGTGAGCAGTGGGAAGCATCGAGAAGAGCAAGATACGCAAGAAAATTAAAAAAAACACAATGAATAACAAAAAGAAATGCTTAAACCATTGGGGACATTTCTTGAAAACATGAGAAATAGGAAAAGAGGGGGTAAGAATGAAGAAGCATCAGAGGCATTGGATTGGTAGACGAATTAACCCTAGAGAAGCACGTGAAGAGGCACTGATCGGAATCTGATTGGATTGAGAAGCAGTGAAGCTAAGCAGAAACAACACGTGTCCACAAAGATTATAAAAAATGGCAAAATATACCACTAAAAGAAACATGCTAGGATTGTAAATGCAGACAAAGAAGGAGGGTGAAATCTATCAAAACTTTAGGAACTTCAGTGTTCCTAACTTTGGACAATTTTAATATATATATATATATATATATATATATATATATATATATATATATATATATATATATATATATATATATATATATATATATACACAGTGTTGTAATACTCACCGAGTTGGCCGATTACTCCTCCGAGTACTCGCTACTCGGCTTCTTATCGAGGCGAGTTATAGAATCCCGAGTACTCCCCAATCGGCCCCTTACTGAACTGATCAGTATTGTAAAACTCGATCAACTCGGTGATCAATATGTATAATATACTTAATGATTTAATATAACACACACATGTGATTACCCCCCCCCCCCCCCCACACACACACACACACAGATATATATATATATATATATATATATATATATATATATATATATATATAATCACTAATTATTCATGACATGAGACCATTATGTGTTTTTTTAGTTTTTGTGTATTCACATGTATCTAATTTTCTTATATATTTCAATCAAATGATTTTATCTTAAGATTTTGACATATATAATTTCCCAAAAAAATATTTCTATATGAATTACCAAATCCGAGTACTCTAAGTACTCGCTACTCGGTAGTCGGCCGAACAGATACCGAGTAAGGATTTCTACATCCTTGTGTGTGTGTGTGTGTGTGTGTGTGTATATATATATTATTCTAATGCTGTTAATTTAATGTAATAGAGTGAGCAATTAAAAATTTAAAATTTGAAATGAAGAATTTATAAGTTAACAAGTGACATAACATTAATTAGAAGACCTAAGAAAATGACACATGACAAAAGGTGAACAAAACTATTGTTTATTGGAATAGAGAGATGTAACTCGAATTGAGATACACTATTTGATCAACTATAGCCTCATTTATAAAATTTGTTATGATGTAAAACCGATCAAACAAATTAGCGAATTATTAAATATAAAATATTAAAATAAATGATAATTTCATAGTAACCAATTTATTTAATTATTAAATATAAACTATTAAAGTAAATGATAATTTTATAGTAACCGATTTATTTATATAACAACTATCATATTATATCATATCATATCATATCATATCAGACTATACTATAAATGAAGTATTTTTCCTTTCACCACATCAATTTGAAACTTCCAACTCTTCATATTTCCATATAATTTACTTAATTTATTAACTTAAATATGTTGTTACTTACAAACATTATCATAAATAAAAGACACTTGAATTATCAATATGATATACTAATTTTGTTGACTTCAATATAGTGTTAAATAAATAACCTAAATTAATATATTAAATAAACTTAAAAATATAGTGTAAAAAGTAAAACCTAAGCTAAAATATCAAATAAAGTTGTAAAAAATCAACTTACATTTTTTAAAATAGTTAAAAGGAAAATATTAGATACGATAAATATAAAAATCTTAAATCTAAAAGTCTAATTATCTAAAAGATGTCCACAAACTATTTTTTATAATAAGTAAAACTCAATTAAGTTGCTTTAAAATTAATTTATAATAATAATTAAAAATAACATCAAGTTATAAATTAAATTATGTTATATTATAAACAATGGTTGATAATCTATATCATATCATACTATACTTATAAAGTATGCATTTTTCCTATCATCTCACACATTTGAAACCCCCACATAATTTTCCAAGCACCTTGTGCATTTGAAACTCCCACACATTTTCACATTCAAAGTAATTAATCACACATCATGAAAGGTTTTATAACTTATATAATATGTTTAATAAACAATTAATGGATAGTCTACTATAAAAATTTTATTCTCTTTGAGTAACATACAGATACAAATCACATACAAAATACTCAAAGAAAACAAGTTTAAAGATTTTGTGTTGATTTGAGGGCTTTGTACCATTTTTCGAGCCATGTTATTATGTTAAAGTTTTTAATTTGTAAGTTTGTTATATACTAATTCTTTAATATATATATATATATATATATATATATATATATATATATATATATATATATATATATATTCTTGGTTTAAGTATTCTTTTAAGACAAACATTGTATGTTGTTGTTGAAATTTTAATGTAAATTAGATTAGATTCATGTTATCGATCATATGATATGAAAAGTGATATAGATAATATTTGATTAAATATTGTATATATTTTTGTATGTTTGCGTTGTTCCAAAGTAATAATTAATAAAAAAAAAAACCATGGATCTGGATTATTATCCATAATATCCATGTAAGTATCTTTAAAATGCAAAATTGTCTATTTTATCACTTTATATTTTAGTATATGTTTAACATTTTAGTTATAATAATAAGTGTCTTTTAAAAGCTTTATTTCGTTTACTAATAATAATAAGTTGTTTTGAAACTAATGAACCATAATTATAAATAATAAAATCGATTTAAAAAAAATTATGGATATGTCATATTATCCATACAAGTCTTTTTTAACATACAAATTATCTATCATACAAGTTTATTATTTAGTGTATGTTTCACATTTTAATAATAATATTAAGTATTTCCTAAAAGTTTACTTTCACTTATTAATAATAATAAGTTGTTTAAAACTAAAGAACAATAATTTTAAATGATAATAACATCAATTTATAAATTACATAATGTTAACAACAAATAAACTGTATTTTAAATGAACATTATTATTGAAATTAAAAAATAATTGCATAAGTAAAATTTTAAATTAATCAATCATAATAATTGTTAAAAATAATATTAAATAGATAATTATACTTACTTTTATTAATGAGGAAAGTGGGTTGATGTTAGTGAATAATATTATTCAAAATATTATATCAAAGTTAACGTCAATAACATAACCATTTTAAACATATATTTTTCAATATATTGTTAAATACTTAAAGTATCATAAATGAAAGACTTTATGACTTATAAATATGATATATTTAATTTGTTAACTTCAATATATTGTTAAATAAATAATCTACATTAATATATCAAATAAGCTTAAAAATTTAGTGTAAAATTTAAAACCTAAATTAAAATATCAAATAATGTTTAAAAGATATATATATATATATATATATATATATATATATATATATATATATATATATATATATATATATATATATATATATATATATATATATCATGGTTAAAAAGGGCAAAAACTAAATAAAATAAATATAAAAGAATCTAAATCGATGAATAGAATTAACTAAAATGTATCAAAAACAATATTTTATAATAACTAAAATTCAATTAAGTTGTTTTTAAATTAATTTATAATAATAAAATTTAAAAATAATAAAAACATAGAAATTAAATTATGTTAGATTATAAACAGTTGTTTATAATTTAAATAATCATCATGATAAATTTAAAATACTGTCAATTTTTGAAAAAAAAAATTAATAAATCATAACAGTAATAAATTAAAATAATTGAAAAATATAACTAATGTTATAAACACGTAAAAAATGAGTAGAGATCATTAAATGATTGGATTTTAATAAGCGTTATTTTATCTATTGCTCAAATTAATTATAAGTTTTTATAAACTAAATGTAATAATTACTATTTTATAATTAATATAAATTATATAAATATTTTCAATAATATAAAATTACCAAAAAATTTAATTTTATTCTACATAACAGATGAATACCAGTTTAGCAGTTAAATAAAACTGTGGTCATTTTAACCACTTGGGTTGTGGTGACTTGGTAAGGCATGTGGAAGATATGGTGGATAACCTATTGACCCATGTTCAAATCCTGGCACCACTCAGCCCTTGTGGCCATGGAGGTTCGCCTGCAGTGACTCCAGGGCATGAGGCAAAGCTTTATGTTTGCAGCGGGGAATTAGTCGGTGCGCGAAAGTTGGCCCGGAAACCCTCGTTAGGGCAGTTCCCTTTCAAAAAAAAAAAAATTGTGATCATTTCTAACTTTGGTCCATACTCCATAGCCCAAAAACACATTTACATCTAATTAGTCTACTCATTCTTTTTTGCTATTGGGCTCTCTAAACATATTGCCAACTTTGGTTCCATACTCCATAGCCCAAAAACACATTTACATCTAATTAGTCTACTCACTCTTTTTTGCTATTGGGCTCTCTAAACATATTGGGCTCATCATACAACAAGTAACTTTTAGTTTGATTATCTATTTTAAAGGAAAAACTAAACTATTTTTAACTAACATATATATTATATTTATTTTTAACTAATATATATATATATATATTTATATATATATATATATATATATATATATATATATTAAATGAGATTTGAATTCATAGCATTTTTAATTTAAAGTATCATTTATTACTGCTAGACTGAAGACCATTTAATTATCAATGTATCATATGTAGCTTCATCTTTATTTATTTCTGTTCATTTATTATTTTATTTTTCACATTATTTCATCATTGTTTAATAAATATGTAATTATTCAAATAAATAGTCATATATTATATAATGTGCATCCTAGATACATAAAAACCATAAAAATCAATATTCTCACAACTTAAATACTTAAATATAA
The DNA here is from genome assembly GCF_052625555.1 of Lactuca saligna. Classification (NCBI taxonomy): domain Eukaryota; kingdom Viridiplantae; phylum Streptophyta; class Magnoliopsida; order Asterales; family Asteraceae; genus Lactuca; species Lactuca saligna. The sequence continues at coordinate 173,345,863 of NC_136421.1, forward strand.
GCATGACATTCTCGTTGATTTTGAGAATTGTATACCAAAAATAAACATGGGCTCACTTAATACAATCCTCTTTGTATACAAACAAAATTCATTTATATCATAATAAGTGGATAAATGTTATAAAAACAATTAAAACAATTAAACCAAAAGAATAATAATATGATATATATTCTCATATGGGTAGCTCAAACTTAAACTTATATATACAAGTTTAAAAAAAATAGATCCATTTATGACGTATGTTTTTTGAACTGACAAACTAATATATTCTTAAAATCGCATATGTCTCTTAATAAGGCTTGAACTTATGGAATTTTATTTAAGAATGTCACTCTTTACCGCTAGACCAAAAACCTTTTATATGGTTGTTCACCTCGTGATCCTAAATATTAGATAGAACATTTAATAAATGTAAAAAATTTATACCGGTGATAGTTAATTACTCAAGCTTTATAATCTAACTATTTGCTTTGTGTTTTATCGATCAAAAGTTGTTTCCTTGTGAGGTGAAATATGGAGTAACTTGTATTTGAAGCGTAACCAAGCTTGAAGCAACTAAAATTAGGTTGTGATTTGACAATAAATAAATAAATAAATAAGGATGTCTTTTTTATAGTATTTGTAATTACTACGGGTACATAAAGAAAATTTAGGGTTGTATAAATTTTTTAGGAGTTTCACTATTAAAAAAAAAATAATAAAAAAACTTTTTCGAATAGTAGTTTCCATCACATCTCTAAAGGGTTTTAATTATGGATTTACACCTATAGGACTTTGTGTCCCAAATCCAACAAATTGGTGAGAAAATTTTGATGGATCTATGACGGGTTTTCAACGGATTTATGGAGTTCGTCGAACACACATTAACTTTATATTTAATGGGAAATTTTGAAAAGTAACACTTAGTTTCCCTTACTACATATCGATTCATAATGTTTAATGCAATAAATCATTTTATTTATCAAATTATCACTTTAACAAGTTAAAATGATGAGTAATAACATGTCACATAAATAAGACACGCTTTTATAAAAGCAGTGGGTGTGGAAAAACTATTTATTAAAAAATTAAAATCATTAAAGGAAACAATATAATGAAACTTAATAATATATGTAGACCATATTCAAAGCCTTTATTATGTCGCATCCCATGTTAAGTTCCATGAAATTTCATTGGTACTCGATAATTATCACTTTTGTACTATTGGTATGTAGTGGTCTCCACATATCCGTGACCTAACAAACCTATATGTGTAATATCACTTTCGTTCCAAAGATTTTAGGTAAATATATGAAGGAAATTAGTTGGTCTTTAGGTAATTTGTAGGCAAAGTCATGTTTTTAATTAACTAAATAATAGATTTAATTTTAATTTAAATTATTTTAATGTTTGCCTTTTAGGAGGCTTTTAGAAACCTTATGAATCAAACCAAACCGTTCATATTATGGATGATTTTAGAATTATTTTTTTTAATTATTGAATAATTACAATTCACTTTTTGTATTTTTATTTAATTTTAATTAATTTCAAATTAATTTAAGATTAATCTTAATTAACAATTAATTAATTCTTATTGATTTCTTATTAATTTATTAATTAATAAATCAATTATTTAATTATAGATATCATGTTAATTTATTAATCGCAGATCAAATATATATTTCCAATTAATATATTAATCACATAATATATTAACAAATCATTTCTCTCTCTCTCTCTCTCTCTCTCTCTCTCTCTCTCTCTCTCTCTCTCTCTCTCTCTCTCTCTCTCTCTCTCTGTGTGTTACATTCTCCTAATATCATTTTTAATTATTTTATATTATAAGGCAAACCAAAAATGAATGCTTCTATTTTCAAGTTTATCCCTATTTATTTATGAGATTAGACATTTAATCCAACAGTCACCCACTTGGATCAGTCTATAACTACAACTACAAGTATAACCAAACAACAAAGAGTGTTTTTCAAAGCCAATGCCGAACTCTGATTCAAATCAAATGTCGACCCTAAGATAAGTGATCACCTATTGCTTTGTTTCTTAAGATATCATATGAACAGAATCATAGATTAAATGATCAACCTCATGTTCATTTGTTTGTTTATCGGCCTCCGATTTAATGATCAATTTAGACTACAAAATCGAGCACATCAATTTAGTTCGGACCAGGCGTAGTTCTTATAAATCAACTTAAATCAACAAAAGGGCCCAAATATATCGTTTTTCCTTATTCAGGCAAAAAGGAACAAATTACATTGACTACATAGTCATACTTTTTACTCACCAAATCTGTTGGGTCAAAAATATGGTTTATACTTTGCTTTTCTAGGAAAATATATTTTTATGTAATGTTGTGTGTGTTTGCAGTTTGTGTGTACGGTTGTACACGTGTGTACGGCCGCACACCCTGTGTACGGTCGTACACAAGGTGTGCGGCTGTACACATGTGTATGGTTGGAGGTCCATATAAATAGAGGAGTGCATGTGGGAGTGTACGGTTAGAAGGCTAGAGAAGAGAGAGAAAGCTAGAGATAAGGGAATCTATTTGTAAGGAGCATAATTCATTTCATTAATACATCATAGATTCTTCTTAATTCTTCTTCTCCTTCTCTTCCATTTGATCTGATATCATCCAATTGATTGGGATTCTGCACCAGCAATTGGATCTAATTGATACACACGCAATTTTGGGGACTTACAATTGGTATCAGAGCTTGGTTGTATCAATCAATTTTTTCAGATCTGGAGCTTATTTGATCTTATTTTGAAAAGAATAGCGTTTTTGGATAGATCTCACAAAAATAAGGGGGGTTTCTTCTTTGCATTTTTCATAAAAACGAGTTTTTGATAGAGTTTTGGAGCAAAAAAGGGTGGAAAAACGTCTTTTTTTCACGAATCTGTTGAAGGTGTGCGGCTCGGGTGTGCAGCGGGCTCGGAGTACGGCTCGGAGTGTGCGACTTGGTCTCACCAAGCATAGCAGCTTCTATTAAAAATAAAGAAACGGGTATGAAGTTGCCAAGGATAGAACCCTAGACCTCCAGGTCATTGACAAGCGCACCTTACCAACTCATCTGGAATACTTTTTGTGTCTCTCCTCCGAAATTTAAAACATAACTTCTCCGTCCCGGTTATTATTTTCGAAATTTCACACTTTTAACCCAAAAATCAATTTCTTTTATTTTTAAATTCTATTTTCGAACCCAATTTTTTTTAGTTATTAATTTTTTATTTTATTTTTATCTTTGACCTTAAAATTTTTTATTTTGACTTTTAAAATTTGACCTTTGACTTTAAACTTTGACTTTCTCGTTTGACTTTTAACTTTTCAAATTTGGTTTTTCGGTTTAACTTTTCAAGTTTGACTTTTTAAATTTGACTTTTAAGGTCGACTTTCTCGGTTTTTAAGTCAAAGGGCAATTAAAAAAATAAAAAAAATAATATATATATATATATATATATATATATATATATATATATATATATATATATATATAATTAAATTAAATTAAATTAAATTAAAAAAAAAAAGAGTTCCACATCAATTCCGGTAAATGAAGTTTCATGTACTCCATCTTGTAAAGCGACGATTAAATTTCTTCGCGAACAAATCGATTTGTTAAAAAGGGAAAATGAGGACCTCAAATACGAAGGATATACTCTTAGGAAAGGACAGAAACCGTTAAAAGCTCAATTAGAAGCCAAAATCAAGGATTTCCGAAAACTACAAGAAGATTACAGCACCAAGTGTGAAAATTACGATCACATTAAACGCAAACTTGCTGCTGTAACTGAAGAACTTGACGCTTTAAACATTAAGTGTGGAAAAATAGATATTAGTTTCAAAAATTACACTGCATCAAGTAAGACAATTGAGTCATTATTTGAAAACCAATTAAAATTCAAAGATAATCAAAACAAGGGTCTAGGGTATGATAGTGTTCCTCCACCTTTCAATCATAACTATATATCCATACCTTTGACTCACGAAGAGATTGACCGAGAACCATTTATGGTATACGGTAAACCAGCTATTGAACAGCCAACTGTGGGTGCTGAGTTGAACGATACTAATGCTTCTACTTCATGTGCAGGTAAAGTAGCAGAGGATGAGAACAAGGAGAACACCATTGAACAAACCAACATCTCCTTGAACTCTGAATCTGTTGCTTCGAACTCAACTGCTTCTGATCAACCTGTTGTTGGTAAATATAGGCCACCATTTCAAGCTAAACAGAGTGACTGTTGCAACTGTGCGGGTGGGAAAAGCAAGATACAAGGCAAAGATACGCCACCAGGGGCAGGAAGAAACAACTCCACAGCGAAGAAAAAGACATGCTTTCACTGTGGAACACCTGGACACATTGCTAGAAATTATCCTAATCGAGCATACGTTCCCTACTACGCACAAGGGTGGCAGAACACGCCAAGAGGGAGATACTTCAAATGAAACCCCTCAAGGTCATGTTCAGACAATGGCGACTGGAATGCCACGAAGGCCAAGAGTTCAACTCCCAAGGGCAAGAAATCAAATCCCAAGGTCAAGAAGGGAATGTCGACCAAGAAGCCAAATCCAAGAGATGCTCCCATGAAGTCAAAATCAAAATCATCTCAACGGCCGACATCAAGTTCAAAAGCATGTACCGAGTCACCCATCAGATCGAAAAAGAAATGGGTTAAACCCAACTACAAATGGGTTCCAAAGGCTCACTCTCCCAAATCTTCTAACGACTCTAATATTTCTTCATCTTCTGTTTGTGATAAGCAGGACATGTCATGGGAGAGATTACCATGCAAGGATGACAAAGGTCAACCCAGTTTCAAAATGGACTGGGTTCCTAAGACCAACTGATCTCGCTCTGTGCTGGAGCAGCTATGGGGGCATATCATCAGACTTCAGTTTGTTGATAGTGGTTGCTCCAGGCACATGATAGGAGGCATCTCTCAACGGTACAACACTCAGAACATTATTTGAGAGTATGTGTCCTTGCGGGAAGGGAAGAAAGGAAGTGGTCACTCATGGGGTTTGTGATTAACGACATGAAGAATTTTTGGATCTGTTCTGAGTTTATGCATGCTGTTCTCAGACCTTCTTGATGCAAATTCCATCGGTGACTTACGGTTTGAGTTTTCTTCTCTATACTCCTGAGTTTTTCTTAAGCTGATTCGCTTTAAAGACAAATTTTTGTTTTAGGATAGTTTAAATTTGCGCATTTACTTTCCTTTCTCTCATATGCACAAATTTAGGGGGGGGAAATAAAAACAAAACAAAAACTTTAAAACTTTAAAAAAAATCAAAAAATCAAAAAAATAATATGTTGGTTATGGAATGTGCTTAAGGGAGATGTTTTGGGAAGTGATATTATTAAGTGATAACGGGCAATCCGAGTCTGTGTAACGTATCCAAAGTTGAAAGTTCTATGCTCTGGTTTGATGCGTCGGTAGGCACGAAAAATTTTAAATGGACATGACTAGGCAAAGCTGAACTTAGGAAATTTATAGACTTGACAAATCTTGACCTAGTTAGATCCGTTCAGCCTGAAAATACGACGCTCGGATAGGTTGAGCAGGGAGATATATATATATATGGGAATCTACTCGTCACATTAAATGAACGCGTATCTGGAACCGTGGTTTAACTTTTCCTTGATGTGTGGATTTTGTCCTTAATTCCGGTTGGATGGAGCGACTGGTAAATTCCGATAAATTAGGTCTGTAGAATATCATTTTCTTTCTTTCCTTCTGTTAGTCACATGTTGTCTCCTTTGTGTGAATTTCAATCCGACCTGGTACACAACATATGCAACTCTATTTCTCTGTGTGTTATATATGTGAAATACTTCTTATCTGTTAGCCATATGTTGTCTCCTTTGCGTGACTTCTAATCCGACTTGGTACAGAGCATATGCAACCTTCTATTTTTCAACCCTGTGAAGTAATAAGTAATAGAATTCTGAATGTATCCTCTCTCTGAATGGTTGTCTGCTCACCCGGTGTAAGGAGTACTCTGGAAGTTCTTGATGGATGGGGCATATCAGGAAGCGGGAAACACGTTCTCATACACTTAAAATTGAACACATACAGATTGTCTATAGATCTCGCTGCTCAATTTAGGTGGACAACAATATCCCTGGTCGTCGTCAGCTGAATGGTCCTTAAGATATAGTATCTAGAAACTTAGGTTTAAATATAATATCTAGGAACTTAGGATCACATTATCTTGTCACTTATAGTATTTCGTAATTTTGTCACAAATTTTTTGTGTTTAAGTGGACAACAATATCGACGATCGATCAGACAAAGACGTGAAGATAGAAGGTACCGACAATATCATTTTATTTTTGTTAAATTTGTTCATAGATGAAGTAGGGGAGAATTAAAAATAATTCAAAAATGAAACAAAAAACAGAAAATTAAAAATCCAAAAATAGTGTTATTTCTTGTTTAGAAAATCCAAAAATATTTTTGTTTCTGTTTTTATTTTTCCAAAAAATATCAAAAATCCAAAAATATTTTTTTGTGTGCTAATTTTTCTTTTAGTTTTGTTTTGTCTTGAAAAGTGATTTCAGGCGTAATTGAGACTTGTGGAGACTGTATTGAAGATCTTCTGAGCCAAGGCTTCATCCGTGAGCATCAAAGAATTCGCATTCGAAGGAGCAAGAAATGAAGATTATTCTTTTGACATTCAATTTGTCAACCCCATAAGCATGGTGAAGCTGTTCTTGAAGATTATGTGACAGATTGCATTGAAGCCTCCTCAATCAATTTGTTGCTATCTATGAACCTACTGAAGTGATCCAGAAGATTATTTCTCTCTGATGTTATGCCTGAAGATTCTCAAGCTGAAAGCGATATCTTTCAAGAATCAGTACATCAAGCCTCTTCACCCAATGTGCGTTCAGAGTCAAATCTTGAAGAAAAGCCCAACCGCTCGAGATGAAGTCATTCATGAATATTCATTATGTTCATCTTGAAGCTGTGAAGAAATCAAAGATTAAAGCTGAAGCCAAAGCTCCCATTGAAGATTGACAAGAAAAGCCAGCTATTTTTTAAGGGGAGCTTGTTGGGCCAATGAGAAAAGAAAGCTATAAACCAAGGGGGAGATTGTTGGGTCAAAAATATGCTTTATACTTTGCTTTTCTAGGAAAATATATTTTTATGTAATGTTGTATGTGTTTGCGGTTTCTGTGTACGGTTGTACACGTGTGTACGGCCACACACCCTATGTAGTACCGTACACAGGGTGTGCGACTGTACACATGTGTATGGATGGAGGTCCATATAAATAGAGGAGTGCATGTGGGAGTGTACGGTTAGAAGGCTAGAGAAGAGAGAGAAAGCTAGAGAGAAGAAGTGTGTGTGTGAGAGAGAATCTATTTGTAAGGAGCATAATTTATTTCATTAATACATCATAGATTTTTCTTAATTCTTCTTCTCCTTCTCTTCCATTTGATCTGATATCATCCAACTGATTGGGATTTTGCACCATCAATTGGATCTGATTGATACACAAGCAATTTTGGGGACTTACACTGATTATATGGAAAATCTGGATAAGAGATGCATGAGAGAGCTGCGAGGAGCTTTACCTCCAATTGGGTACAACTATGTGAGGAGTTGTAAAACTGCAAAGGAGATCTAGAACAATCTAAAGGAGAAATTTCAAGGAAGCGAGAAGACAAGAGTTAATTCAGTGAAATAATTCTTGGTTGAACTGAAAGATTTCAAACAGAAAGAAAGTGAAACTATTGAGGCATGTTACGTTCGTCTGAATGAATTAATCTATCGATGCAACCGATATGGAATCACCAGATCAGTCATGGAGTTCAATCTTATCTTCATTATGGGTCTGAGAATGGAGTGGGGAAATGTAAGCATGATGGTCAAAAATCAACAGAGCTTTGATACGTTAACTTTGAATGATGTGTACAATCAGTTAAAATCAAACGAAAATGAAGTGAACAAAATTGTTGAAGAAACGAAGGCGAGTTTCAGAGGTCCACTGGCTTTGGTTTCAAAAATGACTAAGAAAGAAATTCATGAGAAAAGTGATTCTGATGAAGAAGAGGGATTCATCATGAATTCTGATGATGAAGCGATAGCATTTTATTCAAACAATCGTGTCAAAAAGTTCTTCAAAAAGCCATTCAATTCGAAGATCAAGTCAACTGAGATAAAATGCTATCGCTTCATCATCAGAATTCAGGTTACGAACATTATGGTTGATAGGGATAATTTTTCAAGTGAAATAAAACTGTTGTTAGCACAAAGAAACATTTACTGTAATTCAGCTAAGAGATTGTATGGGAAATTAACAGAATTACATCGTTCTTGTGAAATAAGTAAAGAACAACATAGAAAATTATTGTCTTTTTTAGCTTACGAAAGAGCTAAGGTAGATAATATTTCGTATGATTGTGAGAAAGAAATAGTTGAATTTGACAAAGTTCCTAATAATAGATATAGATATGGATTAGTCAAAGTAGATGAATGTTTTGATACTATTGAATTAGTTAAAATTATAAATGATACTTTGACTAAGTCTGAACAAATTCACATTTTGAAAAAGACTGAAACTTCAACATCTGATTCTCAATCTAATTTTGCTGATATTAAAGATAATTCTGACAATATCAGTGAAATTAGTGATCTTGAGGATGTTGATTATTCTCAGTTGTCTATTATTAATGTTGCATCCTCATCTAAAGGGAAAGAAAAAGTTAATGATTTGTTGGTTAAGATTGATACTAATCAGCCCTCAACTTCGAAAGTTTGTGATTTGGACTTCGTGGAAATCAGAGACAGTCAAACAGATGATAGTGATGAAGAAAAAGATGAGAAACTTTCGAAGGAAAAGGTATTTTGAAAGGATGAAGTAACTCCTCAAATTGTAGTTAACCAGGTGTATGGAGATACACAAAAGTATGAAAAAGTGTTGAAAGAACAAGGTGCTCATTACCTTGAAACAAATATTGTGGTGTATCCAATTTTCAAGTGTACAGATGATGTTATTTTTTAAACCAAGTGTCCGTAACAACTGGAAATGTTGAAAATATCAAACCAGAATTCAAGAAATTGGTGGAACAAGACAATTTGAAAACATCAGATGAAGGGTTCTTCACAAATCAAAGCACAGTTGAAAACAACCTAACGAAGAATTCATTTGTTTTTCAAAGACAAATATCTCAGAGAAAATGGGTTGAAAAATCAAAACTTGAGAAAGAACTCACCAAACCAATTTTCGAGGAAACGAAAAGTGGGGTCAAATTAAATTCAAGAGAGTTCAAAGAACAAATTGAAAGATTTTTGAAAGAAAATAATGTTTCAAAAAGACAAGCAAGAAATAAAATATTTTGGCAAACAATCGAGTCTTGAGAAATGTCAACTGAATTGTCGAAACCAGTTAAGTCTGTGAATTCAGAAAATTATTCAGACAAAAAGAAAAATCCTGGTAATCCAAGCAAAAATGTGACTGAATCAAAATCACCAAAATATATTTTCAAAGTGAAAAATTCATCTTTTTCAAAAGGAGAACAAGTTTATCGTCCAACAACTCATTCTAAGTTTGAAGTGAAAACAACACCAAAGTTTTCGAAAGTGTTAAAACCTAACATTTCAAGGAAAATTTCAGATAATTCAATGAATTCTAATTCACCAAAGTTTTTTTCTCAACGTCAACATTGTAAATCATTATTTGATACTTCCTCTGCTGAATCATTTGTTTCAAAACCACAAATTGATTTTGTTCCTCAACAGCCAAATTTTCCTAATCATACGAAGAAACAAACATTGAGAGCTTTGCATGAAAAAGGGATAACTTCACAAAAGAATATTGATCACCGACTCAAAGGAAGAGGAAAAATTTATCAATCAAGTAAAAACTCGAAAGATCAAATCAACGAAGCCTATGAGAAGTATGTAAATACTTCTTCAAATGGAAGTTTGTCATCAAAGTATTCGAATATCTTGGTAAAAGCATGGAAACCAGTCACAAAAGTGAAGAACGAACAATCACAAACTCGGAATACGAAGGGTGATGTCAGTATACATATGAAACAAACAAAACCTTATGTTTCAATCCCTGCAAATGAAGATGTGGACATTATTAATAGTCTCAAAACTAAAGTTTGTGATTTGGTCAAAAGTTATTCTTTCAAATCTTTGTTGGAATCTGTCACACCCCGAAACCGATAGCGGAAACGTTCTAGGGCGGAGGACGTCATGTAAAGTATCACAACCAATGTACATAGTAAGCATAGTAAACACAAAACATTACATTACATATGAATAATTACATTTGTTTGAAAGTAAAATGATACATGTTTATCTATACAATAGTTTGAACAAAAGTAAAGATGTGACTTCTAAAACGCTCCGTCTTCTCCAAAAGATCATGGATACCTGTCTAATGAGGACCTGAGAATACAAGCAGTTTGAAAATCAGCATAAAGCTGGTGAGTTCACAGGAGTTTTGTTTTCTGAAAATGAACAAGTTTCCTTTGGTTTCTGAAAAAGTGGTTATCAAAGAAAATCCCATATTTTCTTATATGTAAAGTTTGGTTATCCGTTTGTTATACGATCTAGTTAAGTACAGTTTGTTATCCCAAGAAAAACCCTTATTTTCCTTAAATGTATGAAATCGGTTATCGGTTCTGAATGTAATGTACAAGTATCTACCATACTTAAAGTGTTCGTGTGATGTTTCCTAAAAACTTGGTTATCCTTGAAATGTATGTTAGTTTTAACACGTATATAAAACTATTGTGTGAAAAGTAAACTAATTCATAAGGTTATTAGTTTACTAGATCCATTATTACCAACAAGTAAATCTCTGTTATCTAAATTGAGACTTCCATAACCATACGATAGACTATATATATGGCAATAAGTAGTCAATCATCAATTTATGACTTTCGTCACCCTTGAACCTTTCGGTTCGACTGTAGCAAGAAGCCAAGTGCAGGGTTCACAATCTCGTATAGATCTATACACTCAAGTCACACTCTCCCTCCAAGAGATTCTGGTTACTGGGGTGGTCCTCCACTTGCGTATCTATGTGAAGTGTTTCCGAGGATGTGTCTCCAATTATTAACATTAACAAATTTACAAGTAATAATGCGGAAAATCCTGTTTGTGATTCTGGTTACAACGGGGGTCCTCCACTCGCGTATCTCTGTGGAGTGTTACCGAGGACGTGTTCTAATGTTCTAGGTTAATGATTTTAACATAAATGAAGTGGAAAATCATTGGTGAAACATACAATATAACACTGTATAATTAGGTTTGCAATTAGTTTGAAAACTAACTCTGCAGTTCAAACAGTTGGTTTAAACAGTTTCCAATGTTAAAAGTATATGAAATATGAAACATTTCAAATGAAATAATAACTTTAAGTACAAGATATTCTTGTACTTTTGCGTGTATTCCCCCTGATAACATTGAACACATGGAAAAACGTAGGGGTATGAACTCACCAGTCGAGAAGTGTGTCGGTTGGATGCTAAGTGTTAGTTCGGGGCTTGAGAACGCGCGAGGTTCCTATGTAATATGACAAGGTAAATAATTGTATCTAATTAGACTTTGAACCGCTAATTAGATAAGACAGTACACTCCGAGGCGCGAAAACACTTCAATTCAAGTGTTAGGAGTGACCTGGGTAACATCTAAGGGTGTGTATGGCTTGAATATGGAGTTTGCTCTTCAAGAGTAAACTCCCAATGGAGTTTTTGGCCCAAATGACCAACTCTCCATGAGTTTACAGTCGTAAACTCATGGTGTGGGTGTTCTAAGATTCTTAATGGTCTTATAACTCTTGTGGGGTAATGGTAGGCTTAGTTTTAAGGCATTGGAATGGAATTTGAACATCATAAAGACCATTTGAGGAGTTTACGGCAATAAACTAGGAGTTTACAGCCGTAACTCTTATGTACCCAACCTTAATGTGTTTTGGTGGTCCTAGGTCAATTGCAAGAGTTTCTAGTCCAAAGTACAAGCCATGAAAGGAAGTTAGGGCACCAATTGACCACCTTATAGGAGTTTACGGCCCAGGAACCATTCCTTGGGGGTTTTACGGCTGTGAACTCCTTAGGGGGTGGTTTCTTGCATGTTTAAGGTCCCTAACACATTTTTGGATGGTTCTAGACTTTATTCCAAGGCTTAAGAGGTGCTTAAGGGGCATTTTAACACCTTTAAAGGGGTTTACGGCCTATGAAATGGTGTTTATGGTCCAAGCATGTGCTTGGGCCGTAAACTCTTGTTTACCCCTCAAATGATAAGGTTTAGGTGTTCCAAGTCCATTATTGTAAGCCGCTACGTCATATCTAAGCTCCAAATGTGGTTTGGAAGGGTTTTGAGGCTCAAAAACCCCATCTATGTGTGTTTGCGGCCCAAGGGTGTTCCAAGGCCGTAAACTCATGTTTTTGGTCCTATTTCATGATTTTTCCACAAATTTGAAAGCTAAACATGTTAATCTATGAGCTAGGATGGATATCTTACCGATTTGGAGCTTGATTTGGGTGGTTATTGGATCAAACTTGAGTTTCTAGAGAGAGAGTAGAGAGAGAGGGTAAAAGCTTCAAATAAAGCCCAAATCAATTATATATATGGTTTGGGTTTGAGGCTCGGTGGAATTCTACCCGATACTGACGTTAAATGGGGCTTTTGGTCGTACCCGATTTAAGTTTTCGTAACCCGACGTGATCGAAACTATAGATGTTCTAAATAAATATTTGGGATGTTTTCATGCACTTCTAATGTGTTCTGACACTTATCATGTCAAAATAAGAAGTCCCAATTTTATTAATTTAAAACAAAGTTAATGGAAAAATTGGAACGTAACGGCTTTACTGATAGAAACGGGTTACAAAGACGGAAAGTTTTCGGATTATGACAGAATCTAATTTCCAAGGACCCAAAAAGCCTTGGGTACCTAAATTCTTTCAATGATCAAAGGTACCTTGTGACGAGCAATATGATAATAAATGGTACATTGATAGTGGTTGCTCTCGTCAGATGACTGGGAAGAAGGAGAATCTTAGAGACTTTCGAAGCTTGAAAAATGTTGGGGTTGTTAAGTTTGGATATAATCAAAAGTGTCAAGCCAAAGGATATGGGAAAATAACGAATCGTCAATTTACAGTGAATCGAGTTGCTTATGTCAAAGGTTTACAACACAACTTGATAAGTGTATCACAACTTGTGGTAGGCACTGGAAATCAAGTACTTTTTAACGAAGAAGGAAGCATTATTTCGAATGTTAACGCAAAAGAAGTTTTGCTTAAATCTAAACGAAAAGGTGAAATGTTTACTTTGGATATCAATCCAATTGTGGGTAAACCTGTTGTATGTCTTCTTTCGGAAGCCACATTAGATCTTAGTTGGCTATGACATCGAAGACTTTCACATATCAATTTTAGAAATATCAACAAACTTGTTGTGCAAGATTTGGTAAGAGGTTTACGTGTACTTAAATTCGACAATGGTTCTTTATGTGCGACTTGTGAAGTTGGCAAGCAACATAAACAAGGTCATCTGATCACAACTGATTCAAAGATTGTCGAACCACTGGAGCTTTTACACATTGATTTATGTGGTCCTTCGACAGTTTCAACACTCAACAACAAACGGTATATCTTAGTTATTGTTGATGATTTTTCCAGATTCACATGGGTTTATTTTCTAAGATTAAAATCCGAAGTGGCACAAATCATGATTGACTTTATCAAGAAAATGCAAAATAACCTTAAAAAAGCTTGTTCGCAAAATCAAGAGTGATCATGGAACTGAGTTTAAGAACAATGTTCTTGATTCATTTTTAGTGGAAAAAGACATTTCGCATAATTTCTCTTCTCCATACACTCCGTAGTAGAATGGTGTTGGTGAACAAAGAAATCGATCTTTATGCAAAGCTGCAAGTACTATGTTGGCATATGCGAACTTACCACAATATCTTTGGGCTGAAGCTGTATCAACTGCATTTTTTACTCAGAACAGATCTTTCATTCATCGACATTTTAATATTACACCTTACAAAATACTAAATAATCGGAAATCTAATGTGAAATTCTTTCAGGTCTTCGGATGCGGGTGCTTTATTATGAATCTCAGGGATAACCTTTCAAAGTTTCAAGCTAAAGTTGATGAAGGGATTTTCCTGGGGTATTCGCATAATTCAGTGGCATATCGTGTGCTGAACAAGCGTACACGAAAAGTGGAAAAAACTTTTAACCTTACATTTAATGATTATTATATAAAGGGTAAAGGGAATATACCTAACAACCTTATATAAGCTTAGGTACCTAACCATATTATACTACATTGTTTTGCATTATATTTCCATTGCAATCGTCTAAGGTTCTTAAAGTTCAACCCTTAACTTGATTTACTTCCAAGATTTTTAGATATTCACCATTATATTCTTCCTACACCATTTGATTTGTAACGGTAGTATATGAAGCCCACCAGGGGGTCTTTGATAGAAAGACGTCATTTGAAAGATGATAATGGTGAAAGTCCAAAGATTTTGGAAGCAATCAAGTTATGAGGTTGAATTTTAAGAACTTTGTGCGATTACAATGCAAATATGATACAAAATTACGTAGTATGATGTGGTTAGGTACCTAAGCTTATATAAGGTTGTTAGGTATATTCACTTTACCCTTATATAAAACAATCTACACACCAATTTAAAAATCATCCAATTTTGAAAGAAACTCAAGATGAATCTGAACCAATGCAAATGTTGGATATTGATTATGATTTAATATTTGAAATTTCAGATCATGCTGGAAATGCTGAAGAAAAAGCTCCTGATAATCATATCCCTAAACTTTCGAACCTAACTGATGGTTCAACATGATCTCCTCAAGTGATAGGCGAAAGTATGCAAAATGACCAATGGAGGGTGAGCATTCTTTCGAGGGGTAGAATGAGAGAGAAAATGTTGATGTTGAGGTGGAGAGATTAAATGCTAATGTTGAGGAGGAGTTATTACAAAATAATGAAAGTTATCATGATGTTATTGATGTTTGTTCAATTGCAGGCTCAGATAATAACGAATTGTACGAAGACGCACATCTGGACTTCGATCCAGCTTATCTACCAATGGACAAATGGACAAAAGATCATCCGAAGGAGCAAATAATTGGTAATCCACAAGAGGGAGTCTTAACAAGGGCTCAAATTCGTGCAAAGAATGAGGTATTAAAGACTCATCAAGAGTTTTGCATGTTCAATGTTTTTATCTCTAAAATTGAACCAAAGATAGTAAAGAGTGCAATGGAACACTCAGATTGGGTGGTTGCAATGCAATCTGAATTGTTTGAATTTGAAAGAAATAAGGTTTGGAGATTAATTCCTAAGCCAAATGATGTTTCGATTGTTAGGTTAAAATGAATTTTCAAAAATAAAACTAACAAAGATGGAAATATCATTCGAAACAAATCCAGACTTGTTGTTAAGGGGTACTCTCAACAAGAAGGAATTGATTACAAAGTAACTTTTACCCCTGTCGCAAGACTCAAGGCGGTTCGTATATTTTTGGCTTATACAGCTCACAAAGACTTTGATGTTTATCAAATGGATGTGAAGTGTGCATTTCTGAATGGAGACTCGAAGAAACTGTCTATGTGGAACAACCTCCAGGTTTTGTTAATGAAAAACACCCTGATTATGTTTATATCTTAGATAAGGCAGTTTATGGTTTGAAACAAGAACCACGAGCCTGGTATGCAACTCTTACTTCATTTTTAAAGCAATCTAAATTTAAACAAGGTTCAGTTGACCCCACATTATTTCGTAACAAAGTTGGGAATCAACTTATGCTTGTTCAAATTTATGTTGATGATATTATCTTTGGCTTAACTAACCCTACTTTGTCTAAACAGTTTGAAGACTTGATGAAAAGTAAGATCGAAATGAGCGTGATGGAAAAAATTAATAATTTTCTTGGTTTAAACATTCGTCAAAACAGAGAAGGAATCTTCATTAATCAAGAAAAATATACGAAGAATTTTCTAGAGAAGTTTGGATTAACGAATAGCACAAAATTACGAGTTCCAATAGCAACTGGCATCAAACTAACTCCATCGTTAGATAAACCTGCTGTAGATCTCACTTTATACAGAAGCATGATTGGATCTTTACTATATTTAACTGCTAGTAGACCTGATATCATGTTTTATGTATGTAATTGTGCTAGGTATCAATCAAATCCACTAGAACCACATCTCATTGCTGTAAAGAATATCTTTCGTTATCTAAAAGGAACTCTTTCACTAGGATTGTGGTATCCTTCGAATACAGGATTCTTTGTTCAAGCATATTCGGATGCAAATTTGGGAGGTTGTAAACTTGATAGGAAAATCACAAGTGGAGGATGTCAATTGCTCAATGGTAAGTTGGTGAGCTGGCAATCAAAAAGCAGACATGTGTTTCAATCTCAACAACTGAAGTTGAATATGTTGCTACTGCTGCATGCACTTCACAGATAATATGGATCGAAAGTCAATTACGTGATTATGAAATTAACATGAAAAAGATTCCTTTATATTGTGATTCACAAAGTGCAATAAGAATTTTTCATAATCATGTGCAGCATTCAAAGACTAAACATATAGATCTTCAATATCACTTCATCAACAATCATGTGGAGGAAGGAAATATTGAAGTACATTTCCTGAAAACAACTAATCAGTTGGCTGATATTTTTCACAAAAGCTTTGGTTGAAAAATCGTTTGTACGAATTTTAGAAGGACTGGGAATGATTGATGGAAATTCAATTCCATGCGAAAAAGACAAACAATGACTACAAGAAAAATCATTCAGTATTCAGAGGTTACTGTGCACAGTCAACTCTTCAAATGCTTTGAATTCGTATGATTGGTATTTTTATTAGCTTGGTAAAACTTCAAATATTTGCAACGAGTACTTTTAATTGTTTTGTTCTTTATTTTTATTTTTTTTAAATTAAAAACATCAAAAAGATTTTTTTATTATTTTGTTCTTAATTTTCGAAAAATCAAAAACAACAAAAATATTTTGTTTTTTTCCTTTTTTTTAAGTATTGTGTTGCAGATATTCATGAAGATACAAAGAGGATAAGGCTTACAGTTGTAGGGTGAGGTACATTTATCATTCTATTCTTTGAATTTCGAATTTCTTTTTATTAGTTAAGATGTCCCTAGAAGCATGTTGCAGTATGTTGTCCGAAACCTCGAAATGACTCAATGTTTGAAAGCCTTAATGAAATTTTCATACGAAGATTTCTTCCCAATTAGTCTTACATTCGCATTAGTCGAATGAGCTACCTTACTCTTCTCACATGAGTTAAGAGTTTACTGTTTGGTCCAAAATAACAGAGGTACATGTTCTTTCGTATACCAATCTTTTTCATCTCAATATTCTTACACTATCACACACGAAGACATATGTCCAAGAGGTTTCTGATTAAACTAATCGAAACTTAGATATATCACAAATCTTTGTTTATGATCAGACATCATGAGACCGTGATAGAAGTGAAACCCAATTCAATTAAACTTTAAGGAATTGACGGGGAACTTAGTCCCAGATTTTAACGAAACATTTATTTTTGTACCTTCGTTCGAAACTCCAAATCATATTCATTTATTATGTGTGGTCTTGATCAAACATTCGAAACCCATGATGTTTGTTACCCAACAGGATCCAGAATACAATTTTTTTTTCTTGAATATGATTTCGGTGTGAGTTTTATCTGAAATTCCATGTTACTTAAAAAATTTTCAAAGCAAACTTGTCACTGACTACACTGGTCAAACAAGTAATTTCTGTTACAATTACTCACCTTATGTTTAGGTTGATATGTAACGAAATTCATTAAACCACCTCCAAAGCCTTTAAAAGAAGCCATTCGATATTTATTTACTGGTATTCGATTGTAATTCGTGTCAAATTAAATTTTTGAAAAAAATTAATTGCTTCTCATCTTTATTCTTTCACACTTGATACACACGAAATCCTTGAGATTCTGAGTAATTCCAACTCAGGCTGATGATTTCAAGAATCTGAAAAATGACTTTACTTTGAAACCATAAAGTAAAAGAGCCTTACCTCCATCCGAAGGTTTCCGACGGTTACTATTCTATTAGGGCAAACAATCCAGCCTGTTTGAGGGAACTGTTTGAATTCTGTGCGGGTTTTGAGGACACTTGATAGTTACTTTATCACGCATGGTTACTTTTTCATCATCATGATGTGGTTTTCTCGGTGACACGTCAGAGATCATTAAATGCTTATCCCGCTTTGATTTCAAAATTCAGAGTTACATATAAAAGGGTATTCAAGTGTTCATTATCAATTTACGCTTTCATATTCCCAAATTTACTTTGAAAAACATCCAACTCTCAAACCCTAACAATGGCGACTGCTAATCCTAATGCAACTTTGTCTCACACCACCGATGATGTAACCTCATTGCCAATAATAAAGATTCAAGGCATAAATTACCAAGTTGAAGCAAATGTCTCTCAATATCTTGAAGAACTAAAAATTCTCATTGTTTCTCTGAAGAGCTCTGTATTATCAAAAGCCATGAAACTCGTTCTCTGTTCCTCTTTCATGGCTGTCTCAAGCTGGATCAACAGCTACTTACTCTAAAGCTTTGGATGCAGTTTATTTTAAGCTTGTGACTGATAAGAAGGTCAGACTTTCAAAGAATCTTAATAGCTAAAATTCTCGATATACCTAATTCTCCGCCATACGTCACTTTTTCATTCCCACAAATTGTTCACATGTTCAATGAAATGGGTCATCAACCCCAATTAGCAAAGATAAGTGATTTCAAGAAGTTAGGACTTCTGAGTGTTTGGAATTTTTTGTTCGGCATTTTTCTCAGATGTTTAACTGGAAGAAATGTTGGGTTGGACAAGGGGAGGATGGAAGTTTATGCGATGGTCGCAGGTTTATACTATGATCTTCAAGTTGATTACTCTACTCAATTATGGAAAGAGTTCTTAAAGAGTATTGAGAATACGAATGCTCTTCATGGAACTTCGTGTGCTTGATATTGGAGTTAGATTTTGCAATA
The DNA here is from genome assembly GCF_052625555.1 of Lactuca saligna. Classification (NCBI taxonomy): domain Eukaryota; kingdom Viridiplantae; phylum Streptophyta; class Magnoliopsida; order Asterales; family Asteraceae; genus Lactuca; species Lactuca saligna. The sequence goes on from NC_136421.1 coordinate 173,364,924, forward strand.
TTTTAATGAGAAGGAATGGATTTTGGTTCCGGCGGATGAATAAAAGGTTGTGTATCATGTCTATAGGTGTCCGAAGGATGCAACTGATGATACTAACGAATTTCCAATTGTTGCTCGCACTCCTGATGTCATGCTAAAAAGAGTTGATCCCACCAACACAGTTCTAATCACTTACTTACAAACCATTGATACTTCTGTTGAAACCGTGGTTCTTTTGGCTAGAGAAGAAGAGACGAAGACTAAGCGTTCGAAGAAGGTTGCTACTGAATCTTCTGAGAAACCTGTCAAAGAATCAAAATCAACAAAAAGTCCAACGAAGTTACCAATTACAGAAGCCGAGCCAATCCAAATCGAAGTTGTTGTTGCTGATACCCCATCCACTCAAAAGAAAATCATTCCTTCGAAGACTGGTGTTTTTCGAAGAATCAAGATGAAGTCAAAACATACGATTCGATCACCTCTTTCAAATTTTGTTCGCAAACCGCAGGTTTCGCATCAAGGAGTTATCTTTTGTGAGATTCCCGCACCTTCTTCACCATCTTCTAAAAAGAGAAGGGCAATTGATATGGCCAAACACATATCGAAGAAGAAGAAGAAGAAGAAGAAGAAGAAGAAGAAGAAGAAGAAGAGTAGGGTGATTATTTCATCAGAGTCTACTACTGATGAAAATGAAACAATTCCAGAAACACCAGAAGTTGATCTTCAGAAAGATTCTTCTCATATTGCATCAACTGATGTAATATCACCCGAAGTTTTGGTTGCCAAGACAGTTTCTGTGGAGGCACGAACTTTTGACATTTTTGTAAACATATCTCATATGGATGCAAATGTCACAATAGGTGAGGATGCTTCGCACACTGGAGACAAAGGTAAACCTTCGGATGTTACCATAGATAATATTGTTTCTTTACCTCCACAACGCACACCTGTCATTCCTACTACATCCACAACAGATTCTCCTACCTTTGAAAACATCATCAAACAACCAATCACATCTCTTTTTTCTTCACAATCCACTAATCCACCTACCACCACTTCACCACTTCAAGATTATTCTGTCATGGAAACTGAACATGAGTCCGAAGGTTTTTGGAGGGGCATTTGAAAATCTAGAGTTTGATGAAGAAGAGACTGACTTCCCAGATCACATGCTCATGACTATGAAACAATTCAAGATATTGAATACAAAACTCAATTCAATTCTTCAGTCTCAGGCTGATCTTGGGGGAGGAAATTCAGTGACCAGTCTAGAAATGGATGGTCTGCTAAAGATGGTTGAAGGGAGGATTTCTTCGAAAGTTTTAGGAATGATTAAGGATTCCAAGTCTCGTCTCCTGGATAAAATTGATCTTTGTGATCATAGTAATGAGATGAGGGTTAATGCTCAGAAATCTACTTTTGAAGGTGATCTGAAGGAATTAAAGTTGGTTGCAAAGGAGAGACATGTTTTGTTTATTCAAGATGTGAAGAAAGTTAGAGAAGATGTGAATTATAAACTCCAAGAACTTAGACAAGATATGGAGAAAGAGATTGCAAATGTTCGTACTGAATTTGCATCTCTCAATCAAAAGGTGGATATCATCTGTGATGCAGTTACTAAGTTTGCTAAGTTGTACAAAAGTCTGAGTCCTCAAATTTCTCAACTTTCTTCAACAGAGAACAAGAATTTCATGGAGGTTTTCACGTTGTTAAAGGAGCTTAAAACCTTATCTTCAACACCTGCTTCATCTTCTCTGCTATCCTCTGAAGATCTTATCAAGACATTTTCTCAATTTGAATCCTTACTTCTTCAACAGTTGACTCCTCTTTCTCGAATATCTAGCCTTCTTCCCACAATGGATGCCCCACTTGCTAGTACTGGGGTGCAAGCGGGAGAAAAGAAAATCGAAGGTTCGAAGGCTGGAGGCGAAGATGTGAAGGTCGTGGGAAAGGTTTTTCCTTCTAAAATCACAACATCAAAACCAGTGATAGCAACTGTTGGTCCTGTCTCTTCAACAATAGTTACAATTGTGCCAATCACAAGACCAATTTCGAAAGGAATTGTGATTGGTAAATCTATTGACACTGGTAGAAGTGATAAGAAAGCAAAAGAAGTGATAGAGGAATCTGTTTCGAAGGAAAGGGGAAAGTCAATACTAATTGAGAAATCTAAAGAAGAGAAGAAGGTTGAGGCTGAGGCAGAAGTGGAAAAGATGAGGATGATTCAAGGATAATGACTCAAAGGGCTAGTGATCCTCCTGGCATGAACAACGGTGATCATTCAAAGAACTACAATTATAAAACAATTGAAGCCAAATTTGCATTCAATCACATGTATTCGTTTGAGAATAAGCCTAAACAGAGTTATATTGTCACGAATATGGATGCAAGCCAATTGGACTTTCCGATTAATGAAATGATGTTTATCATGCCTCAATTTAAAGCAGAAAGTAAATTCAAGGAGAAGGATGAAGGTACTCAAATGAAGATCAGATTTCATGCGGTTCTTGCGAAGCCTGCAGAAGAAGTATGGTCCTTGATAAAGATTAAATAGGTCATAAGCATAAAGAAGAATGTGGTTTTCGAAAACACAATCCAAAACATGAAGTATATTGTGACCAGGACACATGGTAATGTGTGCAAGTTTAAAATTGTTGACTTTCCTTTCATGAACTTGTATGAACAAGTTGCATTACTGCTGAAGGAAAGGTCCTTTTCGTATCTTCAAAACATAGAACCTGATGAGTACAAGCTGGGAGTTACTCACATCAAGATTTTTATTGAAAATTGTTATGAATGTTTAGCAATGACTGATGTGGACTTGGCTACAGCTAAAGGTCTGGAAATTACAGCACCTATGGCTCCTTCGAAGACTCAAGCAGACTTAAAGAAATATGCAGATGGTGAAATCTTCTTGAAGCCTTTTGGCTTAGTCTTCTCTAGGAAGGACAAGTCAGGAAATCAAAAAGGTTTTTGTTCCAGGCGAGTGAGGTTGAAAGACATTCTACTTCGCAATATACAAAGTTGATTATTCGTATGAATCATTGCAAGAAGAAAAACGAAGGAGAAAGAAGGAGTTGAAGAAGATTATCTCTTGGTATACTGAGATACGAAGAGTAATGTTGTACTCCATTCAACTACTTACAAACTGAAGTCTTCAACTCTGTTTACAAAGGGGGAGAATGTAAGGGTAGTTTGGTTGTAATGATTCGAAGTCTTATATGTACTCTTCGTATAATCTCTTATCTATTTTACTAAGGCACATTATTCGAAGCTTAGGTGTCTAGTCCTTAGTATATTTTTTGTACACTTTTATTCTCCTATAAATAGGAGTCTTTACTAGAGTTAGAGAAGGTTTTTACAATCTTGTCTATTTTTCACTCTGTAAACCTAAAAGCGTAATATTGAGCGGAATCAAGATCTTATTTACATTGGTGTTCAATCTTACATACATTTCTAATTTCAAACTCTGATTATTATTCAAACTCGATTCTTAGATTCTACAGATACCATACGTAATTCTGATGTGATGAACTCACATAGTCCCTCATCAACTGGTTCGATACTAGTGCCTGAACCAAAGCTCGATCATGAATCTCCTGCTCCACCACGTGTCACCACCATATTGAAATACAATAATCAAACTATCATAATATACACGCGGAAGCTATCACTCTATAAGTTACTTAGAATTGTCATGACTTTCCTTGATTCAAGAACAGATCGTATGCTTTCAGTGGTATGGCCCAATACTACCTTTCACACCTATTTGTACTTTCCTCAATAATTATCCCGAATCCTCTAAGTATTTTCCTTAACAACTCTGTAATTTCCCGCTAGACATCATTCTCAACAAGCTACTATAATTTCCCCAGGCTCTCTTAGGATTCCCTCCCCTATCTCTATTATCAGCTGCAAAGGAAACTTCCACCAATACCCGTAGCTACCTCACGAATACAATTACATACAAAAGTTTTTAAATAATCCTTCGTCTGTGAGTTCTCACACTACAATGGTTGGACTTAAACAACATATGCACAATAGAGCTTAACCTAACATCCTAAGATTGTTCAATCCTTATAGTATGCAACCCAACGTATTCACTTAATGGATAATAAACATCAATAAAGGTCTCCTATAGCACAAAGCAAGCAATATTTGAGCATTGACGACGACAATCATATACCACATAATCAGGCAGTTCTATCTCAAAAGATCCTGAAGATCCCAAATCACTAGTATGCATTATTATCGGCTCACATAACAGGCATAAATGTATCGCCCCTAAACAGGTATTCTTTCATGAAATCCCGAGGAGATATTTATCCCCAATCTAGCATGTGATTCACATATAATACACTAAACATAACACATATATGATATTTTAGGGAAAATACTTACTTAAGCTTGGCTGGTTACATGTACCACACCCCTTTCCTTTTATAAAACCCGCTTAAAAAAACAATTTTTTCATTAAAACTTTTTTGTCACTTCCCAAGTTTAAGTCCAAACTCACCAAAGAGTGTATCTGAATCCCTCAAACCAAGGCTCTGATACCAAATTGTAACGTCCAGAAAATTCAAGGTAAAAAATTTCATTTTTAAAACAACCAAAAACCATCAATCATTCATCCAATAAAAGATAATTAGAGCATTATAATGTATTCTCAAAACATTATAAATAGATCAAAATATAGTTCAAAATAAAACTATGGTATGTACAAATGTGATCATGAAGAGCTCTTCCCTTTCGAATCGGAAGTACCTGAAAAACATTTAAACACAATACAGTAAGCACACAACTTAGTGAGTTTCCCCAAAATACAATATACCAACAAGAACATGCCAAATCCAACATACATGCTTCATGTCCAGCCAATTTATTAGTGCCAAGCCCTATCATCAGGCTCAAGCTATATAATCGGGTGCATCACGTACAAAACATACATACAAATGAAAGAATCATAAAAGCAGTCTAGCATCCTATAGTATAGTGAGAAGACTCACCATACCAAAGTAGACCAAACTCAAGCGCTCACACAATCAGATATCGAGTTTCGAACACCACATAATCAATCATCCAGGGTTTAACCTTAGTCTAGATACTAGAATCAATAATTAAACCAAAAGTCAACATGTAACGCCCGCATATTCGAGCTAGTCAATTTAGAGACAATAAGCATCAAAAATGACTTTTTAATAGAATATTATTTAGAATAAATAATCTTAACCAAGTTATAGTATATGTCACAAGGGTTCCATACATATAAAGAACACCGAAATCCGAATTATAACGAAGAAGTTATCATCTGTCAAAGTTTTACGGTAAAACCGGCATGGCACTGGGAATCGTAAAAAATGAATCTTTGATAACCTACTTTTTAGCCATAGATATCTAAATGAAAGATGTATTATACTTTAAACTGGGAGTGTGCATAAAAAGAACGTCAAAATCTGACTTCATATGAGGAAGTTATGATTTTTCTAAGATTTCGCATAGTAGTATACAACCCGGAATTCGAATTTTAGATCGATCAAATTTTGGCTGACGCAACCTAAATGAGAATTGAAGATATCACCAATAAGAGTTCAACGATAAAAAGACATATGGAAATGGAGTCCATATGTTGAAGTTATGAATTTTACATGGTCATTTAACAATGTAATCTTCTCATACTATTAAATTTAGAATCGGTTGACAATTAGCCAACGGAGTACAAACAAGAGTTGTAGATCTTGTCAATACATATGCATGAATATAAATAACTTCAAAAATGGATCTCATATGTGAAAGTTATGGATTTTAGAATATAATTGGTTTTTGGGGTAATCTGCGAGTGACACGTGGCGCAATCTGGGCCACACCTTCTTCACCACGACTTGGAACAAGATGGTGACACGTGGAAATGAGAGCCCTGAATTCAACTATGTAATGTGATGCATTCAAAAACACCCTACGTTTGTCTCTTGAACGCATTGCGTTCGACCCTCTGCACAGTCTATAAATAGAGCTTGTTTCTTCTCATTTTTTCACACTAATTCACTGGAAATCTCTCCCACACACCCCCAAACCCTCAAGGTTATTCCTTGGCACCTCCAACATGTTAGAAACGAGTCTTGGAGCCCCAAAAGGCTCCGAGAAGAAGGGTTTTTGGCTCGGAAGTTCTTCCCCCACAGAGCCCAGTTCCTAACCAAACCCCCTAGTAAGTGAGTTATGCTTACCCTACTTTAAGTATAACTTATGTTTAAGTTCATTATCATTATTAAGAACCTATAAACAATATTTATCAGTGATTCCAAGTCGTTATCTGATTGATCTACTTACGGGGATGATGTCTAGGTTGTGATTTAGTGAGGTGTTTAAAGTGGGATTCCAATCAGTATACTTCGTATACCAAACGGCCTACCTCCGATATGATCCTACATGGATGTTCCTTACTTAATAGATCATGAAAGTAGAATTTGAGATAATGATGAATCTAGACTAATAATTAGTCACAATAAAGATTAGACTAAAACAAAGCAATAATAATGCTAGGTTTCGTCGAAGGAAAATAGAATCGTTAGAAGTGAAGCGCTACTAAAGTTTGGAATCATCACTTTAACAAGTGAGTGAATAGTTACTTTTATCTTATACATAGATATGAAGTATTTTATTAAAATTACGTGTTATGTGTGCATATTATCTGTATACTTGTTATCCATGTTAGATGAACACTATTATACATGTTTTAAATGATTTACTGTATATGCATTTTATACCTATAATTTACAAAGGGTAAAGGTGGGTAGATGAAAGATGAGTTGGATGATGAAATGAAAGGTGAAATAGATCATGAGATGAGGGTGAGAGGTGAAAAATGAGAGAATCCTTTACCCAAGCCTTGGCCTCGTAATCTAGCAAAGTATGGATGAAAACAACAGACTATTGTAGATGGTCTGGTGGAACGAGACGTTCACCCGGTGTACTCTAAAAACCCATTGAAATATATTGCGAGTGGATCTCAAAAATAATACTGTCAATAAATGAGATACACCCTGGCGACTATGGACTTAGTGCCTATTATATAAACCTCGACAACTATGGACTTAGTGTCTATTATATAAACCATGGCGACGATGGACTTCGTGCCTATTCCTTAGGACAATACTATGGAATAAATACTGAGGAGTAGATGATTCATAGAGAAGATACTTAAGAATAAAGAAGATAATATGGATGGGTAAATGGATTAATTGTTTGATGATGAAACATAATAACTATATTATTGTGGGCGGAAACCCCTATGTACTCACTAGGTTTCCCAACCTGAACCACTGAGTTTATTTATATCACAGGTGTCGATATGAACCTACATTACACCAAGAGATTAAGGAGATGTAGTTCACTAGTGTAAATGAATGTAAGGTCTATTTATGCTTATGTTTCTGTATTGACGATGACATCCCAAAGTTTTGAAATGAATAAAATACATTTCTTAGGAAATTCTTTCATAATATATTTATAATGTTTTTTGGGGAACAAATTCCGCAACAGTTTTCTTTAAATGGTTAGTCTTATTTTAAAATAAAGCATAAACAAATCGGTCTTTTCTGACCATGAAAATGGGGATGTCACAGTTGGTATTAGAGCATTAGTTTAAGTGAACTAGGAAATTGTAGGAAATTTCTAGACTTAAACATAGAATGTTAAGCGATGATTGTGAGTTGAGTGTGTTAAATATAGTTTAGCAAGTACACTTGAATAGATACAAGTAAAAGCTTATTTAAGGAAGATGCATAAATGCATTTATGTGCTAAATGATCTATGCTATAAGATGCATGTTATGCTTTATGATGCTATCGTTTGATTGGATCTATGGTCTGTTGCCGAATGAATCTGTAAATTTTATGTGTTCAGATTTCTAAATGTTTAATTACGGTATTAGAACTAGCATATGAATTTTCAGAGTAATAAGGAGGATTACGCGTCTAAACCTTCTCTATCTTAAATTTCTCATCTTGAACAAATATTACAGTGTATGGAACGACATGATAAGCACTCATAGTGGATTGAGCAAATGGAGGAATTGGGAAAGATTATAATAGCAAATGATACCTATCAGAGGATATCGAAAGATTGGTATCTCACCTTTAGAATACGTATGATAAAATAACAGTATGTCTAGAGGAGTACGGTACGTCTGAAGTACACCTTCGATTGGCGAGTTGATAAAACGATTGGAGTAATTCCTAAAGTTTTCCCATCGTCTAGCGTTTCCACCACTAACCGCGTTGAAGAATAATTGATGATTGATGATACGCATGGAAGGAGTCCTAGTAGAGTCTAGGGAAAATTTTATGATTGTTTGGACACATTTGAATGTGTTAAAATTGTTTTTGTGATAATAACTTGGAGAACTGTAAGACAATACTTCGGACAAGTATTAGTAGGTGTGAAAGGCAATAGAGGCCTATACTACCGAAAGCACATGACTCGCACTTGGATCGATGAAAGTCACAAGGTTACCAAGGCACTCGTAATTGATTCCGTTTTGTTCATGTATGTCGGTACCATCGTTTCGGTAATGACTAAGAAGATGATTATTATTCTGACCCTAGTGGTCATATCATGTCGACTCCGACTAAGATAAGTATGTTACATGGTTTAGAGAACCAATATCGATGTAGCATCCAACTTAAGACAAAATGATGTGAAAGATAATCAAAGGGATCAATTCAGTATCACGAATAGCCGTTAAAGTAAGAAGCTTGTAGATAGAAGTGCTACATGGTAGAATGTGATTATATCGCATCAGAATATGAAGGAAGGTATATTATATTCTAGAATTTGACTCTAAAAGACCTGAGTCTAAGCGTTGCATCATACGATGAGAGGTCATTAGAATGTGACCAATTGGTCTATTATGGTAATCAAAGAACTTATCCAAAGTTTTTAAGAAGAAGAAGAAGAAGAAGAAGTCTCCAATAACGATCAATATTGGACATAAAGGTCATGCTTAAGAGTCTAACATGAGACAAAGAGCTAGTGCAAGATCGAGCACCGCTTGTAGTAAAGAGGACCAAGTGTTAGATACTCATTCGAAGGAACATAAAATTTACTATTATTACCTAGGAAGAAGAGATAATGTATGGAGCCATTATACAAGCCCTATTTTGTTGATGATTCCGGAACGTAATCATCCTAAAGGGGAGATAATTGTAAAGTCTGCAGATTTGGGCTAGTCAATTTAGAGAAAATGAGCGTCAAAAATTACTTTTTAATAAAAGATTATATAGAATAAATAATCTTAACCGAGATATAGTATATGTCACAAGGGTTTCTTACATATAAACAATGCCAAAATCTCAGTTATAACAAAGAAGTTATGACATATCGAAGTGTTACAGCAAAACCGACACGGCATTGGGAATCATAAAAATTGAAATTTTGATAAACTATTTTTTAGCCTTAGATATCTAAATGAAATTTGTAGTATACATTAAACCGAGAGTGTGCATAAAAAGAACGTCAAAATTTGACTTCATATGAGGAATTTATGATTTTTCTAAGATTCCGAATAACAGTATACAACCCGGAATTCGAATTTTAGATCAATCAAATTTTGGCCGAAGCAACCTAATTGAGAATTGATGATATCTTTAATAAGAGTTCAACGATAAAAAGACTGACGAAAACGGAGTCTGTGTCACACCCCAAAACCGAGAACGGCGGAATACGTTTTGGGGTGGAGGACGTCATGTACAATATCATTACAATTGCATAATAGTAAAAACAAGAAACAACAACCATTTCATTAATATAGTGATTATAATTACAAATGTGTTCTGCACAGTTAATAGACACCAAAAGTATAACAAAGACAACAAAAATAAAAGATTAGTCTTGTATATGCTCCATCTTCTCCAGAAGCTGCACCATTACCTGTCTATCTTTGACCTGAGGATACAAGTTATTTTGGAAACGAGTATCAGCATAAAGCTGGTGAGTTCATAAGAATTTAGTGTCGTTTGTTTTTGTAGAAGAGTTTTACGAACATGTAATATAAAAATTGAATCTTAGGTTTGTGAGTAGTAGAAATCCCTAGAAAATCCTATATTTTCCAGAAAGGTACATTTGTAAGTCAAATCCTTTGAGTTTGTAAAAGTATTATCTTTGAAACTTTCAGTTGTAAAAGTATAGTAATAAATCTCATGTGAGTAACATAGCTGAAGAAATGTTATGCCTGCTAATAGTAGTAGTGGTGTAACTTTAGTTAGTAATAGATCTTTAATTTCTACGAGATATTAGCTTAGACTTTAAGTCTTAGTGTATTTATTTGGATATAAGTGTAACCCCTCATGTGACCAACTGTATGATAGTAGAGTGCCCGATGACCTTCCTAGTCATGCGTAGTGAAGTGATGTAGTGCCACCCCTGGGCCTAGTCGGCTCGGACCCTAGTTAACAGTCAGGATGTAATAGTGTCAGTTTCGTATAGATCTATACATGTAGTGTTGCTTTCCTTCCGGGAAGCCCTGGTCACATGGTGTAAGCGCGACAGAGTGCCTTATAGAGGGATAGTGTGTTATACTTGTATTAGTGTATTCTCTTATGCTTTACTATGGTAGACTTTTAGTATAGTAGGTAGAGTTTTCTCTTATACTTGCATCAACTTGTAATATTAACAGTTATAGTGACTATAGTAGTAGTAGAGGTAACGAGCAGTAGCCTTAACTATACCTATTATAGTTAACTAGAGTGTGTGAATTCCTGCCTTCGATTAGCAAAGGTAATGATTAAGATGAAAACTTTCATATATATCACAAATATATATGATATATAACTAAGAAATCAACGATAGTCGGACGGACAACCAATACCCTAAGACCACATCAAACAAGAACAGGAAATAAGGCAAGCTATCGGTCCTAAGTCCTTCAAGTCTTACTTATATAAATATATTAGTGTAGATATATTTTAATAGAAAGGAAAGTAGTTTAAACGTACTTTTGAAAATAGTTTAACAACAATTTAACCTTAAAATCGCATTTGATAATTAGTTAAAACAATTTTATGGATAAGTATCTATAAGTGTAGAGAAATCTCCTTTTGATGATATATTGTAAATCACATATGATTTGCTAATAAAAAATTGTAATATTATACTTGTATCCCTCCCTAAAACATGTAAAAACATTTAAAAGGTTCATTAAGGGGTATGAACTCACCTGAAATGAGTTGATCGGGTAGAAGTGTCAAGTGAGCGTTTGGTGCCAAGTAAAGACTTGTTCACTCTTTAAGACCCTAGTATCATATGGGGACATATGTTTGCAAGTAATTAGTGATTTAACTCTAACTAAACATATTTTGACATCCTAATGTGAATAAAAGTTCTATGGTTGAGTGCAAGAAGGCTAATGGGTTGCAAGGAAAGAGTATAAGACCTCACCATGGAGTTTACACTTCCAAAACTCGCCTTAAGTGGGTTTACGGTTGGGAGACCACATCCCCCATGAGTTTATGGTCGTAAACTCATGGGAGGAGTCTAATTGAGTGTTTTCAAGCCTCTTGTGGTTCTAACAATGATTCTAAGGCAATATACAAGGCTATAGGGGTGTTTAAGGTTAAAGGACGGTACTCCCTTGGAGTTTACGGTCCAAGGACCACTCCTTGGGAGTTTACGGCCGTAAATCCCATGTTTTACGGTAGTAAACTCTTGGACACCTTCAATTCTTTGATTTCAAGGTCCTTGACTCATTCCTAAAAAGTTCTAGTGAGGGTGTAAGGCTTTTTAGGGGTTTAAAGCTTCATTTGGCATGTTTTAGGGGAGTTTACGGTCTAAGCATATGCTTGGGCCATAAACTCTTATTTGCCCTTAAAATGACAAGATTTAGGTGCTCCAAGTCCAAAATGGTAATTCCCTAAGTCATATCTTAAGCCTAAATGTGTTTTGGAAGTGTTTTGGGCTTGATTTGCATACTTAGAGGGCGATTACGGTCTAAGCATGTGCTTGGACCGTAAACCCTCTTTCAAGCCCTAAAACTTGTTGATTCAAGGTTCAAAAACTACTAGGATAGGTCCAAAAGTAGTTTCTAAGCTTAAAGGGAAGAACTTGGGCATTTTTGGCATGATTTTTGGTGTTTACGGCCTAAGGAGATTCCTAGGCCGTGAACTCCTTTTTCTTGGCTTTCTTGAACGATTTTTGAGCCATATCAACAAGAAATGGTGCTTAGAACAAGTAAGGGTAAGGAAACTTACGTTTTGGAGCGGAAACTTGCGGTTTTTGGAGATAAAATCGGACTTGAGGAGAGAGAGTAGAGAGAGAAAGTGTGTCGAGAGTGGTAAAAGGTTTCTAAGGAGTGTCCACCCACCTTTATATAGGACTTGGGTGTTGTACCCGGTATACGACTACCCGATACTTATATTTAACGAGGTTTAAAGTTTTTACCCGGTTAAACGGTCGTAATAAAAATAAACTTTTTCCAACTAAATGGAAAGATAATTTACGTGTTTATACTTATTTTATTATGACAATAATAACGTAAAGTGAAAATAAAATAAAACATTTATTTATTTGTCGACCCCAAATTAACAGAACTTTTATAAAATAGAGTATTTTATTAACGGAAACGGGTTATAATAACATAACAAATTTTGGGTTGTCACATCATCCCCCCGTTAAGGAAATTTCGTCCCGAAATTTAGAATCCAAGTAGTTTAGTTATTACAGTACTACTAATCAAAGAGATGGGGATATTTGAGTTTCATTTGATCCTCGCTCTCCCAAGTGAACTCCGGTCCTCTTTTGGTGTTCCATCGAACCTTCACAATTGGGATGTGGCTCTGTTTCATTCGTTTGACTTCCCGGTCCATAATCTTCGCATGCTCTTCCAAGAAGTTGAGGCTCTCATTGACTTCGATCTCGTCGAGTGAGATTACAAGAGTCTCGTCGGACAGGCATTTGTTCAAGTTTGAAACATGGAAGGTAGGATGTATGTTACTTAGCTTGTGGGGTAGGTTGAGTTTGTAAGCTACGGGGCTGATTCTAGCAAGAATCTCAAAAGGCCCTATGTACCTTCGATTTAGCTTTCCACGATTTCCAAAGCGTACCGTGCCCTTCCAGGATGAGACTTTCAAAAGGGCTCGGTCTCCCACCTGGAATTCCAAAGGTTTTCTTCGTTTATCCGCGTAGCTTTTCTGTCGATCCCTGGCGGCCTTTAATCATTCGCGAATTTGCACAATTTTCTCGGTCGCTTCTCGAATGATCTCCGGACCCGTGAGAGTGTTGTCATGAATTCATCCTTTAGCTAACTAAGTGTCACCCACCTCAACCCAGCACAGAGGAGAACTACACTTCCAGCCGTAGAAGGCTTCAAATGGAGTATCCTTGATGCTCGTATGATAACTATTGTTATAGGAAAACTCCACAAGGGGTAAGTGGGTATCCCATGCCTTACCAAAGTCGATCACATAGGCCCGCAGCATGTCCTCCAGGGTTTGGATAGTCCTTTCACTTTGTCCGTCTGTCTGCGGATGGTAGGCTGTACTCATGTCCAACCTCATCCCTAAGGCGCTTTGTAGTGATTGCCAAAACCTCAAAGTGAACCTACTATCTCTATCAGAGATAATAGATACAGAGATACCATGCAGTTGTACTATCTCCTTAATGTATGTTCTTGTGAGTTTCTCCATCTTGTCTGTTTATTTGATAGGTAAGAAGTGCGCGGACTTGGTCAGTCTATCGACGATGACCCATATGGTATCCAGTCCACCCATCATCATAGGTAGCTTCGTTATGAAATCCATAGTAATCCGCTCCCACTTCCACTCTGGTATCTTTGGTTGCTGGAGAAGACCTGATGGCTTCTGGTATTCAACCTTAACCTTCGCACAAGTAAGGCATTTACTCACAAAGGTAGCAATCTCTGCTTTCATGTTAGGCCACCAGTATAACTTTTTGAGATCCAGATACATCTTATCGGAACCTGGGTGAATGGAATATCGAGTGTTGTGTGCTTCTTTCATGACTAAGTCTTTGAAATCACCGTGACGCGGCGTCCAGATCCGGTCCATGAAATAATAAGCTCCGTTACTCTTGACCTCCAAGTTCTTATCCATTCCACGTAAGGCTTCTCCCGCCACATTCTCAGGTTTTAAAGCTTCGAGCTGAGCTGCTTTAATCTGCGCGGATAGATGCGAATGGATAGTCATTGTTAATGACTTGAACCTTCGACCAGAATAATATTTTTGATTTAGGGAGTCTGCTACTACATTGGCTTTTCCCGGGTGATAACGAATATCGCAGTTGTAATCATTGAGTAGTTCGACCCACCGCTGTTGTCTCCTATTGAACTCCTTCTGGTTCAGTATGTGTTGGAGGCTTTTGTAGTCAGTGTATATTGTGCTCTTCGTACCATACGTGTGTCTTCAGTTGTCTCGAGGCATAGGCGATGACCTTACCTCGTTGCATCAGGACACAACCGAGCCCTTGGTTTGATGCATCGTAGTACGCCACGAAATCATCTGTCCCTTCGGGAAGGGACAATACCGGTGCGGTGCATAGAGCTCGCTTCAGGGTCTGAAATGCCTTCACCTGTTTCTCTTCCCAGTCAAAAGTGATGCCTTTCTGTGTCAACGTAGTGAGAGGTTTCACAATCCGAGAGAAGTTCTGAATGAATCTGCGGTACTAGCCAGCGACGCCTAGAAATTGACGAATTTCTGTAGGCATCTTCGGTGCAGACCAGTTCTCGATAGCTCTAATCTTGGATGAGTCCACGTGGATTCCTTCCTCACTAACCACGTGTCCTAAGAATTCAACTCTTCGGATCCAAAATTCGCACTTAGAGAACTTCACATATAACTTCTCCGATCGCAGGGTTTCTAGGACTCGTCGTAGATGATTCCTATGTTCTTCCTCGCTCCGTGAGTAGACGAGTATATCATCAATAAAGAAAATGAAGAATTGATCTAAGTATGGATGACACACCCTATTCATCAAGTCCATAAACATTGCGGGTGCATTAGTCAGTCCAAAGGGCATCACTACGAACTCGTAGTGTCCGTAACGAGTTCGGAAGGCTGTCTTCGAACATCCTCCTCGAGCACTCGCAATTGGTGATACCCAGACCTAAGATCAATCTAGGAAAAGTAACTCACCCCTTGCAGTTGGTCGAATAGGTCGTCTATACGGGGAAGAGGGTAGCGGTTTTTGACTGTGAGTTTGTTGAGATCCCTGTAGTTGATTCACATACAGAATGATCTGTCCTTATTCTTTACGAACAAGACCGGTGCTCCCTAGGGTGAGAAACTTGGTCTTATAAAACCCTTGCTGAGCAGCTCGTTGAGTTGACTGGACAGTTCTTGCATTTCCGTAGGAGTTAGACGATAGGGCGATTTAGCTACAGGGGTAGCTCCTGGGATTAGGTCGATTCTGAACTCAACCTGACGTTTGGGAGGTAAACTGCGGAGTTCTTCTGGAAAGACGTCGGGGAAGTCGCATACGACTGGAAAGTCTTTTATATCTTTCGTTTTCTGGCTCGTGTCGACGATGTGAGAAAGGAATGCGCGATATTCCTTACGCAAGTATTTCTGGGCTTGTAGACTCGAGATGATATGAAGGCTCATACCGGGTTTGTCTCCGTAGATCAACAAAGTTTCGTGATTCGGTGGATTTAGGTGAATGGCTTTGTCGAAGCATAGAATATCAGTGCGATGAAGACTTAACCAGTCCATGCCAACAATGACATCGAAACTCTTGATCGAGACTGGTATGAGGTCGATTGGGAATGAATGATCGTCTAACTTGAGGGTACAACCTATGTAAATTCCGTTAGAGCTTTCGGTCTTTCCGTTAGCTATTTATACGATGAATGTTTCTTTTAGTGGTTGTGGGGATTGTTTAAGTAAGTGTTTAAAGTTTTGGTTTACGAAGCTTCTTTCTGCACCACTATCGAATAAGACACATGCATAAGAGTTGTTGAGAAGGAACGTACCCGTGACTACTGTGGGGTCCGCTACTGCTTCATTATGGCCAATAGCGAGTAGTCTTCCTGTCCCTCCCGTATTCCCAGCCTTCGGGCAATTTTTCTTGAAATGACCAGCTTCTCCACAGCCATAGCAGGCTGGGCTCACTCCCGAACCGGAGACTTGCGAGATAGGTTTGGGTTGGGATCTGCAAAACCGGATGGTATGGCCCTTCCAGCCGCAGTTGGTGCATTGCAATTCACAAAAGGGGCCGTTGTGACGGAAAGGGCACTTGAGGCACTTGGGCCGGTTCCCAACATAATTTTTGGCTGGTGCAGGGGTAGCAGGAATGGTGGCAGCATGGACAGCCACAATTTGTTGGTCTTTGGAGGAGGGTTGAGTTTTCTTGCCCTCTTTCTGATCCCAACGCTTCCACTTTTTTTCGGTTGACTTGGGAGGTGCAGTAGCAGCTGTGGTTGCTGTTGCTGGAGTGGAAGGAGTTTCGTGATCAATCAACCTGTGGGCCAACTCCTTGGCGCTATCAAAGGTTGCAGGATGGGAGGATAGAACATTTCATTAATACGGGGGCACTAAACCCCAGATGTATCGTTCGATTTTCTTGCTTTCATAAGGAATCATGTTAGGGCACATAACTACCAGGTCGCAGAACCTGGCCGTATAAGCCACTATGTATGTTCCTTTCATCTTGAGGTTCTAAAGTTCCTCTTCAAGCTTCTGAACCTCACCTCTTGGCCAATACTCCTTTCTCAGAAGATCTTTTAGTGTGTCCTATCCCATGGCATTGGCTATTACTAAGGAGAATGAATTGACATGGCCATTCCACCATGTCAGGGACCTTTCAGTGAAGGTGGCAACAGCGAACTTGATTTTGCTTTCTTCTGGGCATGAACACATTTCAAAAACAGCTTCGGCTCTTTCGATCCATTGGGACAGAGCAAGGATTCCTCCGGTCCCATTGAAGAACATTGGTTTACAGTTCATAAAGTCTTTATAAGTACACCCCTGTGTTCGTGGGGGAATTTCACCATGTCTAGAGTTGGCGTCCATTCCGACTCCACTAGCATCGCTGGAATTTATTTGGTCCAAGGCTGTCGTCACGTCTGCGGTCACAGATGTTTGAAACAGCACTGGATCGAACTGCGGAGGAGGAGGTAGTGGTGGCTTTTGAGTCGTAGGTATGCCTTGGATCAGGCGCTTGCGAGGAGGCATCTTTTACTGAAAGTTCATAGAGATGATAACAATAGTAAGAGTCTATTGCAAGTATGATAAGAGTGTTTCATGGACTAAATCAACATAGTACAATAATCAGAGAGAGAGAGAGAGAGAAAGAGAGAGAGAGAGAGAGAGAGAGAGAGAGAGAGAGAGAGAGATTCATAGCAATAGAGTAGTTACCTGCCATATTTACTGGTATTAATGATGTAATAAAAGTTCAGGAAGAGTGACCTAACAGTAGGTCTTACATCAAACCATAAAGAAAATGTTGGCAGTCTAGAGACTTAACTAGAGTACTTTCAAAGTTAGGAATGTTTACAGGCAAGTGATTTATTGAACATAGAAAAGAAAAAGGCTAGTCCTTAAACAAAAGAGGGAGATGCCTCGACATCTTATACTGGCAACGGGTACCCATTGGGTAAACCCTCAGATCAGCTAGCTGGCGCATAACTAACTGAAGATGTCGTTCATGAGCTCTCTGACGTGCTCGGAGTTCCCTAACTTTGGTTCGAGATGCAGCCAGCTGTTGCTGCAGAGCCTCATTGGTTCTCCTCGTCCTATCAATAGCTTCTTCCAATTGGCGAATGCGAGCAGTGTTGAGGTTAGAGTTGGCATCAACTTCCACAACTCGGCCAATCGCCGCTTGACCTTGCTCGACATTCCTGGCAATCCTTCGGACCATAATGGGCAAGACTCGGTCCGCTGATCCTCCTTAGATTATGTTGTAGAATCTTTGGTCTCCATCGAAAGGTATCGGCTGACCCTGCTCATCGCTCCATCGGTTCAGGGTTATTGCCCACATGGGAGTGGGGCCTTGAAACACTGGACGGGGGTTAGGATTTGGAGCTGCTAGTGGCAGGTTGTTGACTTCTGGCTCGGGGTCGGAGTCATCCGAGAAGCCTTCAGCGCGGTGATCATCAAAAGGAATCGGATGATCGTCTTCTGGCTCCTCATCTAGCCATCCTCCATTGCCTTGGTTCGGATAATACGGGTCGTCGGGATGATGGAAGCCAGCCATGTTATCTACGCGAGAATGGGGAAAGAAAAGTTAATATACGTACTAATCTAGAATACTTTTAAGATGATCGTTACTAGTCGGTCCAATACTTGCATAGTGCATACCAATTACATATAACCGAAGCAAGATAGTCCTTCAAATAAGTAACCCTAACTCCAGATCCCCAATCAAACAAGAACAGGAAATGTAGCAAAGGTTACAGATTATGAGTCTATAACACCCTAGTCACATCTAACCGTGATGTACCCACTTAGCAACTATTGTCCTATCAGTAACGACCCTTTTAGTTATCACATACGCAGTTAGTAGAGTACAGAATACTCCTATAGTATTCTTGTTCTAACGTTCTTGTGGTAGTGTTGGTAAGTTTTCAAACTTGTTGCAACACCACAATCACTCTTAGGCACATGCTAGTCACTCCTAAAGAGATGTAGTTGATCAGGCTACATCCACCCAGATGTGACTATATGTCTCTAAGCTTAATTATGCTGCTCAACAATCTTTATTATTTCTGTTATGTTCTAGAATGATACTGATCCTTTGTATTGGTGAATGTATATGTATATACTTAATTAAATATTTTAGTATTAAAAGTATATATTCTTGGTCAGAGCGTTTTAGTCACGAAGTGTTTATAGTTTTTATATCTTTTATGGGTTGATATAATTGATTCACTATAAACAATGGCTCTGATACCAATCTGTCACACCCCAAAACCGAGAATGACGGAATACGTTCCGGGGTGGAGAATGTCATGTACAGTATCATTACAATTGCATAATAGTAAAAACAAGAAACAACAACCATTTCATTAATATAGTGATTATAAATACAAATGTGTTCTGCACAGTTAATAGACACCAAAAGTATAACAAAGATAACAAAAATAAAAGATGAGTCTTGTATATGCTCCATCTTCTCCAAAAGCTGCACCATTACCTGTCTATCTTTGACCTGAGGATACAAGTTATTTTGGAAACGAGTATCAGCATAAAGCTGGTGAGTTCATAAGAATTTAGTATCGTTTGTTTGTGTAGAAGAGTTTTACGAACATGTAATATAAAAATTGAATCTTAGGTTTGTGAGTAGTAGAAATCCCTAGAAAATCCTATATTTTCCAGAAAGGTACATTTGTAAGTCAAATCCTTTGAGTTTGTAAAAGTATTATCTTTGAAACTTTCAGTTGTAAAAGTATAGTAATAAATCTCATGTGAGTAACATAGTTGAAGAAATGTTATGACTGCTAACAGTAGTAGTGGTGTAACTTTAGTTAGTAATAGATCTTTAGTTTCTTCGGGATATTAGCTTAGACTTTAAGTCTTAGTGTATTTATTTGGATATAAGTGTAACCCCTCATGTGACGAACTGTATGATAGTAGAGTGCCCGATGACCTTCCCAGTCATGCGCAGTGAAGTGATGTAGTGCCACCCCTGGGCCTAGTAGGCTCGGACCGTAGTTAACAGTCGGGATGTAATAGCATCAGTTCTGTATAGATCTATACATGTAGTGTTGCTTTCCTTCCGGGAAGCCCTGGTCACATGGTGTAAGCGCGGCAGAGTGCCTTATAGAGGGATAGTGTGTTATACTTGTATTAGTGTATTATCTTATGCTTTAGTATGGTAGACTTTTAGTATAGTAGGTAGAGTGTTGATGTGTGTAAAACGAACTAGTTTTAATCCTACTTTTAGTTAATAAATTAAGCACATAAAGGCAGTGAACCTGTGTTTTAGTGGTATAGTTGGATAAGTAGGGTGTCGAACTCAGGGAACTGAAATTAATCCAATAACTAATTTTAACTAAACAAGTAATAAAAGTAAAGGGTTTTTTCTCTAGTTTTACAAGACTAGAAACTTAAACATAGCACTTAAAACAATTAACTAACTAAACAATTAAAGCAAATGACAAATTCACCAAATTCATTAAAGGGTTTCTGTTTAGGTTCAACTAATTCACTCATATGGTTATTTAAATGATAAATTAACTATTATTGGTTACCAACTATAGTGGTTAGGTTCATGTTCATTACTCCTAACCCTTAGACAATTAATCAATTCAAGCAGTGACCAATTGTTTAAACTAATTAATTCCCTAGTTCAATTATTTGGATTAAATAAGATTTGTAATTGGTTAATCAAGTTGGTGTTTCAATTAACCTCTTGTTTGTTGGTTTCTCAAACAAGCTCACACATTAATTTACCCATTCGCTAATTAATCTTAATTTCATATTTATTACTCTTAAGCATATGATCAAGTGTTCACATAACATATGAGGTTAATTATTAAGAGATGTCCATGCAACTTAATTACCTTCCAATTAATAGAAAATAGTTGTCATTAATGCATAAGGTTCTTTAACAAACTTAATTTAATAAAATCACCAAATAATAATCAATCAAAAAGTATATTATAAACCATAGGAGTAAATTAATCTTCCCCAACAGAAACAAAACGAATTTAGTTCATAGTCATGATAAAAACAAACTCATAAGCAGATTTAACTAAGCTAAACATACTTAATTCCTAAAGCTAAGTGGAATGATTAACCTAATTGCCTTGATTCTTCAAAGGATTGAAGATTAGGGTTCCTTAGCTCCTCCAAGGGTTCTTTTTCGCAGGTTCATCTCTCAAAATCGCCAAAAGTCTTTTCCATTCGGATAACAGTTTGGTATTTATAATTATCACAAAACAGGATGTACTCGGCGAGTAGAAGACCCAACTCGCCGAGTAGATGCTACTTATCCGTCTCATACCAGGAGTCTTGACTTATCTTCTGGAATATTTTAATGGACTCACCGAGTAGGCTCGAGAACTCGCCGAGTAGGAAGGCTTTTGTCCCTTATTCTTCATTCTTTGGTCTCTAATTGCTTCCCCTTGTTCCCTTTCATTCCCATGCATGTCTTTTGGACTGAAAACAAATTTTAAACATTATTAAGCACCTTTTGTCCACATTATACACATAATTAGTTAAAAATGAATAAAAATGTATGCTAAATAATTAACTAGTTATGCACATATCAAGTGTTCTCTTATACTTGCATAAACTTGTAATATTAACAGTTATAGTGAGTATAGTAGTAGTAGAGGTAACGAGTAATAGCCTTAACTATACCTATTATAGTTAACTAGGGTGTGTGAATTCCTGCCTTCGATTAGCAAAGGTAATGATTAAGATAAAAACTTTCATATCTATCACAAATATATGTGATATATAACTAAGAAATCAACGACAGTCGAACGGACAACCAATACCCTAAGACCACATCAAACAAGAACAAGAAATAAGGCGAGCTATCGGTCATAAGTCCTTCAAGTCTTACTTATATAAATATATTAGTGTAGATATATTTTAATAAAAAGGAAAGTAGTTTAAACATAGTTTTGAAAATAGTTTAACAACAATTTAACCTTAAAAACGCACTTGATAATTAGTTAAAACAGTTTTATTGATAAGTATCTATAAGTGTAGAGAAATCTCTTTTTGATGATATATTGTAAATCACATATGATTTGCTAATAAAAACTTGTAATATTATACTTGTATCCTCCCCCCCCCCCCCCCCCCTAAAAAATGTAAAAACATGTAAAAGGTTCATTAAGGGGTATGAAGTCACCTTAAATGAGTTGATCGGGTGGAAGTGTCGGATGAGCGTTTGGTGCCAAGTAAAGACTTATTCACCCTTTAAGACCCTAGTAGCATATGGGGACATATGTTTGCAAGTAATTAGTGATTTAACTCTAATTAAACACATTTCGACATCCTAATGTGAATAAAAGTTCTATGGTTGAGTGCAAGAAGCCTAATGGGTTGCAAGGAAAGAGTCTAAGACCTCACCATGGAGTTTACTCTTCCAAAACTCACCTTAAGTGAGTTTACGGTTGGGAGACCACATCCCCCCATGATTTTACGGCTGTAAACTCATGGGAGGAGTGTAATTGAGTGTTTTCAAGCCTCTTGTTGTTCTAGCAATGATTCTAAGGCAATATACAAGGCTATATGGGTGTTTAAGGTTAAAGGAGGGTACTCCCTTGGAGTTTATGGTCCAAGGACCACTCATTGGGAGTTTACGGTCGTAAACCCATGTTTTTTGGTAGCAAAC
Source organism: Lactuca saligna (assembly GCF_052625555.1). Classification (NCBI taxonomy): domain Eukaryota; kingdom Viridiplantae; phylum Streptophyta; class Magnoliopsida; order Asterales; family Asteraceae; genus Lactuca; species Lactuca saligna. Next base: position 173,387,196 of record NC_136421.1, read on the forward strand.
TCTTGGACACCTTCAATTTTTTGATTTCAAGGTCCTTGACTCATTCCTAAAAAGTTCTAGTGAGGGTGTAAGGCTTTTTACGGGTTTAAAGCTTCATTTGTCATGTTTTAGGGGAGTTTACGGTCTAAGCATATGCTTGGGCCGTAAACTCTTGTTTTCCCTTAAAATGACAAGATTTAGGTGCTCCAGGTCCGAAATGGTAATTCCCTAAGTTATATCTTAAGCCTAAATGTGTTTTGGAAGTGTTTTGGGCTTGATTTGCATACTTAGAGGGTGTTTACAGTCTAAGCATGTGCTTGGACCGTAAACCCTCTTTCAAGCCCTAAAACTTGTTGATTCAAGGTTCAAACACATCTAGGTTACGTCCAAAACTAGTTTCTAAGCTTAAAGGGAAGAACTTGGGCATTTTTGGCACCATTTTAGGTGTTTACGGCCTAACGAGATTCCTAGGCCGTGAACTCCTTTTGCTTGGCTTTCTTGAATGATTTTTGAGCCATATCAACAAGAAATGATGCTTAGAACAAGTTAGGGTAAGGAAACTTACGTTTTGGAGCGGAAACTTTGCGGTTTTTGGAGATGAAATCGGACTTAGGAGAGAGAGTAGAGAGAGAAAGTGTGTCTAGAGTGGTAAAAGGTTTCTAAGGAGTGTCCACCCACCTTTATATAGGACTTGGGTGTTGTACCCGGTATACGACTACTTGATACTTATATTTAACGAGGTTTAAAGTTTTTACCCGGTTAAACGATCGTAATAAAAATAAACTTTTTCCAACTAAATGGAAAGATAATTTACGTGTTTATACATATTTTATTACGACAACAATAACGTAAAGTGAAAATAAATAAAACATATATTTATTTGTCGACCCCAAATTAACGGAACTTTTATAAAATAGAGTATTTTGACAATAAGAATTCAGTAAACATATAAGCATTTAATTGATATTAAATGCTTTTATTAAAGTAAACCACGATACAAGATATATACAATTATTCTTTTTAAATAGAAGATACTTTTATTAGCATCATGTTCATCAAAGTAACTACATACTTTTATTTTTTTTTAAATACTAAATACTTGTATTAAGATTATGATCATGAAAGTAACCACACACTCACCTGATTGAGGTGGAAGACTTTTAAGGTAACTTCTTCAAACTTTAACTTTTCCCCTTTTAAACAACCTAAATACAAATATTACTATGCTTCCATATTCATTCGTATTTATATGGTTATATCAACTATTTCCAAGATTTTTCATTAATCCCAAGAAATATCAAGTTCTACCAAATAATGAATGACTGAGTAAGATCATATTGGAAGTAAGATCTGTTTGGTATATAAATACACTGTTTGGAAAATCCACTTGAAACGTCTCACTAAGATCTTGCCTAGACATCAATACTGTAAGTAGATCAATCACTATTATAACTGGAACTACTAGTAAATCTTATTTATAGATTCATAATAACGGCAATGAACTTAAATATAAGCTACACTTAACAATGTAGTAAGTGAAACTCAACTTACAGGTTTTCTAGCAAAAACTCGAAAATTTCGTGGGCATAAATTTGAATTTGAATACTTATTTTTCGGGCTCCCCGACGTTGCAACGCCTTGCAAGGAAATCTCCAGAAACTTAGAAATTCGGATCTCGGGGGAGCAGGAAAATTTGGGACAGAAAGGTTTGCATTTTTTTGAAGTAAAACTCAAGCCTATTTATAGAAAGAAAATCTTAAAAAGTGTGCCTACGTCGAACTTTTTGGTGATGTCATGTCATCATAGTGATAGGTGGGGTTGACGTCTCAAGCAGCTGTCACGTGTCAATTTCTTGTGGTTCCAAGTCATCTTTTGTAGGTAATTTCTTGCATTCTACAATCATAACTTTCGCATACGAACTCCGTTTTCGACGTTCTTTATATCCACTCGTATTTCTAAGTAATAAAATTTTCATTTAGATCTTAACAACTAATTCACACTCTATATTCACTTTATATTTTATAAAGAGTACATTGTAAAAACTCTTGCGAAATTCATAAATCCTTTATATGATGTCCGTTTCTGTCTTTCTTTATATCAATGGTTTTGTATTTACATGGAAACAACTTTTGTTTACATTACTTTGGCTAATAATTAATATATTTTTGTTTCATACTTTACAGCAAATACTGAAGCACACTATCGAATGCACAACATCAAAAATCGTAACTTCTTCATATAACGTTGGATTTTGGCGTTCTTTATACTCATGAGTTCATAATCACGATTACTATAACTTTCATATAGATTAATTATCCTAAATAAACTTTTAATTATAAATGTTATTTAACATAATTGGTTGAGTTTATAATAAGATTTTATGCATATATTATATACTCATATTATTTGTCCATATAACATGTACACAATAAATAAATATAATCAACATTTATATAACCTGCATTGTGTATGAAACATTATTAGTTATTTATTTGCATCTATCCTATTCGAGGATTTTAATTATTCAATAAAATGAATAATTATAACTATAATCCCTTTAAGTTCTTGCCCGAATTCACGGGTGTTACAACTGCAATCTTGGAAAATCCTACATAAACCTCTTGTAATACCTAGCCAACCCCAGAAAACTACTAAACTCATAGGGAGGCTTAAGGACCTCCCACCACATCACCGCCTCGATCTTGGTCGGATCGAAAAATACATCATCCTGATTAACGAGGTACCCCATGAACAAGACCTCTCGTAACGAGAACTCACATTTGGAGAATTTTTCACACAACATCTTCCTCCTCAGAACCTCAAGAACCTCTCTCAGATACTCCACATGTTTCTCCTTAGTCTTAGAGAAGAACAAGAAATCATCAATAAACATGATCACTGGCCGATCGAGCATAAGCATGCACACGCCGCTCATGATATTTATGAATCCGACAGGTGCATTGGTGGGCCCTAACGACATCACCATAAATTCATAATGGTCGTATCAAGTTCAGAATGCACTTTCGTTATATCCTCCTCCCTCACATGCATCTGATGGTACCCTAAATGTAAATCAGTCTTGGATAATCAATATGCACCCTAAATCTGATCAAATAATCGTTTATATATGGTAATGGACAATGGTTCTTCATTGTGAGCTTATTAAGTTCCCTATAATCAATGTACAACATGTGCAAACTCTCATGCTTGACACATAAAATAAGTGCTCCCCAAGGAGAATTGGTCGGTTGAATAAACTCCTTGTCCAATAGCTCATGAAGCTGGGTGGATAACTCTTGTATCAATGGAGGTGCAAGATGATGGGTGCTTTGGCTATTAGAACCACACCTTAAATTAAGTCAATCTTGAACTAGACTTGCCTCTCTGGACGCATATACGAAAAATCCTTGAGAAAGACATTGAATAACTCCATAACCGATGACACATTAGACATGGCCTTCTTCTTGTTAACCCAAGTATCCGCAACATACACTAATAATATGGTGCAACCATGATTTAAATACCTCCTAGCGCTCACATATGAATAGAAGGTCAGGCCCCTTACACACCCTCCCCCTGAATAAATAGTTCTCCCTTACTTGGAGCTCAAACTTACACCAACTGTCACTCACAATCAATCATATCTGCAAACTAGCTCAGCCAATCCATACCCACTACAATGCTCATCTCTCTCATACGAATGAGAACGAAATCAATAGGAAACTTCACACTAAAGATCTCCATGACACAAGCACGATAGACTCTTGATGCTATAACCATCCAATCATCAACTATCTCAACCACAAGAGAATGATCTAGTGGTACTAGAGCGACATCAAAACTCTTGTTGAACGCAAGGGACACAAACGATCGATAAGCTCCCAAGACAAACAATACTATAGAAAACATAGATTTGGCTAAGAAAATACCTAATCTCAATCATAAAAATAAGAAAATAAAAGAGAAAGCAACATAAAATATAATAGCAATACATACCAGTAACAACTTTTGGTGTTGCTCTAGCTTCCTCTAATATCAACCAATAATCTCGACTCTTGGCAATCGGGACTCTTCTTGACCCTAGCATCCATCAATGATCCTTAAGGTGCTGCATAGGAATATGTGACATCCCTATTTTCTCGGCCAGAAAAGACCGATTTTGTTTATGCTTTATAAAAATCAGAGTACCTCTTTTAATAAAAATGTTGCGGAATTTGTTCCCGGTAAAACATGATAAATACGTTATCAAAGCATTTCCAAAGAAAAATATTTTTATTCATTTTAAAACATTTGGGATGTAATCGTCAATATAGAAACATAAGCATTAACAGAACTTACATTCGTTATCACTAATGATTTATTTCTCCTTAATCTCTCAGTGTAATGTGACTTCATATAAACACTTGTGATACAAATAAACTGAGTGGGTCAAGATGGGAAACCTGGTGAGTACATAGGGTTTTCAACCCACAATAATACAATTATTATGTTTAGTCATCAAACAGTTAACCCAATTACCCATCCCCATTATCTTCTTTACTCTTAAGGATTTACCCTAAGAATTAGTTATTCCTCGTTCATTCTTTCCTAAGGATTATCCTAAGGAATAGACACAAAATTCATCGTTGTCAGGGTTTGCTCAACGGGCACTAAATCCATAGATTCTAGGGTTATCTCGTTTATCGACAATATTGTTTCCGAGAATCCACTCGCAGTACATGTCAATGGGTTTTTAGAGTACACCGGTGAACACATCGTTCACAACACCTACAGGTTGCGAGCCTGCTAGTGTTCCACTGGACTGTCTAGAATAGTCCATGGTTATCATCCATACTCTGCTAGATGACGGGGTCATTGCTTGGTTCATCGCTTAGGTCATCGTTTGGCTCATCGCTTCTCACCATATTTTACCACTTATATAACATCACTCATCATTCATCTCATCTCTCATCGCTCATCATTTATCTCATCTTTAATCTACCCATGTTCTACCCAACACATTTTGTAGCTATAAATTACGAGTATAGTTTAAATCATTTAAAACATATATAAAACCGTTCATCCAGCATAAACAGCAAGTATTCAAGTAATATGCACACATAGCACATAGTTTATATTAAACATTTCAAATCTATGTGTAAGACGAAAGGGACCATGCACTCACTTGAAAAGGTGGTGACTCGGCACTCGGACAGCACTTCATTACTCTTAACACAATTTTCCTATGACAAAACCTAGTGTCATTACTACTAGAGTTTAGTCTAATATTCGCCGAGACTAATTAATAGTCTAACTATTATTACTATTATATAAGCTTTAAACAATACTCTTCACCCACTATGTACAGACAGGGGCCAGACATAAAACACTGGAGGGCAGGACCATTTTGGCGTATAGCACTTCTGAAATCCAACAACCCTATGCGGCCCTTTAAACCAGATTCCCCGTACCGCGAGTGGTTAAAAAGATATTATAACGACACTTATATAACTCATAAAAATAGCCTAAATATTTATTATAAGGTCCTAATAACATTACTATATTGAATCATAAGCTATACTAAAGATACGTTAGGCGTAACTCACTTACAGCGGGTTTTTCTCAAAACCAGGCTCCGCTGGAGTAGCGTTACCGAGCCGAAAGACTTTTTTTCTCGAATCCATCAGGCACTCTGCGGCTTCCACCTCATGCTAGGGAGGTTCCCTAGGCTTTTCGGGGGGTTTCGGGGCTAGAGAGAAGTTCTAGAGAGAGAGGGAAGTGGGGGAGGTGTGAAGAATGAAGAGGGTTTCACCTCTTATTTATAAGAGGCTGTAGGATCACTCACTTTGTGAGTTTTAAGGTGCTCACATCATGAGCCAGGCTGGCTACAGCCAGGCACAACCTGGTGCTGACACGTGGCATCGCACATAGGGTGGAAATCAGCCGATTTTCAAAAATTCATAACTTTCGCATAGAAACTCCGTTTTAGACACTATTTATATCCACGCATAGGTAAAAACAAGATCTACAACTTTAATTTAGACTTCGTCGGCTAATTCTCGACCAATCTTAAATTTAACAGTACGAGGAGATTAGACTGTTAAATGACCGCAAAGAATTCGTAACTCCTTCATACGGACTCTGTTTTCATCTGTATTTTTACCATTGAGTTCCTATTAATGAGATCTTCAACTCTCATTTAGGTCACGTAGGCCAAAAACCGCTCGAACTAGAATTCGAGTTTCAAGTCGTGCACTATTAAGCCAAATCTTAGAAAAATCATAACTTCCTCATACGAAGTCAAATTTGGCGTTTTTTATGGACACTCTCAGGTTAACATATTCTACAACTTTCATTTAGATCACTAAGGCTAAAAGTCGCTCTATCGTAAATTCACTATTTACGTCTCCCGGTGTCGTGACGGTTTTGCCGTAAAACTTCGACAGGCCATAACTTCTTCATTATAACTCGGATTTCTGTGTTCTTTATATGTACGGAACCCTTGAGACATATTCTAAAACTTGGTTAAGATTATTTATTCTAAATAATCTTTTGTCAAAAAATCATTTTCGACCCCTATTATCTCTAAATTGACTAGCCCGGATCTACGGGCGTTACAGAATAATTCACTGCTCCTCCATATAAACTCGGACAATCAGCCTTTTTGTGCCTAATCTGATTGTGGTGGAAACATATTAATGTTATCCCCTGTATGCAATCACTGTTGAAGTGACTCGTATGGTCACACTTGAAACAACCTGACCCAGACGCATGGCAACCCCCATCTTGCATCTTCCCATACTTACCACATCAGACATAACTCTACTGACTCCCACGGTGCGAATTATAGGTCATGAAATTCTTTGGTGTTGTCGACGATGTTTGAACTGGTGTTGACTTCCTCTTATGTTGTTGTGTCTAGAGCTCCAATTCTCGTTTTCGGGATACCTCAATCACTCCCCACCATCTTGCACTTGATATTGCTCACGAACTCTCATATCTCAGTCCTCAACATATCACAATACTAAGTCATCTTCATGGTCGTGGTAACAGTGTAATCCAGATAAAACAATCTCACTTTATGAGTTTATTAGTGATCATTGACACTAACTTCACCGTTTGCTCAAGAGCCAAGTACTCTCAAGTCACCATCTCAACCTCAACCAGAGGAACATACTCACTCCTTAACCTACTCGTGAAACTAGCCCAAGTCATTTCATCAAGGTCGACCTTTTAAATTGGTTAAAATGTTTAACTCATACGATAAGTGTTCCACTAATTATATTGTTACCAAAAAACCTTACATTTCTCTCTAATATACTTGCACTAATAGATGAGGTTTTAAGAAACTCTTTGTGTATAACCATATAGATTCACATATAATTTGGAATATAATAACTTTTATGTATCTTGCACAACTAATCCAACAAAAAACTCCCTAAGGTCTCCACCACTGTTACCTTTCTCTTTTATATGAGACACTTACCTCTTTCATTGGAATCTTGTTATAGAGTATTGAGTGTAAAGTTCTAAGGGAAATAGTTTGTTGGAAATATAAGAGGCAGATTCAAATAGCGGCAGAGAAGTGGACACATCAAAAAGGGTTAAGGACGCAAGAGCATGCCTTGCATCGGAGATGTACATAAGGATTAGTATGAATGTGTAGGTACTGGTTGATCGGGAAGATCGAGGCGGTACCTAGGATGACACACTTGTTGGCTTTGACTTTTGTGTGTGGCTAGGCGTTCCAGATCATACAAAATGGTTGATTCCTTTAAAATCAGTGTTAATTGTCTTCGTCAACATTTTAGATGCATAAGTGGAAGCTTTATTAGTGTAAATTAGGATAAATTAGGAATTATAAGAATGTAGTGGAGAAATAGGGGAGAAAATTGGTTGAATTAGAAATGAAGGCTAAGAGATAAAAAAGAGATTGTGTTCCCCATGAAGGGGATTTGTGTCTCATCGTAAAGACGAATGTGGTGATGGTGGAGATGTTACATCGGAGGGAGTGACTATCTTTTAGGGTGTGGTTTATCACGTAGACAGTGACACACATTGTCCCTGGTGTGCGACCTAGGTCGTGTACGGCCTCTCTCTCTCTCTCTCTCTCTCTCTCTCTCTCCATTTAGGTTTAGGATAAAAAGAAAAATAATAATAGAGTGGAAGGGGTCGAGTGGGGGTTCCACTCATTTTAATAATGTTCAAATAATGTAGAATATTATTTATAAATAAACAAGTGAGGGTAAACCAATTACTTTTGTTTGATCAGGACCACGACTTACAAAATACAAGAAGTGACGGAGAATGAAAAAATAATTTTGTAGATGAATATCTTATTTAATAATCCTTGTTTTAAAGGTCTTAATATTTTCATAATGGTTTGTTTTGTATCAAATATTTTTTCTATTTTATTTTGATATTTAACATATACACGAAACATTCAAAACATAAAATACGAAGTCAATAGCCAAACTGGTTAAAATGAAAATTTTAAAGTTCTAGTTTCATTTTCCCTTTGGACCCTATAAATAATCCACTATATTTCTTCAGTCTCACATCCTGGTATCCAACACACTCTCCATCTTTCTATCTCTCACTTGCTTTTACTTGGAAAGATTTCAGATTTCTCTTAATCCTCCCAATCCAACTAAGTAATCCACGTGATCCCACTGATTCAAAAAGCTAGTTTTCCTTGGTAACATTTGCCTCTACGTAGCATCTAAGAAGGTAAGCCTCTTATCTACTTCAACATAATTATATTTTGCATCTTTAGTTTTTCTCACATTTTCACGTCTGCTCATTTTTAAATTGCGCTCACTTCCTAAGTAAACCACTTTGATGCATATTTTCTCTGGGTTTCCGGATAGTGTTCATTGTAAACTGGAGCCAATATATAGTTTTGGATCTAGTATTGAGGCTAATTGTTGTCAAAGGTGGTAATTTATATGTATGTATATATCTAATGCATTGTTCTTTATAATTTATATGGATGAAAATAGCCAACTGTTATTGCTTTTGTAGAATTAATATTCATGTGATAAAATGCACAAAGTTTGTGGGGCTCCTAACTAGCATATATAGTTCGAAAACGATATGATGATAAGTGTGGAGCGCGATGTTTATTTGAATTTGATTCGTTGACATTTCACTGTTTGCTTTGTGGAAAATTAGTAAAACGTTTAACTACTTACTAAAAATATGTTTGTTAAAAGACAATAAAGTAAATACTAAATACTATGAGTCAATCTTGATATCATCGTTTTTAACAAAAATAATAATAATACGTGAAAATAACCAATAACCATTTAAGCATAACAGCATCAAACAAATTGAAGTTACTCTATGACGTGAAAAGGAACATGTTGTAGGAAAGAAAACAACGAGCAATGAGAAAGATGATAATGGACTAATCAAAGGAGAATATACAATGAGAAAGAAACATAACTCCTAAAATAATTGTATGTTCGTTTAATACCAAAGCATTTAAAACTTATAAAACTTAAATCTTAATTAGGCACCCAAACAAGATTACAGATCTAGTTATTTGTTCTATTTGAATTATTTATAAGATTTTTATGAAAAATAAGAACACTAACCAAACAACGTTCTTGTTATAGGTTGTACTTCAAAGAATACACTACAATTCAAAATCTGTAATCCTTGTGTAATACATCTAAGTTATCAACATTAATTATCACCTCTAAATTCAGTTAATCTGGTGTATTTAGAAGTGATCACTTCTAAATACACATGATAATATAACATTATTAAATACACGTTAAAAGATGTGTCTATAGGTGTGTGTATGTGTATGTACATTTGCCGTTCTAAAAAAAATGTGTATTTACGTACATTTGTAAAAAGAATATAAGTTTATTTCATAAATATTTATATAACAAATAACGTAAACTTAACTGGAATATATATATACCTGATGCTGTGACCCACTGTATGTTTGTACATACCGCTACAATTTTCCAACAGCTCCTTGTTCGTCTGCGTGCTTTTCTTAATTAAAAAAATATATGACTAATAATCAAATACCAAAAGTTCTACCTTGTGACATAAAATAATCAAACCGTATGAGTT